>NC_056668.1:125981385-126286839 GCF_018350195.1 Panthera tigris | reverse complement strand
GAGTATGACCTGGATACATGATAACCTCTCTGAGCTTCCCTATCCTCATCTATAAAATGGGAATAATAATATTGCCTACCTCAGAGGTTTCTTGGAGAGATTAGGTAAAACATCAAGGGATCTGCCATAGTAACTCATTAAGTAGTATCATTCTTATTTACTATCAAAAAGGTTTAGATGCTAGAAACATACAGTAAGAGCAAGAATTCAGAGAAACTCTTCCATATCCAGGATAGAAAACCACAAACAAAATAAATGGCTTCATTCATTCTTTTATCCTGAACAAGCTATATAAATTTACAGGAATATGCCGGACTAAGGAGGAATTAACCGAGGAGATGAGATGCTCTCATATTAAGAGTTACACACTGTGGCAACAGCATGGCTCTGTAGAGCCACCTCAATGCCAAGGAAGTGGGAAGAGGAAGAACTGACTGAGAACTGAGCCCACAGGGGTTTCGCCTGGATCAGTCAGGGAAGTTCTGATGTCCTCCAAGCCAGAGGTCGACTCAGAGCCCTCCATGCACAGTTTTAGAGACAGCTTCTAATGTATCCTTGTGATACTCACTCTAAAGGAAAAGATCAATGTGGTATTAGATTGTCTGTTTAATCAAGTGGTCAGTCCCACTAGCCCTGTGTTAGGGCTCTTCAAGTAGTGATTGAAACCTAACTCTAAACCAGCTTAAGTCAAAAAAAAAAAAAAAAAGGCGAATTTATGGATGATTCTGGGGAACTTCCAGAATAATGAAGCGTCAGGAGCCCAGAGATTGAGAATGATCCCAAACTGGAGAGAGGTACTTCTTGAGGACCTGCTCTTTCAGAGCTGGAAATGTGGAGAAGAGGTAGGGGAGTGGTGATCGAGAAGGCTGGAATATATCCAGTGGCAAAGAAAGTGGAGGAGAAGCTGATTTCACTGCAGAATCACACACAGAAAGCCTCAAGAATTGGAAGCACCAGCTCCCTCTGAAAATGGCGGTGTGGGTAGAGTTTTTTCTGTTGAAAAAAGTAAGATGGGCTAAATAACTTTATAAGAAGCATTCTGGCACTCCTCCCTACCTCTGCCATAGTAGAAAATGAAATGTGTATTCTCTGTGGAGGGTAACCTGACAGCTTCTGGACTGGGGGACTAGAAGGGCTGAGGGTGGGGGCACTACAGTAAAAACAGAGGAATTAAGTGACAGTTGGCATGCTCAATCAGAGCCCAAGTCCCCCTTCCCATACTCGGCAATGGGGTGGGAGGGGATGGGGTGCTACACTGCTCCTTCTCATTATATGTCTTTAGTGTTCATTTTCTTACACCCACCCACCCCCACACACATCTATGTCTACATATTTATTTATATATGTATATAGATATATACCTTTATCTACAAAATTTTTGTTTAACAGGCCAGTTTGGCATCAGAGATACCTACATTTGTATCTGAGTCCTAGAACTTTCTAGCTGTGTGACCTTAACCAAATACCATCCCCTCTCTGGATTGCTCATCTTTCCAGAGGACAACAGACTTAAGATAGCAAGAAGCACAAGGCTTGAAACAGTTCAGATAGTTCCTTTCCCCACCCTATTTACCTTCATGATCATCCTCATTTTCCCTACCCTCTGTCATCCCTGGCCGGTCTGCTATCACTTAGCGGCACCCACCAAAAGAATTTGAAAGGGGTCAGAATTCTGAGAGCAAAGACTCACCTGATGGCAAGAATGGGAGGAAGGGCTGGTGTGGGTGGGGCCTGAGGCAGAGGCAGAGAATGTGTTCAAGACAGCTTCTTTCCTGTGGAAACTGCCACCTGAGATGCAGTGTTTACAGCACAGGGTTTTATTTGGAGCTTGAGGACAAGAATGGGCTGAGGGAGAAATTGTTAAATTGTCAGGAATTTCGGAGCCAGTTATCAAACACATAATAATTATTTTTCAATTATTAAAAATGAAATTATAAAACTTACAGTGCAGTAAATCACATTAAAAACAAAAGTACAAAATACTGAAAGCTCAATACTTCCTAGTTATTTGACTATATTTGACTATAATCTATGTTCTTGAGGTTATCTATTGTGTCTGTTATTATCTTTATTTACGTGTAGTGTTGTCAAGCTGGTAGCCAAAAGTCAGCCTTCGTGAAAGATTTACATCACAGAAATCAATAAATGCTATAAATCAAGACCTCTTTGTTCTCAGAAAGATGGTATTTAAACAACTTTCACTAGCATACCACTGGCTGGAGATCAGGAATACCAGAATCCAGAAATCTGGCTTTCCAAAGGCTCAATAAAAACATATGTTTTGGCACCCTCCTCAGAAAACTCTTTCACCTCCGTGAATAGGAAGGTCCCTAGTTATCAACAAGCACGTGAATGAACAAACTGTAGGGGACAAAACACTTTTTCTCGAACCCTTTTCATTTCTGTAACTGGTGAATGCAAATTAAATTGACAAAAGACAAATTAACAGAAGAACATACATTTTATGTGATGTTAATATTTTTACATGCACAAGGGCTTTATAGGAAAAAAAGAAAAGAAAACCCCAAAAGAACAGACTCAGGGGCTTTTGTACCATTTGAACAACGCGTGATAAACTGTGGAGGAGTGACAAGACAAAGGAAAGGGGGCTTGGGCTTGTAAAGGACATAAGCTGTGGGAGTAAATACACGGGGTGGGTGGGGGGAGGCAGAGGTAGATGAGGGTTTGTTTATGTAGACTCTTCCCAGTGCTACCCTCTATCTCCAGTGTAAAGGGTCACTGTCCTCATCTGGGTGAAGGAAGTGGGGGGCAGAACTCACCACCTTCACAAAGAGAAATGTATGCCCTGCTTTTAGGCAGACAGGGGAGGGCAGAGAAATCTTCCCATATCTTTTTTTCAGTTCCCTCCAGTTAAAAAAAATCCTTATGCCAAAGGGACATATTTTGGGGTGACATTCTGATATCCTTTAGAACAAACGAACGAATATCCAGAAAGCTGTACTTAACACTCAGAACTTTCTTTAGCATATGAAACAAAATCTTAAACCTTAGGACTCAAAAAGTGGTCCCTGATCCAGCAGCATTGGTGTCACCTGGGAATGTGTTAGGAAAGCAAAATCTCAGGCCCCTTCACAGGCCTACTGACTAGGAATGTGCATTTTAACACAGTAAAGTTTGAGAAGCATTGCTATGAATGTCAGCCCTGGCCAAAATACTCCCCAGTTAGGCAGAATGCTTTCCCTTCCTTCCCCGCCTGAGATTCTCCCAATCAGAAATCCATCGTGGTTAACAAGGCTTTAAAAAGGCAAATACCTCTGAGTGGGTTAATGGCCCAGCCCTGAGGAGAATGTGTTCAAGGAGATTGCTTTCTTCTCTTGGAACCTTTACCTGAGATGCACAGTGCTTACAGAACGGAGGTTTTATTTGGAAAAGTTAGAGGAGAGCAAAAGGGGGAATACTTCAGTGACTCCCCAGGATCACTGCAATAACCTTCTAACTTTTGCTTCTCACTTCCTCCCTCACCCCCTGTGGTCTAGTCTCCACTTAGCTGCTAGAGGAGCCCTCACAAATTCAGATCAAGTCACGGAATTCCCTTCCCAGTGCATTTAGAATAAAATCTGGATTCCTGATCTGGACCAAAAGACCCAGGAAAATCTCCCCCAGCATCGCCAAATCCCACTCCTGTTCTCACAAGCCCCAGCTCTGCTGACCTGCTTCCTGTCTCCGAGCGCTTTCTCTGCCTGCCTTATTTGCTGTTCCTTCTCCCTGGAAACCTCTGCCTCTCGATCTTCCTTGACAGGCTCACTCAGTCTCTGCTTAAATGCCTCCTTTCTGAGGGGCCATTGCTAAGCAAACCCCAGCTGTCAGCCTTTCACATTGCCTGCTTTCTTTTCTTCACTATGTAAACTCGTTGGACTTTCTCATTTGCTTATTTATTTTCTGTATACCCAACACACACACACACACACACACACACACACACACACACACACACACACTCATTCACAGACCTGCACTAGATGCAAACTCCATGAGAACAAGGATGATGTCCCCACCTAGAATGCTACCAGCACGCAGTAAGTGCTCAATAAACATTGTGGGGCAGATGCAGGTGTGAATGAAGGTGACTGCAGGGCAAGGTGCTCCACCATCCACCGCTACCACCAAGACCAGCCCTGTACCCTGAGAAGGAGAAGAAACTGGTCCATCTCCCTTATTCTGCTCCCTACACTCTGTGGCCTGTCCCCCTCTCCCTCCCAGGACACAGCCTTGCCATTGGTACTGTGGGTGTTCAAGTGTGAAGAAGTTTACAGAGGGCCCATGAAGTCAAGCTTGTCTGAGGGCTTGGAAACCCCAACAGTGGCAGGTCCTGGGTCTGACCTGGGGAATGCCAACCACACCTCCAGAAACTCATAAAGTTGCCAGATGTCAACTTGTTAAACTCTAGATACTCATGAACCCCTGGTCAGGGCAGAGCCTTCTGTGGAAGGCTACATTACTAAAAGCTGGCTTGATAAGTGGGAAGTCTAAGTAAGAAGGCTTTATGGATGCAGTGCCTGGCCCCAATACACGCACCCCTACACAGGAGGCAGATGGGATGACTGCCGGGGAGGCAGGGCAGCAGCAGGATAGGCCCTGGTGGGTGGGTGTCTGTCACTCCTCTTCATCTGCACTGTTAACCAGGAACGAGCCTAAGTGCTGGGTCATTTTCTAGACATGGGTTCCACACGTTCAGTCAAGACCAGGAAGTTTCTTTGCCAACTCTGTTTCCTACACAGGTCTCCCCTGTGGACCTCAGACATCTCTCCAAGATAGCCTCAGTGGCCCCTTTTCTAGGTGCCTGGAGACATCTTCTGTGGCTCCCAAAGACCAGCTACCTGGGCCACGGTGGGACCACTGGTCTTTTGCAGGATGCCATTAGAACCCATCCTCCACTTTGTTTTTACGGGAACAAGTACTCTGGGCTCACAAAAATCCATTGACAGGACAACTGAGGGGCTGCTGTCTTCTCACCATACCTGTTAATAATGCATCTCAGAGGAGGAAGTGCTGTGGGGCTCCTTCCTTCTTTCCCATTGAGTATCCTTCACATCCTCTATTTTCATATTTTACCTTTGTCATAAAGAGTGTGGACAATCCACTTTTCCTTCCTACAGACCTTTCTGCCTTTCAGGCTCTGTCTTATGAAGCATAATAGTTTGGGGAGTATCTGCATAGCCCCTGCCTCTTCCCCCTCTTTTCATGATTATCCTCTATTTACTGGAATGGCCCCTGGAGTAACAAGAGGAGGAGGAGGAGGCCGCATGAGAGGAGACTGCAAAACAAAGTAAGGAATGTCATCCTGCACCTGTGGCCTCCAGCGCCCGTCTCTCCATTGCTAGGGATCTTGCCTGTCTTGAGGGCCACCTGTCACTACATATCCAGTAGTAATGACCCCATTCGAAGGGGTTTTCTTCACGTGACCAGAACCAATCTAGGAGACTTTGCTTCCTCATCCTCTGCCCCTCCTTGCTTTGACTTACTTTTTATGCCTCCTATTCATTCTCCCTCGGCCCTCCTCTGGTGTTTTTTGCAGCCCCTCTAAGACCCCTGGGGTCGGCAGGTCAGCCAGGGTATCCTTACTTCATAGGTCCTAGCTGCCAGTGGGCTTGAAGCAAAGGCCTGGGATAGAGGGATCAGGAAGAGGTGGCTGTGGGGTCTTATGCCCAGTCTTGAGGGGGGTCTTTGCCTGCTTGGTGGCAGGTGGCAGATCTAGAAGACCTAATGTACCCCACATACTGAATTCAGTGGCAGGGGCTCTGGGGTATGGGGAAGGGAAGCTGCTCACCTGGAGGCCAGGCCAGAGGCAGACCACCTTCTCCTCAGTCCTGACCCCTCACTCCTGCTCCCTCCCACCTCAGCTCTGGCCTCCAGGCCCCTCTCGTCATTGGTCACCCTTTCATCTCTATCCCAGATCCCTTTAAACATAAGCAGAAACAAATTATTTATGAAGAGCCCTCATTTACAATGCATCCATAATGCCTGGGAAGACACTGATAATTTATTTAATGAGCACAGACATGATGATTCACAAAGCTGGTTTCAGTCAGAAATTAGCTTCATTAATTTGCTGTGAGCCCTCTGCTTGATTTAGAGCCTCAGGAGTACCCAGACCCACAAATCTCAGCATCACTGTTGCTCCTGCCTGAGCCTGGCCAACGTGAAGCTCCAGCAGGACCAGCTTGCATCCCTGCCTTCCCACCTAGCCACGCCTTGTGGTCACCCCACTTCCTGCCTCTGGGTCACCCAGCTCTGCTCTGTAGGAACCTCCCCAACCCGCTGTGCAACTGGCCTACCTGTATACAACAACAGAAGAGTATCCCAAGGCCGGGCATTGTGAGGGCTCCGAGGGACCACAGATGCCCACCCCACCCACAAGTGATGGCCATCCTGAGGTTTATGCAAGGTGCCACAGCACCAAGACAGGTCACAGACCTGGAAGCTGCTGACACAGTCCAATTCTAGGAAGCTAACAGGCATAGACGTTTTCTAGCTGAGTAGACATGCACTCTGTCCACATGCATTAGGGTGCTTGGCTGGGGAGCTGGGGGCAGCTGCAGACAATAAAAACTCTCCCCAAGTCCCCTCCTCCCAATATACTCAGTGACCTCATCTTTATTATCTAAGCAAACATGGATTTCAGTTTGCTGCCCGCATGAATTTTAATTATTTTTATTTTTTAATTTAGCTATTTTTACCCATTACACAAACACATGGGTGAAAGAGACAAACAGTTCCACAAAGCTTGTATTCATAGAATAAACAGTCCCCCCTCACCATTCCCATTTTCCTTTGGTATGTATCTCCCTGTCTTGAAAAAATATGTTTAGATTATGACTTTGGGGTTTTTTATTTTCAATTTCAGGCATTAACTCTTGGCTTCCCTGTATAAAATATGAAGGCTTCATTCTGTTTCACCTCACCTCCTCCTCTACCCACATATGCTTACAGTCCAAATGGAGCAACAATGGCCCTTGGCTGCCACCTGCTTTTGTAAACAAAGTGTTATTGGAATACAGTCACAGCCACTTGTTTATGTGTTGACCATGGCTGCTTCAGTGCTATAACAGCAGAGGTGAATACTTGGGACAGAGACCATATGGCCCACAAAGCCTAAAATATTCGCTATCTGGCTCTTTTCAAAAAATCTTGCCAACCTGTGTCAGACTTCACGTCCTATCCGCACAGTTCCACTGAATTTTGGTGACAGATCAACCCCCAGGGTGTCTGTTATTATAACTATCTAAACACAATGCTCAACTGAGCCACATAGTATACTATGAGAACTTTTTCTTTCCCGTACCTTTTGCCTTCACTTGAATTTACAACTGCCTTTTTTGTTTCTTTCGATGTCTTTGTACTTAGTGTAACTTAACAAATTCTTCACCAGATGTGTAAATCTGCTTGAATTTGTTAAAGTATCAAGTTTATCCACTTGGAGATACTGTTTTAAGAACCTGCTGACCTGCTCCAATCTGAACTGGTCACTCTCGAGGCCTGCTGCACAGCCATCATGCTGCTGTAAGAGTGGTCCTTTGCCTCTATCCTATGCTCAATCCCCTACTTCCAGGATCTAGGTCATTCAGTTTCCTTATTTACTCTTAATTTTAAAGGGTCATGTAGTCCACTATCATCCCAAGGAAAAAAAATACAGAAGTGGTACATTTTTTGAGACTCTGGATGTCAGAAAATATCTTTATTCTATCCTGACAATAATTTATTGTTAGGCTAGGAATAGAACTAATAGATGGAAACTATTTTACTTCGGAAGTCTGAGGTCATTTTCTTTTATCATTCTTCAGTCAGTCTTACTGTTGAAAAGTCTGACACCACTTTAATTCCTGATCATTTTGGGGGTTTGTATGTTTTTCTCCCAGGAGGATAAATGATCTTCATTTTCCTTAGTGTTTTCAAATTTCACCATGTGTCTTGACTTGGATCAATTTCTATCCTATAGGTAGGGCACTAGGCAGGCCCTTTCAGTCTGGAAACTCACCTCCATCCATTCTGGGAAACTTTCAAATTATTCCTCTGATGATTTCTTTCCAGCCAATTCTCTGTTCTTCCTTTCTGAAATTCTAGTTGTCTGGGTGGTGTATCTTATGAACTATCCTCTAACCTTATTATTTTTTCTTTCTTATTTTCTATCCTGTTGTGTTTTTGCTTTATGTTCTGGGATATGAATATGAACAGACAGCTAAGAAATATCAGTTAACTGAGGAAGCAGCTAACATGACAGACTAGGACCAAAGTACATAAACCTAAAACTACTAGGAGGGAACAGAATATTTGGGAAAATGAAAACTTGGGGAAAATTATTACTAATATGCTCACAGAGACAAGAAGAATAGGAAGCTGTGAAAAAGTGACATTCGGAAAACATAGTAACAGCATAATGATAGCAAAACTAAAATTTCAGCAGAAGTGGGACACTCAGAAACCAAATGGAAGTTCTGGGAGGGCCCAGCCAGCCATGACAGCTTGGTCAGACCACTCTTTGGAGTACCTCTTATGTTTCTGTCTGTGGTCATTCCTCTTGGAATGAGGAGAATCAACAGAGAGGGCAGGGATAAATCTGGCTTCCAGGGGGAGGGAAGACCGGGATATATCTAAATTCAACATGCAAATATTCACTTAATCACCCTGCATTCACAGTGGTACCTCCACATTCAACTGTGCCTGGTGTTATCCCAGGTCAAAGACCTTGTGCTTTTCATCTGTCCAAAGAGAAAATCCATAACCCTCTAATCTGCTGTCTGGCTGTGCACCATAGTGGAGAGGATTGAGGAGGGCAAGGGGTACAGCTTCTAATCTCATATTACAGTAGACTTTCAACCAGTTCTATTTTAACTCTACCGGCAGCCACACTTCCAATGGTACATGGTACCACCAAATATAAAGACTTGGAGAGTTTTGGGACAAAAATTGAGTTATTTCTTGACTTTCCCTACTGCTGATTTAGGATTTAGCTATATTGTGACCTGGCTGCTAAATCAGTTATCACTAACATAGTCTTCCCAACTGCCTTATTGTTGTAGGCAGTTTTCCTGTTCTCTTTGTTCTTATAAGGATATTTTCTTCTTTTGAGGATCCCTTTAGTGTCTTTTAACTGATACTTCAGTATAGATAAAAACTCAGTGTTTATGTTTAATCTGCCATCTTTCAAAGAAGTTTCTCAATATAACATTTATGAATACCACCTCATTGTCTATATCACTGGTGTTTCCAACAGACCTTACTGCACAGTGCTCATAGCAGCTACTTAGTAAATAGCAGGTTGACCCCAAATGAACACTTAGGAACATTTGTGCAATGGCTGATGTCTCCTCACACTGTCATAATTTAAAGCTTCATCTGTTCTCATCTTTCTTCAATCTTCCTTCGTTCTGTCCAGGCTCTATCCACACTGAGTTTGTACCATGCTGCCCACTACGATAGTCACTAGCTACATGTGTCCGGTGATACATCTCCAGATAAAGTCCCGCCCTCTCCCATATCTGTACTTTTACATTGCTCTTCCTTCCATATGGAATGTGATCTTCTTTGCTCTCAGTTTGAGCTTAAGGTCTTTTCTGGGAAGCCTTCTATAAACCACTCATCCCTCTCCAAAATTCTGGATTAGATTCCTTTCTTCTGCATACTTAGAGAACTATGAATTTAGCCTTTTATAGCACTTGACACAGTTTGTTATAAATATATGTTTACTTATTTTTCTGCACTAGACTATGAATTCATCTAGGATAAGCATTCATATTCTTTATCTCTGTATCCTGAAGACCAAACTCAGTGTCTAGATGCTCTTTGGGGGAGTAAAGAATGAGAGAGGATGTGTGAAAGAAAGGAAGAAAGAAAGAGAAAGAGAAGGAGGAAGGTAGGAAGAATGGGAGGGAATGATCCTGGCATTCAGTTTCATTTGTTCTGAGCCTACATCGCAGTTCATTTCTGCTACCATTTGACTTCTTCTTTCCTTTAACTCGTGTGGTAGATTTTATAACAGCTCTCAAGTATATGCTGCCCATCATTATAGGAGGTTTATAGTTCCCATGCCACTGACATCAGATTTGGCCGTGTGACTTCCCTAGTCCACTTAAATGTGAGTGGAAGGGACATATGACACTTTAGAGCTGAAGCCTCAAAGCTGTTGTGTGGTTCAGCCATATTTCCACTTTTTTTTTTTTTTTTTTTTTGCCACAGGATCAGTGATGTCCTGGATAGAAGGTGATTCTTCTTCCTCAAAAAGAAGGCAACATGGAGCAGAGCTAGAGTTAGCTTGCAATTGAACTGACCTCCATGTATGGAGAAATAAACCTTGTTATTGTAAACCACCAGTCAAGGGTTGTTTATTATTGGGCAGTAATTTAGCCTAAGCTGAATGACATACAGATATGACTGGGGATGGTCCCATGGGTATACAATGCAAGAAAAGCCATAGGATTTGAGCATACATCAGTTAGAACATCATCCTATTAGCCTCCTCTCCACAGAGAAATCCTTTGAGCAGCACCCTGGGCCTTTGAAATTTTGTCTGAACTTCCTTAGTGCCAGGGTAGGAAGCTCATCAGATTGTGTGTGAGTTTATTTCATTGCTGGAATTCAACAATTTTTTTTAATGTTTATTTATTTCTGAGAGAGAGAGAGAGAGAGTAGGGAAGGGGCAGAGAGAGAGGGAGACACAGAATCCAAAGCAGGCTCCAGGATCTCAGCTGTCAGCATAGAGCCCAACACAGGGCTCCAACTCACAAACAAGATCATGACCTGAGCCAAAGTCGGATGCTCAATCAACTGAGCCACCCAGGTGCCCTTCATTGCTGGAATTCAAATTGTTAAAATATTTTTCAGTTGGTTCTCCCCCACTGGTTCTACTCCTGCCACCTGTAGCCACCCAGATCAATGCACTCTGGATTCCACAGGACTAAACTTGAGTTATTAGAAGTTTAGTCATGTCCACACTAAACACTACCAGTTCTTACATTGTGGGAATTCTTAGAAGTTGACACTGAAGCTATTCTGACTCTTTACAACAAATGAAGATACTCTTTCTAGTCCAAAAATACCATGACTCTTCATATATTCTGCAAATGGAAATGGCACTTCTTAAACAAGTTTTCCCATTTTACAGCTTTAAAATTCACAGAAACACACAATCAATGAGCTTGACCCTTAATAAAATAAATTATCAATATTTTGCCAACATGCTTCCAAGAAAGACTTCTTAAAATGCACATGATTTGGTTAACATATCTTGAAAACAATGAATATTTTAAATGCTTCCAAATAGTCAAGAGGAATGAAGTCCTTTGTAGATGCCACTGCATTTCCAGGAAACCCATCATGGTTCTATTCTAATGAGCTTTTCACTGATTTATGCACTGTGTTGCTTTTAAATACCCAAAGAGACAATCATTAGGAGAAGTAAATTATGAGGAACTCCAGAGGGTAGAAGAAAAAACAGTATGGTCAAATAAAGGGCAGGGGTGGGGGAGAGACTTCCACTTTGAATAAACAGTTTTCTTTTTCTATCATTGATCCTTCTTATTTAATTAAAAAAGTAAATCATGAATACATACGTATTATAAAAAATTCAAACGCTATTGAACTCTACAGAGCACACTGTCCAATAGAACTTTCTGTGATGATGGAAATGTTCTATATCTACACTGTTCAATAAAGTAGCCATTAGCCACCTGTGGCTATTGAGCGCAACAGAAAGGCAGCTACTGAAACTGAGGAACTGATTTTCATTTTTATTTAATTTCAATTAACTTGAGTCTAAACACTCACATGTGGCTAGTGGCAACATATTGGATAGCACGGATACAGAATAAAAAAGTAATATCACATTCATCTTCAAAGCCTATAAGAAACTATTGTTAATAGTTTGGAATATTCTTTGCATAATTTGGGGGAGGTACACTATATATCATGTATAAATGCATCAGTGGCTTACACCATGGGCTGTAGAATCAGATAGCCTGAATTCAAACCCTGAGTCTGAAGCATACTAGATGTGTGATCTTAAGCAAGCTCATTAACCTCTCAGTTTCCTCATCCGTAAAACAGCGCTAATACCCTTTAGGGATCTACTGAGAAGAATTAACCAACACATGTTAAGTCCTTAGAACAGTTCCTGGTACATAATAAGCACTCAATAAATGTTAGTTATTGTTATTAATATTGTATGCATACTGTTCTGTGGTCTATTTTGCACTTCTTGTCTTAGAAAGCTTTCCATGTCAGAGCATATAGAACTACCTCATTTTCAAAATGTAACATTTTTAAATTATAAAAGTAATATGTGCACATGGTTAAAAAAAAAAGTCAAAATCAGCTTACTTTCACTTTCTAAAATGGTAGACTAGGTAACTCAGATCAATCATCCCTTAAGATACTATAAGAATTGGGACCTGGTTGCCTGGATGGCTCAGTAGGTTAAGCATCCAACTCTTGATTTCTGCTCAGGTCATGATCACATGGCCATGAGACCAAGTGCCACCTCAGGCTCCACATAGTGGAGCCTGCTTAAGATTCTCTCTCTATCCCTTTCCTTCTACCTCTCTATCCCTTTCCTTCTACCCCTCCCCTGCTCATGTGCACACATGCACACTCTTTCTCAAAACAAATCAATAAAATAAATAAATAAAAATTTTAAAAAAATAAAGAATTGAACCAATTTTTTTAATGAAAAAACTCCTGCTTACAACTAGAAAACTAACAAAATAGTGAATAATTACCAAGTTAGGATGGGGGTTGGAGAACAGAAGCCCAGGGAGGCTAGCCCAGTCCTGGGCACTGATTTTTTCCTGACAGAATAATAAGGATTCCAAACATGGGGGTTATTGGACAGTGACTTTGAAATAATTGTACTTATGCTCAAGGAAATGAAAGGCAAAATTGAGAATTTCAGAAGAGGACTAGAAACCATAAGAAGTAACCAGATGGAAATCCTAACACCAAAAAATATAATACAATAAAAAATAATGAATTACCCAATGGATTTAAGTGAAGACTGTAAACAGCTAAAGAGTGAATTTGTGACTTGGAAGTAATAAGTTAGAAGAAAATATTCAGAATAAAGAATGGAGATGTCTCTCCATTCTCTCCAAGGACGGGGGGGGGGGGGAACAGAAGAGAAGATGAAAGATATTGAAGATTGTGTAAAGCCTAATTTATGTTAAAATGGATTCTCAGAAGGAGGCCAGACTCCAAAAGGCCATAATATTTGAAGCAAAAGTGGCTGAGAACTTTGTGAAACATATGAAAGGCATCAATCAGTAAGTTCCAGAAGCCCTATGAACCACAAACTAAAGTAAGCAAAAAGAAAACACTAGACACATCATCATAAAACTACCTCAAAGCAAAAACAATAAGTCTTAAAAGCAGCTGGAGAAAAATGTTAGATAAGCTTCTAAAGAGCAATAATAAAACTGGAAGTTAATTTCTCAACAGAAACAGTGTAAGCCAGACTTCAGCTGAATGTTTTCTTAAAAGTGCTGTAAGGAAAAAACTGTCAACCTAGAATTTCAGTGAAAATACCCTTCAAAAATAAAAATAAAAATAAATAATAAAATATTTACAGAAAAAAAAATCTGGGAGAATTCATCACCAGCAGACTCTCAAAAATGAAAATATTATGAGTGCCCTAGAGGCAGAAGAAGAATGATCTCTAGTGGAAGGTTAAAAATGTAGCAGAGAATGACTATCAACAAAAATGGGGATAAATCTATATTAATGTTGAGTATAAAACCAGATACTAAAGTCCAAAGAGGCTTTAAGTACATTTAAATTAAAACATATTTATAAGTCAGAGAGGGTAAATGAAAATTAAAGTATCCTAAGTTCCTTTCACTATTTTACAAAGAAGGGTGCCAATTAATATTAGGTTTTTGTAAATTAAAGATGCAAGTTGCAGGCCGCCTGGATGGCTCAGTTGGCTGAGTGTCTGACTTTAGCTCAAGTCATGGTCTCACGGGTTCGTGAGTTCGAGCCCCATGTTGGGCTTTCTGTTGTCAGTCTCCCCTCTCTCTGCCTCTCCCCCCCTTTCAAAAACAAACATTTAAAAAGTCTTAAAGATGGAAGTTGCAGTATCTAGGAGAACTATCCCTCTATTCCCAACTAACTTAGTTTTTATGATAAATGGATTTTGAATTCTATCAAATGATTTTTCTGCATCTTTTGAGACTACAATAGTCCCCCCTTGTCTGCAAGGGATACATTCCAAGACCCCCAGTGGAGGCCTGAATCCATGGATAGTTCCAAACCCTATATATGCTGTTTTTTCCTATACATACATCCCTAAGATAAAGTTTAATTTATAAATTGGGCACAGTAGGAGATCACCAACAATAACTAATAATAAAATACAATGTCTGACAATATAATCTAATAAAAGTTAAGTGAATGTGGTCTCTCTCCCTCTCTCAAAATATTTTATTGTACGGACTTATCCTTCTTCTTGTGATGATGTGAGATGATAAAATGCCCACGTGATGAGATGGAGTGACATGAGTGACATAGGCATTGTGTTGGAGCGTTACTACTGACCTAACCATACCTCAAAAGGAGGATCATCTGCTTGTAGACTGCAGATGACCACAGGTAACTGCAAGTGTGGAAAGAGAAACCGTGAAGAAGGGGGCACTTCTTGTTTTTACCCCCTGAATCATTAATGTAGGGAATTCATCAATAGAATTTATAACATTAAACCAACCTTGAATGCCTGGAAGATAACATTTGGTTATCATCTATTTTATGATGTTTTACATTGTCTAGATTCAGGTTGCCAATATTTTGGTTGAGGAGTTTGTTTTATTTTTTGCACTTTGGGTTCATGAGGCAATTGCCTGTAATTTACTATTCCTTTACTCACTCTAACTTTGGAACTATGGTTATTTCAGTATTATAAATTGAATGGGGAGTATTCTATTGTTTTCAATTATCTAGAAGACTTTGTATAAAATTAATCTCATCTGTTACTTTAAAGGTTATAAAACTACATGTGTTTGTACATTTTGTGGAAAGATTATTTCTGTTTTCATTGATCTAGTTTTTTTTATATTTCTATATGTTTTTAGAAAGCTTTTAATATTATGACATGTAATATTAATATAATTATTATATTATTAATTAATATTAATATAATTTTCATAAAATATTATAATATTATAAAACTATGCTTTGTGTGTGTCTTGAGCTTTATCATTTTTTGGGTCCATTTCAAAGAACCAATTCTTAGTTATGTTTATCTTCTTTATCACATATTTCTTTTTTGTTTCTTTAGTTTCTGCTCTTATTTTTATTAACTCATTACTTCTTTTTTTGTATTTCTTCTTTTGTTCTTTTTCTAAGTCCTTAACTTTAACACTTAGACCATTAAATGACAGCCCTTTTTTCTAATATTGGTTTCTTTTTAATGTTTATTTATTTTGAGAGAGAGAGAGAGAGAGCCAGAGCGTGTGCATGTGAGTGGGGGAGGGGCAGAGAGAGAGAGGGAGAGAGAATCCAAAGCAGGCTCCATGCTGGCAGTGCAGAGCCTAACACAGGACTCAATCTCATGAACAGTGAGATCATGACCTGAGCCAAAATCAAGATGCTTAACCAACTGAGCCACCCAGTAACCCCTCTAAGTTTTTAAGAATACTTATGTAATTCCTCTTTAAGTACCATCTGAGCTATCTCACAATTTTGGTATATACAGTTTTCACTACTATTTAATTCTGAGTATTGATTTTCTTGCCCTTTATGGTATTTCCTCTGATCAATTTAGAAATACCTTAGGTTTTCCAAAGACTTGAGTTTGTATCGCAAGTTTTGTGTGTAGGTATGTGTGGAGGGGTTGTAATTGTCCTTAAATTGTGGACACATAATGTAGAGTGTATGACATAGATTATTTGGTATTACAGAGTTTTTTTGAAACCTAAAATATGGTTAATATTTGTAAATGCTGTGTGCTTGAGAAAAGTATGTAGTCTGTCATTCATTGGTAAAGGTTTCTAACTACATCTATACTAAGTATAAAAGTATATTCTAACTACATCTATAATACGTATAACAAGTATAAAACTTGTTTTAAAAATAATTTACAAACTCAACTGCATTTCTGTACATCAGCAATAACAGAAAACAGAAACCAAAATTTTTAAATAATACCAACCACTTATAATAACAATAAAAAAGTCAGGTACATCACAAAATATTGTAGGACCTGTGTTAAAAATTACAAAACTTTACTGAAAGACAGTAAGTAAGATTTAAATAAACAAAGACAGATACTTTGTCATAGGTTGGAAGACTCACTGCAGAGAAGTCAGTTCTCCACATTGTGTGTGTATGCAAATCAACAAATGACTCTAAAGTGTATACAAAAGTACAAATAACCCAAGAACATCCACGACAGACGTAAAGAAGAATCAAACGTCAAAATTTATTATGGAACTATGACTATAACAATATGGTACTGATGCAGGAAAAGACAGATTAATGAAACAACACAGAAACCTGGAAATAGACCCATTCATATATGTTTACTTTGTGACAGAGGTGGTACTGTAAATCGACAGAGAAAGTAAAGATTTTTCAATAAATAGAGCTGGATCAATGGGTTATCCTTACAGAAAAAAAGGAAAGAAATGTAACACCTAGTTCACACCATATACAAAACTTATTTTCTAGGTAAATTAAAATCCCAAATGTAAAAGTTTCAACTATAAAACTTTATTAGAAAAATGTCTTTATGACCTCAGGGTAGACATGGATTTATTAAAAGAAAGAAAAGACAAAAAGTGAAATAAATGCAACTAAATTAAAATACAAAATTCTGTTAGTCAAAATACAGCATTGAGAAAATGATAAGCCACAAACGAAAAAAGATATTTGCAATATATATACACCAATAAAGGATTTGTACATTCAATGTATAAAATACTCTTATAAATCACTAAGAAAAAATAAAAACCCTAATGGAAAAATGAGCAATAGATGCATCTTTCACTTCACAAAGAATGAAATCTGAACAGTCCATGAACATGTGGAAAATTCCCAACCTCATTAGTGACAAGAGAAATAAAATTTTAAGCCAAAAGTGTACCCAAATATCCATTCGACATACTGACAAAATTTCAAAGTCTAACAGCACTAAATGCTGGTGAGGATATAACACAAAGGGAATACTCATATATTTTCAGTAGACATAAAAATTGTTTAGCCATCTTTGACAACTGGATTTTTTTTGTAAAACTGAACATGTACATATCTCATGACCCAGCAGTGCCCCTCCTACACCTGTACCCCAGAGAAACTCTTGCACATGTGCACCAGAAGCCATGTGCAAGAACATTCATCACAGCTGGTATACCATGCAAATGTGCACTAGTTTGGGAATGGCTGAATAAACTACAGTACAGATCAATAATATTTTTTTTAATTTGAATTCAAGTTAGTCAACATAATTTGAATTCAAGTAGTCTTGACTTCAGGAGTACAACCCAGTGTCATTGCTCACACATGACACCCAGTGCTCATCCCAAAAAGCACCCTCCTCAATGCCCATCACCCATTCACCTTTTATCCAAAACACTCAGGACAGGTTTTCTTTTTTTTATTTTAGAAATACAAAGAATAAACACACACATATATACGTATGTTTACATGTATATACATACACATATCTATGATGTAACACCCCAAATTCAAACATGTAACATTTTCAGAAGTAAAAGCACAAGTTTTTACACTAAACTGGATCAATAAATACTGTAAACATCAGTTCAAGTCAAGATTTTTTTACTTTCAGAATTTCAGAGAAAGGACGACACACATTCACCTGATGAAACACTACAGGGCAAAGAAGATGAATAAACTACAGTAACATCATCAGCATGGATGATTCAGGAACATAATGATAAGTGAAAGGAACAAATCAAAAATAGCAAAACTAGCAATATATTAATCAGGGATACATGCAATTGTGGCAACACTGTGAAGTAAATAAAGCAAGGATATTATTAACTATTAATTATTATTTCTGGAGGGAATAAGGGGATGTGATCAGAGAGCATTGGTTACTCCCTTAATTTTAAATTGTATATATACATTTTAATTACATGTACACACACAAATATACTTTTGCATATATGATGCATTCCACAATAAGAAGTTAAAGATAAAAAAGCTATTGATTTTTATATATTGATTTTAGAACTAGCCACCTTATTCTTTCATTGTTTCTAATATTTTTTCCATCAATTCTCTTGGTTTGTATGTGGAAGTATCAACTGCATATACTGCTAATTTTGTTTTATTCTCTCCAATATTGAACTTATTTCTTTTTTCTTATAATTGCATTGGCTGTTGCTTCTAGATCAATGCTAAAATAACACAGAGAATCTTTTTTTCTCACACCTTTCGTGGATCACCTTCTGCAGTGTTTTACCACCAAATGGACAAAGAGCTTTTGCATGATCAGAACTGTTTCAGGATGCCAGGCCACACAGAGAGACAAGCAGTGAACCTCTGTAAACTAGTGTTTCGCTCTGTTGGTTGTTTGTCACTGCACAGAATGTGGGGACCCTGACACCACCCCATGGCCCTCCATGGGGCCAAGTGGAAGAGGCCAAAGTGGAAGGAGCACTGCCTGAATGCAGGAGAGGGGATAGACTGTCACTGGTGAGCTCACACAGAGGCCAGGCAGAGCAGCTTCCCGGAGTGCTCAGGTCGGGCTCAGCTTCAATTACAGAATTGGCTGGCTCACAAACAGGCTGGAGGGAGTCCTCCGTCTCAAACCAGACACCTGTGTGCCTGTGACAGATCTGTCCCCACAGGCCATTCTCTGAGCAGAGCACAGCTGAATCCAGAACAAACACTTCTCTCAAAGGGCCTGTGTTTCATTTAATAGAGTTCAAATTGACTGTCCAGAAACCTTGATGCTTTTTTATTTCTTCAATGCCTTCTGCAGCAGCTGAAGGGATTCCCTGGGCCCCCATCCCGCCCACATCTCAGGACCTCCTCACCCGTGAAGTCTGCTGCTACTGCAGCTTCCCAGTTGTTCTAAAGCAGTGCCCAAGATGAGTTACTGAAGGGCTGGCTGAAAATCTGGGGGCCTGCGTAGATAACACATCTACAGAACTTCTGGGCAGGAGCAGTATTAATAATTGCTTCTAGGGCCTGCATGGGCCACAAAACTAAAACTTTTTAAAAACACAGATTCAAAAGTCCCACCCTGGGCTAATGGAATTAGAATCTCAGATAATAGGGTCTGGAAATGTGAGGTTTTTAACCACGTAATATTAGTCAGCTATTACTACATAACCCAAAACCACCCCAAAACCCGTGGCTTAAAGCAGTAAGCATTTATTATTTCCCATGAATCCACGGGTCATCTGAGCAGTTCTCCTGGTCTCAGCTGCGTTCATTTATGCATCTGTGGTCACCTGTAGTTTGGGTAGGCCATTCTACTGACCCAGGCTGGGCTCCCTCCCTTTTGCCAGGGAGGATGGGGGTCAGCTGGCTGAAGGCTAGTCTGTGATGAGCTTGGCTGGGATTGCTGGGCCCCCAACCACATGGTCTTTCCTCCTCCAGGAGGCTAGCCTGGCTTGTTCATAGGAGTTCTGAGAGAGAGCTAAAGCAAGCAAGACTTCTTGCCTAAGCTTGGAATAGGTACATTGTTACTTTCACCTCATTCCACTGGCCAAACCAAGTCATAAGGCCAGTCCAGATTCATGGGGGGAAAGGGAACAGACTCTACCTCTTCGTGGGAGAAGCTGCAAAGTCCCACAGCAAGAATCATGGGTACTGGGAGAAATGAAAATTGAGAACATTTTTGCAATCAATCTGCCACATATGTCCCCTGGTGAGCCTAATACAGGCAGCCTGGCATCCATCTACAGAGCATCTGTGTATTCCAGGGATAAATGGTGTCATCTCAAGATGCCTACAGAGAAGGCCACTCAAGGCCTCGCATTGTGACATTCATCCATGGGGCTTAAATAATTCTCACATCCCAGAGTCTGTGCTTTGTTAGTGGGACCACAACCTCAATCTTGTCAGCACTGCAAAGGTAATCTTGGGCCTGGCTGATCCCACCCAACTTACAAAAGCCTCAGTTCTTACTAACCAAAAGTCAATTGATTCATTGGCATAGAACCAACTGCCCAGACATTTGGGTCAGCATTCTTTTTCTATAAGCAGGGACATGGGAAGATAAATCAGAACCAGAAGTTTGCTCTATGTATCAGGTAGGATGTTTTCAGTTGTCACTGACAAAAATCAACTCAACTGACTAAAGCAAAGAGAGCAAGTTCACACATTTGTATAAGTCTGGCTATAGGCCCATCTTGATCCAGGAGCTTAAATAATACCTTCAGACTGGTCCTCTCCACCTTTTGGCTCTGCCTTCTGCTACACAGCTGCATTAGAATACTCAGCAAACCCAGGCTCAAGACCTCCTCACAGGCTCAAGACCAATTGAAAAAGAGAATGTGGATTCCCCCAATATTCCAGCAAAATCTTGTTTCTTCTTACTGACTCTGTGTGGGTCACTTGGCCATCTCTAAACCGATCACTGGGGGTGGAGAAAGTGATATTCCCTATCCTCATGAGGATGGACTGACAATAAATAAAATAAACAAGAACTGAAGTATGTCAGATGGTGATTAGTATCATGGGGAAAAAATACAGCACAAAAGGAGAACAGGAAATATCAGAGTAGGGGCTCAAATATCACTGAGGTGGCCAAAGAAGACATCACTGAGAAGTACGGATCAAACACAGGACTGTGCAGATGCCTAGAGAAGCGCATTTGAACCAGAAGGAAGAGCCAGTGCAAAGTCCCTGAGGCAGGAGTAGGGTAGTCTCATGGACTCTTTGCTCCCGTACATTCAGAGACACCCTCCTGCACAGGGGACTGTGGATCAGTCATCCAGTTTCATCTCTTTCTAATATAGATTAAGCCAGAGATGCTTTAATCCACAATTTTCTTGTTTCTGTCATGACATTGACATTTTTAAGACCCATGGGCCAGTTATCTTGCAGAACATACCTCAAAATAAGGCCAGGTCGATGTTCTTCAACGTTAAGTCCAAATCACACATTTTGGGCAGAGACACTACATAAGCGATGCTGTGTCCTGCTCAGTGTGTCATATCAAGAGGCCCATGATGTCAATGTGTCCCATTCCAAGATGTTAACTTTGATCACATCATTAAGACGATGTTTGCCAGGCATCTCCACTGTAACATTTCTATTGTTCCATTTATCACCCTAAGTATCTTGTGGAGATACTTAAAGATTATGTTAATAGCCTATCAAAATTTCACCCCCTAGTTTTGACAGTTGTTTTTATTTTTTTTTTTAACAATTTCCAGCTAAGTCAGATGTGCAGCCAGGGCTGAGAACATTCTCTGGAGCTTCCCTCATCCTGGGTCTTTTAAAACTAGGAGAAAGAGATACCACACAGTCTTTCCACAGGACTCGCTGCTCACTGTGGGCCTCAGAGGGAAACAAGCTATGGCAGCATTGCCCACTGTGGCCATGCATGAGGTGAGGGAGCATGGAGAAGGGGGTGGGGGTGGGGGTGGGGGTAGTATCTGAACCATCCAGGGAGGGCAGAGTCAACACCGAGCAGAGTCTACAGCAGCTCTGGCCCGATGGCTCTTAGCCTGGGATGATTCCTCATTCAAGTCTGACCTACTGCACAAGAGGCCCTCTGTTCTCTGCTCACTTCTCACCATACCTCAAGACCTCGGGCCCCTCTGACTGCAGCAGATGAAGCAGGAAAGTGCAGCCAGAAGGTGGGTTCCACGTAGGGTGACCAACTGTCTTAGCACACCTAGGACTGATGAGATGCCCTGGACACAGGACTTTCGGAGCTAAAATAGGAAAGTCCCAGACAAACAAGGATGAGTTGACTACCCTAGCAAGCCACTATAGCTTAGACATACCTGGTACTCAATAACCAAGGACTATACCCAGAAGTGATCCAAAAAAGTCAGGTTGAAAATAACTGACCTAAGAGATTGGGAGGACTCAGACTTGTTAGTGTCAGGCGTTGTGCGGGGTAAAGATAGGAGTTAGAGTCAAAAAGAATTTTTGCAGTTTAAGGCTTTATTGGGAACTAAGGTTCCGGGCGAGGTTCGTGACTCAAGGAGGGAGTCAGGGAAGTCGCGCCTGGGTATGGTGGGGTAGGGTTCTTAAGCTGTAGCAGTTCCGGGTTTAGGCTCAGGTGGGTCTTTCTCTCGTGCCATGTTGTGCTGTTGCTCGGTGATTGGCTGACCTTCAGTTTGTTCAGGCGCGCTGGTGAGAGGGCCGTCCCCTTCCAGGGACATCCTAACAAGACTGATCTTTAAAAAACTGAGGGGCACCTGGTTGACTTAGTCGGTTAAGCATTCGACTCCAGCTCAGGTCATGATTTCACGACTTGTGGGTTCGAGCCCCATTGTCGGGCTGTGCTGACAGCTCAGAGCCTGGAGCTGCTTCGGATTCTGTGTCTCCCTCTCTCTCTGCCCCTCCCCTGCTCACGCTCTGTCTCTCTCGGTCTCTCAAAAATAAATAAACATTAAAAAAAAAATTTAAGAAACTGATAAGCCCAGGGCCACCTGGGTGGCTCAGTTGGTTGAGCATCCAACTTTAGCTCAGGTCATGATCTCACCATTCATGGATTTGAGCCCCGTGTCGGGCTCTGTGCTGACAGCTTAGAGCCTGGAGCCTGCTTCAGATTCTGTCTCTCTGCCCCTCCCCTGCTTGTGCTCTCTCTCAAAAATAAATAAATATTAAAAAAAAGAAAAAGAAAAAAGAAACTGATAGGCCCAGAAAGTACATAGCAAGATTGCAGGGAGGGACAGAGGGGTTCTTTCTGTATTGAATACATTTGAAGCACAGAGGTCAGGTGGGGCTGAAAGAAATCCATAAACCAAAACTAGCTGATGACTGGTGTGAATGAGAAAATGGAGATAAAGTGTCTTCCTTTGCTCCTTTAAGTTCCCATAAGTTTCTCTCCTTCAGAGCTCTGACAGCTGTCAGACGATTTAGGCACTAAAATGATTACGATATCCACCCCTCTGCCCCCCACTGCACACATATACACAATATATAATTCCAAAAAATAAAATGTAGGGAATTCCAATATAATTTGCATCCTGCTTTCTCACTTTGTTGATAACCTCCTCTGTTGCTATTCTAACAGTGCACCTGATCTGGCTATGGGGTCATCTGGCTCCTCACATGGCTATTCCCTGCTGATCTGGAAGCTCCCAGAGGGCAGAAATTTTGCCCAAAGCATCTCCATACTCCCAGCCAGGGTTGAGCACAAGCACCAAATAGATGGCATTGTCAAAGTAGGCAATTTGAAGAGTGTCTGATAAAGGGCTATTCACAAAGATACGGGCAAGGTTTAGGATGATGACTCTCTACCTTGTTACACATTAAGTGTCCTAGAGAGTCTTAGAAATCACTGCTTCCTGGGTCTCCTCCCCAGAGAATATGATGCAATTAGTCTAGAGTTGTATTGTCCCATAAGGTAACCACATGTGGTTACTGAGCATTTGCAATGTGGATGGTCCAAATTGAGATGTTTTAAATGTAAGACAAGCAGATTTTGAAGGCTTAGTACCAAAAACAAGAATGTGAAATATCTTACTCATCATATTTCAGAGTGATTTCTTATTGAAATGGTAATATTTTAATACTGGGATAGATAAAATATAGAAATTAACTTCATCTGGTTTTTTTACTTTTAATATAATGTGACTACTAGAAAATTTGAGATTACATATATGGCTAAATTATATTTCTGACAGACAGCACTGGTCCAGAGCACAGCCTGGCATCAGATTGGATTTTTTTTAACAACTCCCCAGATGGTTCTAATGTGCAACCAAAATTGAGAATCACTGGTTCAGAGAAATCATAAGACATAATGCAGTAGCCTGTGACTACCAACAGCAGGTGATTATAGGAAGATAGTGAGAGTAGCTCTGAAAAGAGAACTGCCTGGCAAGGACAGTGGTCTCTTGTAGAAGGATGAAGTAAACTCAACATTCAGATGTCTCCCTCCTCCTGCCTTTGATCCCCCGTTAGTGATCCACATTGGCTGAGCCCAACTGATAGCCAAATGATGAGCGAGCCTAGTTGATGCAGCCCATGCCAGTCAGGCTCCCTGGGCCCAGAGAAAGGCTAAAAAGGATTGAGAGTGAATTTGAAGAAGCAAATGGAAGACATCCAGCTCAAGCACTTAATGAATGTTTTGGGAATAAATGAAGAGCCCGCAGATATAACACATAAACCCTTAGAGTAGTAGCATCGACCACAGGTAGGTTGTATACCTTCCATCTCTCCAGTCCTAAGCCTTGAATTAATATCCAGTGAGCAATGCAATCAGCAGCATTTGAATTGCCCAGAATAATTCTAAAGCTAGGAAACTCCTAGGCATCCTCTTTACTCACAAACAGTAATTTTGAAGTCCTTGGGTACTTCGATTCCAACAGGAAAAGAAAAAAAAAAGTTGAATCAGTTCCTGCAGAAAAAAAATGTTGAATAATAATACTAATAACCAATAAGTTTCTATTCATTGAGTGCCCACCATATGCCAAGCAAAATGCTTGCATGTAAAGTGGTTCACATAAATTGCAATGCAGTGTGGCTCTGTGGGTTTTTTTCAGTTTCACAATAGAAAATATATATCATGTATCAGGATATAAAAATGGAACTATTTTTGTCTCAATTCCTTCTGAGGTCCCAAAGATGAAAAATAAAAGCATTTAATGCCAGTTATTCCCACACTCCAAAGGATGGCATCCAGTGCTTTTACAGGATGTAGTAAGGTATCATTAAGTGGGCCCTACCTGCATTCTGGCTGAAGGGACAGTGGCTACCTGAGGCATGACCTTCTCCCTGCAATCACATGAGTACAAGAGACCAGGCCAAACCACGCAGGCACTCATCAAGCTCTGTTTGTGTCATAAGTACTATCTTTTATTGGCCAAGTCCAAAATCAATGGGGTAGCAAAGTGCACCTCACCGATTCTAATGCATTGAAATAGCACATGACACAGCTAGGTAGTAAAGAATTATGGTCAATAACCAATCCAAATAATCACAGTAACAATCCAATAATTCAAAGAGAAAAGAAGCAGTTGATATCCCCTCTGCCACGCCAGGCTTCCCAGCCCAAAACAGCCTGGGAATACTCACAGAGAGGAAATGCTTTAAACTTGGTAAGAGCGCGGAGTGATACAGTTATAGCACTGGATGGGACATTTTGTCAAAATGAGAACTTTCTTGAAACTAGAACTGGTCAGGAGACATTTTGTTGCCTAAGAGTGACCTAAAAAAGGTTATGAATTGGGGCACCTGGGTGGCTCAGTCGGTTAAGCATCCAACTCTTGATTTTGGCTCAGGTCACGATCTCACTTTGTGAGTTTGAGCCCCACATTGGGCACCGTGCTGGTGGTGTGGAGCCTACTTGGGATTATCTCTCTTTCCCTCCCTGCCCCTCCCCGGCTTATGCTTTCTCTCTCACACACAAAAATAAATAAACTTAAAAAAAATGTATGAATTTACCCCAAATTCCATCTAAGACCAGGAAGAACACATCTGCATGCTGCATTGAGATGCCCTGTAGGTAGAAGGATGAGTCTACTTCTAGAACCCCCACTGAGTCCAGCTCATGCAGCAAACCAACTCTATATGCTTTTTGCCAACCTACAACTTGCCCATTTATTTGACATTATTCAGATAGAAAAAACCAACACCTTTGCCTTTAGAATGTTTATTTTGCTTAATATGTTGTAAATACAGTTTGAAAACTAGTATTTCCAAGAGAAGCATTTAAAGATTGTCTTTACCCACCTTCAAAATATTTACAGAAAAGATGAAAATCAGAATGTTTCAACTGTACCCAAAAGAAATCTGTTGTGCTCTAGTTAAGATTCACAGAAGGGGAAAGCAAGTCTGTCACAATTAAATACAAAGCAAAAAACATACTGTTCGGAAGCCAGCAAGCCTGAGTTCATTCCTCATGGACTTGAGGAAACATCCCCTCCTCAGGAAAGCTTTCCTAGGATAAAAGGAACTGAAGGCATGATTAAAGGTATTTTCTTAATGTTTATTTTTGAGAGAGAGAGAGAGAGAGAGAGAAGGGGAGGGGCAGAGAGAGGGAGACAGAGGATCCACAGCAGGTTCTGTGCTGACATCAGGAAGCCCGATGAGGAGCTTGAACTCACGAGCTGTGAGATCATGACCTGAACCAAAGTCAGACACTTAACCAACTGAACCACCCACGCGCCCCATGATTAAAGGTATTAAATGGACTGATGTTTTCTTCTGAGATGTCTTATCAGACATAGACAGTGAGATCAAGTTTACTGGGCCATTTCTCCATGCAGACCTGTGTACATACAAACACCTTCCTCACATCCCTTCCCACCGTGCCAGGACAACTGCCCTGAGGGACAGGCCACACTAAACAGTCCACTTTGCATCATATCACAAGTAGCATCATGTAAAAATGTTAGCAGTCAAGGTAGTTAACCTAGTAAGTTCTGGAAGTCACCGAGCCCATTCCTCAGCAGATTCCACCTATAGTCTTGACCTGTTAAAATCAATTCACTTTTCCCTTTCCAGCCCAAACCACTGGCAAATAAACACAGCTCATTTGTTAAAGAATTTTGCTTTTCCATGTGATCTTGCTCTCTGAAAAGTTGATAAGCTGATGCCAGCCAAGCTGATATTTTCTTCGATCTGGAAATGACAGCTCACATTCCCCAACTTCCTCTCATGAGAGGCAGCTCTGCCATTTCTCAGATAAAAGTCAAGTTATCTCATCACCGAATGGAGCTTCCCAAGGACAAATAACCTCATCTTATTCATTTCTGGGTCTTCGGTCCTTGGCACAATGCCTGGCACTGTATACATTTGATGTTGGAGATTATGTAAATAAATAAAGGATCCTAGGGTCACAGGAGATTCCTGCATGAGTAGTTAAGGGAGAACCAGAGGGAAGAAGGACATGACTGACCACCGGGCATGATGTGATTTCTGTATGTGCTTCCTCCTCCTTTCCCCTGTCGCCAAGAGCTGATAATAACCAGTAGGAAGAGTAAAGAAGTCTATGGGAGGACGGCTTCGAGCCACTGTGGTCGCTGCTTCCCCATTTATAGTCAGGGCTGGTTTCTTGGGCTTGTGACCAGAGCAGTTGGCAGGGCCCCATGGTCAGAAGGCTCCCACACTTGGTTTCATGCTCGATGTTGCCTTCTTGAACTCATAATAATTTTTGAATATGGAGTCCTGCCCTGCATTTTCATTCTGGAAGTCTTATAAATTATATGGCTCTAGTCTGCTTATATTATAATACAGGGAAGTGAAAAATGAGGAGTAATAAATGCTAAGGTTCCTCCCAACAAGGACATTCCAAAACTCTGTTGCCCTCACTGATTTCCTAAGAACAAATACAGGCGTCCTCCAGGGGACATCTTCAGCTAGGTACCACCTGCCTCCCTCAGGCTTGAACCCCAGAGTCATTTTCAGCGTCTGACTCCTAAACCCATAGGTCTGAAAGGAGAACTAAGAAGTTGATCTACCTAACCTTCAACTTTGCTGTTTAAACTTACTATAATTATTTTCCCTTCTAAATAATAATATCCTATTGGAATTTTTAAGGTCAAAATATTCTCCCCAAAATACATACGTAATATTCACCCTCAAAATTTCCATTTTTTGTTAAACATGACCACCAACCCCACTTTTCCTGAATCTATTTTGATTTCTTCTTAGAACTGTCATACACAATTCTAAAATAAAATTTGTTCATCTTCAGTAATTCTTTGTTCTTTAACTGTTGCTTCAGAGAATCATATTTCCAGGGCAATTTCTTAGGTGGTCACACTTACTATGATGTAATCAATCAAATGAAGACTCACAGAAAAATTTATTAACTCCACAGAGAAAAGCCTCCTGCCAGGTGCTTAGCTGAGTTATTAATATTGGAAATGAGTGCTGAATTGATGATCAGTAGAAAAACTTCTAAGTAGACATTGGTTTTAAAATTTGATTTCCCCATCCCTAATGAAAGAACTGCTTATACTATATTTCACTGTATAAAAATGTGGTGGAGCTCTCCTTCTATTCTAATATCTGATCTAATGAAAGCCTGATATGTCTTTATTAACTCTGAAGGGTCTGAGCACTGCTTTTGTAATATATCAATCTGAAATCAGAAACTACATATTTAATATTTGTTCAAAAATCATTGTTGCCTTCACTTGTGCTTTCATTCAGTTTAATGTGCATAATAAATGATTGATACCGACAATAAGCAATATCACACATTTGTTTCGGTGAGTTTTTCTCTACTGTTCTTCGGCTGGTGTTGTGAAGGGTTGTAGCCACAGGCAGGAGGCCATGGAACTTTGTTGAGCCATCTCTCCATTGCCAGGTCTGATCTGTCAGGAGATTCTAGCCCTTGCCTCCTTGATCTTTTGTCTATTAGTGGCAGCCAAGGTCTAGGGGCAGGTAGAGCAAAGTGGGTCAAGGCCAATGAGGCCACCTGCCTGGAGGAGCATGGCACTCTGAGAGAAGGCTCTGAGAAAGGAGGAGGGATGCCCTCCTTCAAGTTCACTGCCCTCACAGTAGTCCACGTCTAAGGGAGGGACTGGACAGATTTGAGAGACCACATGACATCTCCCTTCAGTATTTCATGCCAGAGTCTCAGATCCACTCAGTTTCCAAGTCCCAAAGCCCATTTGTACCCATGAGGTTGGTGGTGGGGGGACCAGGGGGGTTAGGGTCAGCATCCCATGGAAAAACACTTTGGGGAAGGTTTATCCATTTTTATTAGCATCCAGGCATTCCTCCCGCCTCACACATTGGTTATATGACCCACTTATATTGGTCTCACTGTCCCAGGTTTCCTAGCGTAGTTTGAATTCATGGGACTATTTTGTTATCTGTAAAATAGCTGAAGGCTTTCTCTAAGTTTCCTCTTAGCCTTAAAATGCTGTGCCTCGGTGATTCGAGGGGAGATGAAGAGGTTTCTCTGTCGCTTCTCCCTCTCAGGGAAGAGAGGGCAGGCTGGGGCGGAGGCAGCCCCGCCTGGAGAACCTGAAGGTGTGGCTCTAGTGAGAAGAGAAGGGAGGAGCTCTACGTCAGTGGGCACTTTACTGTGTTCCTCCGTGTGCATCTTAACCCAACCACATCAGATGTTCCTCTGGATCAGGGCTTCAGGAGATCCAGTTCTCCAAAAGTTCCCTTCAAAATACCAGGATTCATTTAGCTTTCTTTCAGCAAGAGCACTGAAGCAGCAAGAGTTTTATGAACAAAAGTAATAACAACAATAATTAAGGATTTGTTTTCCACAGAATTTTTTAAGGTTTGACCTTTTTGTCCTTTACCTATGAAACTATGAATTCTAGAACCCCTTTGCTTTGTTCTCTCTCTCTGCCTCCCCTCTCCCCAACACCTCACCATTCCAAGGAAAGTGAGAAAGACAGAGAGTTGTCTAGAACAGGGGTAGCCAGAATTCATTCCCTCTGTAGCAGCTAAGGTAAAGCTTAGAGAAAAGAATCAGAGAGAAAAATAGGAGCAGCACCCTCATTTCACAAAGGCACTGAGGTTCAGAGAGTTTATTCTTCCTTAAGCACTGTTCCCATCCTTCCCTGCTAACCAGCCTTCCACATCCACATTTCCTACAAATGCAGTAAAAGACAAATGCAAGTCACACATTTGGGGTTCCCTGTGACTCAGCTCTGACCTACCTTCCCAGCCCCTCCCCCGAATACATCCCCCTGACTATATCCCATCATACACCCTTCTGTTTCTCTGGCTAACTTTCTTTCTCCCTATGATTTTTCAGGTACCTATCATATTTTTGTTCTTCCATGCCATTACTTACAGAGTGCCTTCTGCTGAAAATGCCCTTCTTCCTGCCCCATATCCTAAGGTCCCAACTTTGTTCATCCCTCAAGGTCCAAGTCAGTGCTTTGTCTTCCATAGACCACCTGTGATTCTGCCAGACTCCCTGGGGAAAGCTCTGCTTTCAATACATGTCAGGCCCAATGCTGGGTTGGTGGACTCAGAGCTAAATTGCATGCTGTCCTCACATGTGACATGTAGGCATTTGCATGACAGGCTACAAAGAATACCAGCTGGGTTCTCAGGAGCCCGTGAAATATCTGTAAAATAAAAATTTTTTAAACCCCTGCTCCACTAGTCTTATAGCAGGGCCCTTTGTGTCATCCATTTACAAAGCAGCTTGACTTCAAAATAAAACCTATAATTCAGTTTTGGCCTTTGTGGCTTTCAATTTGGCCCCCTATTTGGATCCTTTCTCTTGGTGCACGATTGCTGAATACATAGGTCTTGTCTCTCCTGGTCGACAGTGGTGGGGGCCTCTTTGGAACCTCAATGTCAGCTTCTCTGGAGGACGGCTACCCATCGATTCGAAGAGCCCAAATCTGGCTTCACAAAGTGCTCTCTGCATATATTCTGTAGCCTACATGTTAGGTTAAACCATCCCAAACATGCCCTGTAGCAACATAAATTCCAAGCCGCCATGCAGAACTTGAGAGCATGCCTCTTGCCCTGGGTGAATTGTGAATGAGCTCCCGGTGCAGAGGGCCCACAGAAGGCTTCTGTGGATCGCAGGCATACGTACTATCTTGGCATCAAAGCACCTGAAAGAAAACCTGCTGCCATTCAGCATATTCAGGGTGCAGCCAATAAATGGGTTCTTGTTACTTCACAGGCCACCAAGTATTCCATTTCAGTTTCCCTCTCAGGGCCTGAGGTGCTCATAATCCCAGGACGTTGTCACTAGTGATTTTAAGTGGCAAACCAAGTTACCCACCATGGCCTCATTTGGCTCTTTTTTCTGGTCAGGTTTTTTTTTTTTTCTTTTTCCTTTCTTTCTTTGTGCTTCAAAGAAGAGAGAATGTAGGGCTGGTATTACTCCTCTTGGAAACCCACAGGGACCAGAACAAGCCTCCCTCACCTGTGTTCCATTGCACGGAAAAGGGGTGTGAAGGAATGACCTGTAAAAATACATGCATACTCTTTTTTTCAAATTTGTAAGAAATGTTCATGATTTTTAACCATAAGATGGCAAAATGGGATAAGGTGATAAACAATGCAAACAGTACCATACCTGTTAAAGAAGAAAAGAAAGAACGAAATGCAAAGAAAAAAAGAACTCATCACTAGGAATCGTAAATTCTGAAGAAAGAGTTCAGAAAGATCTAACGGGAAGAAAAGGGCCTTCCAACTGTTGTCATCCTGCTATTGTGACCTGAACCCCTCCCAAGTTTTCAGACTCCAAAATCAGATCTAATTAAAAGAAAATGGAAAAGGACTTGGAGCCTTTTCAGCTCTAGAGAACATGCAGACAAATAAATTAAAAAGTGGGAGAAGTGGAACTAACCCAATAATCCGTGAAAAGCTCATTTCCCTCCCCGCCGCCACTGATGCAACAGTGTCCTTCCTCCCTCCCCGTTCTCTGGTTCAGGGGCAGTGAGTGAAGAAATTGGCTAACAAGATCAGAAAATTTAATTACAGTTCTTCAGTCCCCTTCCAAGAAGTTGGCTGTCACACTTCTTTTTTGCCAATCTTCAGAATGTGCTGTCTCTGACGAGCTCCCCCTCTGCTCCAGTCCTGCTCATCTCCCTACCTCTGCTCAGGACAGTGGACACAGATGCTTTAATCTGGGGGGTTAGGAGGATTAGATATAAAGATTAAAAGGGATGGTTGGAAAAGACAATATCATTATCCCTTCATTTCCTTTGGTCTGCCTAGCAACTTTTGGGTCTTATCCCAAAAGAAGCATCCCAAAGGCTTAGCATCCTGGCATTCCAGACCTAAGGAAATCCTAAGATCCTTTTGAAGAGGAACAGAAATCTGCATTCAAGTGTCTTTTTTTCCATGTTGACTCAGAGATAGAGGAATGGCTTTCTTAAGCAAGGTTTCTAGCAAGATTCTGAAATGCTTTGGGCTCAAAACACATGTGCAAATAAAAGAATAATGTGATTGAGTCACAATTTCCACCAAGGGAGTAGAAGGAAGAATGGTGTCAAAAGAATCATGTATTTGCCATTTTTGCCCTAGGACAGCCAGAGATTGTGACCAAATCTAGTATGCAAAACCACTGAAGAGTGACATGGAACAGGTGTCTTCAAAATTCGAAGTTTAGCTAATTCAAAAAAGATTGCTTTTCTGGGTAAAGCAAGGTAGTCAAACTGTGCAGAGGTTCCTGGTATCCACGTGACTGAGATGCTATTTCTCTTCATAGAATGCAGTCGTCTCCTACATATTTGAGCCACCACAAACCACCTCCTAGATTAGGGCAAGACATATAAGCCTGGAAAAGTGACTGTGGTAATAAGGGACAGCCTGCCTGCTGGGGCAACAGGGATGCCTTAACTTGGCCCACTCAATGCTAGTGGGAAGACAGTGCAGCGGGAGGAAAAGGAGCTAGCCAAGGACAGACAGGTAGGAATTCATCATTATGAACAAGAAAGATGAGAGATTTTCTTAGACTGTCTTTCTTAAGAAATTGTATCAGTCTGGATTATATTTGGCTGCATGCAATGGAAACCCTCCTCTCACGCAACAAGGAGTCCAAAAGTAGGCGATCCAATGCTACTGTGACAGCTTGAGGATGCTTTCAAGGACTCAGGCTCTTTCCAGCTCTCTACTCTTCTACTTTCAGCTTGTGATTTTCATCCTCATAGTCACAAGAAATAGCCCAACCTCTGTGTTCCAGACAGAAAGAAGGGAAAGGGCAAAGGGGAAAGGTGAATTGTTTTCTCCATTGATTGGGAATAAAATAGCTTTCCTGAAAGTCCCAACCTATAGGCTCTGCTTACATCTCATCTACCAGAACTGGGTCCGTGGCCACCTCTAACTACAAGGGATATATCTAATTAGACACATTGCTGCCTTGCACTAAATGGGGATCCTGTCAATAAGGAAAAAGAAGAGGATGGACGTTGAGCAGATAACTAGCAGTGTCTGCCACTGAGTGGTAGTCAAGAGTGCCAAGAGAAATGAGAAATAAGAAAACCAATAGAATATGTCAGCCAAGGCATAGGTAGGCATCTAGTGCAGTTGCCTATGAGCAGCAAGGAATGAGCAATGAAGCAACCAAGGCTGTGATATAAACCCTGCATTCCAGAAGCTTAGATCTATACATCTTAGCATACAGATCTTCCCTGGCCGCAAGCAACATAGACTGTATCCTGGACGTTGTATCCCCAACCCAGCTGTATCAGCATATAGAGGCCTTTTTTGTCCCAGTGAAAGAAAGCAGAGCTGGTGAAGATTCTGACTGAGCTGGCATATCATGGCAATAGGACTTCCTCTTTCCCTAGAGAAAGTCCTCGGGGTTGGGCTTCAGGTCTGGAAGGGCATCATATTGGAAGACATGAATGACAGTAAAAAGACAGAGAAACCAAAGTGAAAGGATCATTAAACAGATCTTCAAATTCCCCTCAACCTCCCCTTAGCCTCCTCAGACCCTTGCACCAAAAGCACTTATGTGGCTGGGATAAGGTCTGAAGCAAAGGCCTGCAAGTCCAGGAATGGGCTCCTCATGGCAATCTTGGGGCTGGAAGGGCCACTGTGGGAGGTCTTCTCAAGGAGCCTACATCTCTCATCTTCTCTCTTGTTGTGGGAGCAACTGTACAGCCTACTATTCTCATGCCCAGTGGCTCAAACAGCATTTGGGCTTCCCGTCACTAGGGAGATTTGCCTCCTGAACCACCTTAAGTATTTGTGCACTGGGAAAAGAAAACACGAGTAGTGCTTTATTTTTCAAGAAATTGACAGAGAAGCATAACAGCTAAATATGAACTTCAGGGAGATGTTCCTCTGATTCTTTTCACACAGGTAAGAGGGGCACAGGGTTGACTTCTTCCATCCACACTCACCAGGAAATGGATTCAAAACCGAGATCTCATCAAGGAGTGGTTTGTTTGCACAGCCTAGATTCATTCAACACTGTCCCAGTGTTCGTTGCACATCAACTGGGTTTGCTGTGTACTTGACAATAGGCTAAGGGCTGCCAGATGGAATTCAGTTATGAGACTCCATCTAGATTCATTCAACACTGTCCCAGTGTTCGTTGCACATCAACTGGGTTTGCTGTGTACTTGACAATAGGCTAAGGGCTGCCAGATGGAATTCAGTTATGAGACTCCATCCTAAAGGGGTTGTTCATGGAAGTGCCCAAGGACAAACCATTAATAGTATTGATCCCTTAGGTCCTTAGTATACACAGAGTGTTTGCAAATCCAGTACCTCATTCATTAGGCACCAAAGCCCTGTGAAGTGGTCTGAAGAGATAGCATCATGTGGTGGATCCACACTGTACAGAGTCAAAGCCTGGCTCTGCCACTGACTAGCAGTGTGACCTTAGGCAAAGTTAATCTCTCTAAGCCTCAGTTTCCTCATCTGTAAAATGGGAAGAGAAACAATTGCTATCTAATAGGATTATTGGGATAATAAAGCACGTTCAGGGCACCTGGGTGGCTCAGTAGGTTAAGCGTCCAACTCTTGATTTAGGCTCAAGTCATGATCTCATGGCCATGGGATCAAGCCCCACATTGGGCTACATGTTGGGCATGGAGCCTGCTTGAGATTCTCTCTCTGCCTCTCCCTCTGCCCCTCCCCCACCCACTCACACTTCTCTCATTCTCTCTCTCTCTCTCTCTCTCTCTCTCTCTAAACAAAAAAATTCAGGTTCAACAGTGCCTGGTACACAGTCAAATTTTGCTATGTGTTAGTATTATGACTCCCGTTTTACAGACATAGGGACTACATGATTCTCAGTGTGGAATGTTAGAGCTAAAGGAATCTTAGTTATCATCCTTTATGGACAAAGAAATTGGGGCACACCATTCATCAGGGGTATAGTCCAGGCCAGTGCTTTACTCCTCAGGGTGACAAGCAGCAGGCCTAGATCCCCAGTCTACTCCCTCTGATCAAGTGTTCCTCAGTTCAGTCTGAGCCAAAAGGAAGCCATATAACATGGCTTCAATTAGCAAATGGACTCCCAAAAGTACCTGCAATGGTTAATTGTATGCTTCATCTTGGCTAGGCTCTTGTTCTAATTGTTTGGCCAAATACCAGCCTAAGTGTTGCTGTGAAGGTATTTTTTTTAATGTTATTAACATTTAAATCAGTAGACTGTGAATAAAGCAGATTACCCTCCATAATGTGCATGGGTCTCATGTAATCATTGAAGGCCATAAGAGCAAAGACTGAGGTTTCCTGGAAAAAAAAAAAACAAAAAACAAAAAACCTGCAACATAGGAACTCTACTTGAATTTCCAGCCTGCTGCTCTATGGAACTTGAACTCAAGTGTACATCAGCTTTTCCCTGAATTTCTAGTCTGCAGGCCTATCCCATGGATTTCAGACTTGCCAGCCCCCACAATCACATACGCCAATTTCTTAAAATATATCTGTATCTATCTATCTATCTATCTATCTATCCTAATACAGTGCCCTTCCTAAGGGGACACAGCAGTAACTTTGCCAGGCTATTTTTTATGCTCAGAATGCTATTGGTGATGTCTGTTAATTCTGCAGCTCTTGCTGCTGCTTAGACATAATAACATATCAGTGAACCTCAAGATATGTACTGGATGCCCAAGATGTTTCTGTCTTTGCTAGACCCCATAAAGGACATGAAGGCTCTGTGGAAGTTATGATGCCCTTATCCCCCACCAAAATACTTATACACTAATTAGGTAGTTAGGGACTGGGAGCATCACGGATGACAATGGACATGTCCAACTGTGTAGTAGTGCTAACCCGCTCAGGAAGGTCAGGGAAGGGGTAACCCCGTATGTAAATCCCTCAAGGAAGAGGGATTTACAATGGGCTTTGAAGTCCTAAAATGAGGGATCTTATCTCAGTCTGGAGGCCACATGGAGATTCAGATGATGTGAGTCCTAGACTAGGAGAAGCCAAGCATGAAATTTACCCTTGGTTCCATAGGCAAAAGGAAGATATGGTATATTTTAAAGAAATGTTAGGAAGGAAATTTCAATAAGGGTAAGTGTAGGAGCCATGTACTAGGAAGCCTTAAACTAAGGGGCTCATCTGGGGAAGGGTGGACGTGTGGTATGACGCAGTCAGAGCTTGGGACTGAGTCTTCAGAGAGGAGGGAGAGGAAGAGGAGCACAGGCTGAGTCAGGTTTTGGCATCTCGTTGATGGGTTTGGGTATTTCATCATTGAAAGATAAAAGGATGTACACAGGGACATGTCCCCAGGAATTCTAGGACCCGGTAAGAAGTCAAGGCTAGCAACGTAAACTAAACTGTGTGGAAGTCATGGTTTAAACCTCAAGAATGATAAACGCACAGAGTGCATACAGAGAAGAGCACAGGACCTGTGTCACTCCCATAAACAGAGGGCAAGTAGAGAAAAAGAAGATGCAAAATATGGCCTAAGAGGAGAGGAAATGGGATGCCACTGGCACTGGAAAGATGACAGGTACAGGAAAGGATGAGATGGGAGACAGCATCACAGGCACACTGCTGTGGTTATGACCAGTCATTCACAAGTACATTGGCATCCTAAAGACTGGTAGGTTCTGCAGTAAAGAAACTTGTTTGATTGGTTTAGCACCCCTTTGTCCAAGCTCACTGGACACAGTATTCTCCTTACAAGATTCTCGGAGCACATTCAGAAACACTGGTCTAGCCCAGCCTCTAATGCCCAGCAGAACCGCAGTAACGTCCCAGATCCCCCAACAATTAACGCAGTGTTTTCCAATGTATCACACTGAATGCCTTAAACTCAGCAGGGGAAGAGCATTATATAAATCTAAATGTCGGGAATGTTAAACATCTTAGACAGCTGGAGCAAGAAACAACCATGAGGTCAGCCCACATCTGGTCTGTCTCAGAGCCTCCAGGAGCAGGCTACCCATGGATCCCACCCCCACCCCGGCCCTCTCAGGAAGAAGGGCAAAGAGATAAATAACTCCTTGAGAGCATTCTTCCCTTCTCCACTTCTGTTGTCTTTCTGCCTCTTCTCTCTCAGGGCTTTACTTGATGAATACACCATGTGCCTCAAATTATTTATTTCTCTTTCTAGCATTTCAACAATGGATGGATTGGAGCACCACATTTTTAAACAACAACTCTTGAAATGCCAGAGGTCAGAATCATTACATGTTGCAACAAAAGACAGGGCCAGAGGCTAAAGAAGACTTGCACTAGAAGTCCCGGTGAGTTCTGGACATGGGCTTCAGCCCTGCACTTTGCTGGCTACCTGGGTCTGGGTGGCCTGTGTGCATTCACCACCCACCTTACCCACCACCTATCCAAGATAAAACAGTCCTTCCCGGCTCCTCCTTCTGGTAGAAGTGGTGCTGGCTTTTGTTGTCTGGACAAAAGGACCTAAGGGTAGAGACTTCCCAGCAGCCATCTACCCATGATGACCTACCCCGATCCTTGTAGGACTTACAGAGCTATATTTAGAAGTACCTAAGAGAAACACACGGTGAAGACTCAGAAGAGACATCACTGTTTATTGACTACTTAGAGCAGGAGTCACAAACTATGGCCACTGGGCCAAATCTGGCCATTTGTTCTTGTAAATAAAGTTTTATTGGAACACAGTATGCCCCAGCTTTTACATATTGTCTATGGCTGCTTTTGCCCTATAATAGCAGTGTTGAATAGTTGCTACAGGAACCATATGGTCCATAAAGCCTAAAATATTTACCATCTGGCTGCTTACAGAAAAAGTTTATTGACCTTGGGCTTAAAGGACATGGCTTAGAATATTTCCCTTGCCCTTGTTCCCCCCCCACCCCTCCCAACACAAACACACACACACACACACACACACACACACACACACCTGTCCTCCCATCTTTGTACCATGACTTAACTTTGGTTTTAGTCTGGGTCTCTCTGTGTATCTCCCAACCCCTGTGTGTCCCTATCAGTCCTTAACTTTTCTATCTCTGGCCCTCCCTGGGTTGGTTTTTCTCAACCCCCCCTGCCTTAGCTGTTTCCATTAATAACTGATTATGTATAAACAAAGGGGTGTTATTTTCTCATTTGTTGAACTTACTGAGGGACCTGCTCTAATTATGAAAGTGAATGAGTAGGAGCTTTGTGTTTCTCTAGGAAAAGAAAAAAAGAAAAGAAAGAAAGAAAATCTAATTGCTCCTTAGCTCTGTGGTCCTCAGTGTTTTCCCTTTGTGGTTTAATATCCCACGGAAGAAAGGTTCCTCCTACACACATATCCCTATAGCTTTAAAACCATCCTTAAAGAATGTCATTGTGCATAGTCCCTAGTCCCAGTTACCTGAGAAACAGTCCGCAGTGACCCTGAGATATTCTAGCCCACATTTGTAATCCAAGTTAGGAGACATTAATTGGAGGCATGATTCTGTAATATCTTTGTCTGGGAGGGTTTCAGTCACTTGAGAGGTTTTTCACAAGTGAGCAATTATAGGGTCACAGGAGAAATTTAGCAACAGTGGTTCCATTTATTATAGCACTCTTCACAGTCTGACTTGTATGATAATCATGAAGTTGTGAGCAAATTGAGAACGGAGAGTATATCTGAGGCCTTGCCTGGCAGCCAGCACGTGGCGATAATGAGCTACTGTCAATTAGAGTTGCTTCTCTGTGCCATGGATGTGTTGAGTGATTTATATTCACTTTCCATTCTGACAACTACTTTGGCCAGGTAGAAGTTACTAGTCCCATTGCAAATGAGGAAACTGAAGTTCAGAGAAGTTACGTAGCTTGCCCAAGGCCTTATCCTTCCATGGCAACCATGGCAGGGCTTTCTGATAGGAGTCTGGCTCAAGTCCCTATCTCTGGGTCCCCATGTCATATCTGCCCTCGATGGCCTGACATTGACCCTTGCTTCCCCCATCACACACACCCCTGTATGTGGCCCAGCATCAGCTTTACCCTACACATATCTCCTACTCCACAATCGTGTCACTCCTGCTCTGGATCCTTAGAGAGATGGGTACCTCTGGGTCAGCCAAACAGCTGCTCAGCATGGCACCACACCACTGCCCTGACAGAGACTGTCATCGCATGGGAAGGTATGGAAACATGCCTTTTGTGTACATTTCTGGGAGAAGGAAAAGGAGGAGCTGGAGTATCACCCTGGATTAGCCATCTGGGGGCACAGCCTTGTGAGGTTTTCCCAGCCCAGCTGACAACAGTATGCTCCATTATAACTTGATCCATTCTTCTTTGACTTTTTGGAGAAGATGGACATTGCAGAGACATGACAAATTCCACCACTGAGAAAGCACCTCTGGGAAATATTCTGCTTCCCAGGGGTTAACCTCACTGCTGCCACCCATGCTCAGCCACCAATCCCTCTGTGCCCTATATGAACATGACCCTGAAATGATGGCCCTGTATGTGTCCTTGGTATCTTCCCTACTCCCATCCTAGCAGTTCTATCCAAGCAAGGTCACATGGAGTCCCAGGGTGTCAGCTGCTAGGAGCATACCATGCAGGAAACTCATGGGCCCCCAGATGCTGGCAGCAGATATTTTTGATATCTCCCACCCACCGCTGGCTTAGCTGCAGCCAACACTGGTGCATGCCCAGTCTCCAAGGTGTTCTTCCTTCAAAACTGGCAGAAAACACTGCCTGCTCTCACACCTGCCGTCCCCATGCCCAGAGAATCTGAAAATGGTTTATAGCTCTCATCAATCTGTATTCTTGCATTCCAGTAGCTCGTTTCAAGGTGATGTTGCTGCCAGGGCCAAGCACTTGGGGTTCTGGCTGCAGACCCTGGCTTCCATCATCAAGTGGATCTACCCCAACCAGTTACCAGCTACCAGCCCTCCCTTCCTCCATCTTTCCCACCCCTTCTCTATAGATGAGGCAGAGAAACTGAAATTTGGAAGGAATTTCCAAACCACCTAATTCTGAGGTTGTAAACATAAAATCCATGGATGGATTTTCAAGAGTTCATGAGTCTCCTAAAATCATATGGAAAAAACTACATAAAAGTACATATACACACAATTGTGTACTGTTTTGGAGCAATGGTCCATAGTTTTCAATAGGTTTTCAGAGAAGTTAATACCAAAAAGGAAAATAAAAGTGCTAAGAATGAGCAATTTAATAAGACCTCCCTCCTCATTTTGCAGATGCAAAAGCTAAGACCGCAAAACAAGTTGCAAAACTTGTGATTCACCAGAATTCTCCAGCTATCTTGCCCTTCCCTTTTTATTCTTACCTTTGGTGTCAAAAAGGGATGCAACAAGAGAGTATATCCAAATCAGGGTCTGAGCAGAAGCTATACCTTCTGTAAGGAAGCTCCTGAATCCTGAAGTAGGTTCCAAACCTCACGGTTTGGTGGTCATTACAGTGGTTGGTCCCTGATCCACTTGCTTATTGGACTACTTGCTTATTCTGCCAAATGACAGAAACTCAGTTCTCTTGTGCATTTCATGGGTGACCTCAAAGTGGGGATGGAGAATTCTCATATGTTATTTACACTGCTGTCTGCATCTCCCTGCCTTCTGCTCCATCTGTTGTCACTCCTTCTTGGCTATCATCATTGGGGTCACTCTCCTTTTTGTTTTGATTCTGCCTACATTTGCCCACTGCACTGTCAATGCTCCACTTGACCAATAAAGCCCCAGGCCATCTCTCTTTGCAGCCTCCCAGAGGTCCTCTCCATCCACCCCTCGATCTCCACCACCCTAACACCTCCAGTACCAGTCTAATGTCACTATTCTATTAAGGTGGCCCATACTGGCTGGAACTCAGCTGCAACTGCTCTGAGCTCTCCATGCCTACACTGTATGTTCAGTGAGGTTGCCAAAGAAGGTGACCAATGGCCCTGGTTTGCCTGAGCCTAAACGGCTTCCTGGGTCATGAGTTTTCCAGTGCTCAAACTGGGACAGTCCCGGGCAAATCAGAATGGTTGGTTACCCTGTGAGGTCAGACAGCAAATGGCAGAGCTGGCATGCAAACACATGCCTATTCAGCAGCCAAACCTTCGTTCTTTCAAAACCTCAGCCTGCAAAACACCGTATATGTGTTCAACACACAGAGTAGAAACATGTAAGAGAGTGACACTAACATGAGACCTGCTTTCCTCTGAAGAACATGATGGGAGGAGTGAGCCTATTCCACGGACTTCTAAGAATTAATTGATAAAGTTAATATATTACCTTAGGGTAACCATATGTCCTGGTTTGCCTGGGACAGACTCGATTTACACCTGTTCTCTCAACATAATTATTAATAGCACTCTCTTTTTGGTCTCAAAAGTGTCCTAGATCGGACAATAAATTATATGGTCACCCTCACCATCATATCACAGAACCAGCTGATTAGGCTCTTGATTAATAGAGTCCTTCCCCATGACTATAACTAAAACCCAGGCTGGCTTTCCCTGCTATTGACAGCGCATGTTCATTCTGCAGACCAGTCACCCTGAAAAAGCAGCTTTTTTCCAGCTCCATCTCTTCTCGGCTGACTAGAGCTCGCCTAGTCAAAGGAGCAGGCCCTCCCCACCTTCCAAGCAGAACCCAGCCTGAGGAATCAGTCCTCACACCGCTTCAAAGAAGCAGACCAGGCATTAATTGGCACTCTGCAAAGATTTATGCACCATATATCATTATCTCCTGCTGAGAAACAAGACAGATATAGGGCATATGGCGGGTCCTTTAGAAAAAGGTGTCTTGACAGATCTTTGAACCTAAAATACCTTAAGTAATTGGGACACCCACTCAGGGACATGCAAGATAAATGACCTGGTTTGTAGAGTACCCATGCCCCTGGCTGCCTGCCCCTCCCCCTCCTCCATTTCCTCCTCTTCCTCTTCCAGGCCTCCTTAAGAGCCTCCTATGGCTTCTCCCCACTCATTAGTAGCTCCACAAAGAGACAAATTACGGCAGGGAGAAGAAGGGCATATTAGTCACTTGGAGTAGGCTGGATTGGAGAGGAGGTGGAAATGAATGAGTTGAATGAAGTTTGAGTCTGCTGGTAGATTTCATTTATTAAGACTCCACCTATCATCCCAGTTCTCTAATTAGCAGGGGCTAGAGCTTTGGAGGTAACATACCTATGTGTAAACTGCCTAGTGTGTGGCCCAGAACACAGTGGGTATTCAATAAATGGTGAACAGCAGTGGTGTTGAAACCTGTCTGCAGTTAAGGAAGTACCAATATTGGAAGAGTCCATTGCCCCCAGTACTGAGGGTCACTTGAGGCCCAGTTCAGTTCAGCTGCCTTATGAGAGTATTCAGAGCTGAGTCACACACACACACACACATCTCTGATCCCCCCACAAGCTCCCCTGCCACACACATTTCTGGCCCAGGGACAGTAAACTCAGCAGTTAGCCTGAGGCAGGGATGGGAAGAGCTGTCCTGGGGAGTCCCAGTGTTGCTCCCACTGCAGTTCAATAAGTATTTTGGCCATAGGATATCATACAAAGAAGACAGATCAGGACACTGTCACCGTCTGCTGGGATCTCACAGTGAGGTGGGAAACATATTCAAGTAAATCTCCCATCTCAATCTTATCTCAAAAACTAAATGATAGAGGTGAGCTCAGAGTGCTGGGGGAATGCAGAGGCTGGGCCTCCTGAGTGGAGGTCAGGGAGCACTTCCTGGAGGAATGGAACCCTGGATGAGCCTGAACGCCTGTAACAATGAACCAGAAGAAGGGTAGCAAACCAAACACCAAGACCCAGAGGTGGGGCCTAAGGAAAATCAACATTCTACTTGTGTTTGAAAATTAACCTAACAGACATTCTTATTTTTTAACTTGTAAGATGTTTTCAAAGAGAAAAGCCCTTAGGCACATTCCTGATTCTAAGAAAACCTTTTATACTGGTTGAGTTCATTATAATTCAATCAATAAGGTCATGGTCACAAGTTAATTATCACAAGGGTGGTGAATAAAATCCACTTCCTATAGCAATCATAAATTACAACTTTAAAGAAATAAATTCAGTGTTTTACAGTAAATGCTCTGACATTCTAAATGAATATTTTTTTTCAAGGTTACCAGTTACAAGTCAGCAGGCCTTAAGCGTATTGAACAAACCTTTTAATATGATAGGAAAGCTCGTCTTTGCCTCTTTCAGTAAATACTTATGAGAAACTCAACTTTATGACAAGATTCAGAGTAAGTACAGATAGCTTAAAATTTTTGGTAACTGGCACATAAATATTCACTAATCATCTTATCTTTCTTTCTGAATGAAGAGCTGTAGTTTATCCATTGATTTGCATTTTCAAAAACACTTCTACCAACAGCTTCTCACCTTCTCAAAGTTCCTATTAAAAAATTCTGTCCACTAGCAGAAACTTAATTTTAATCAAAGCTGAATCAAAGATTTAGGGGACATTCACTAACTTATTTCCACAATTTAAACAGGGCACGCCTGCTCTCTTGCGTGGCCCTCTGTTTCCTCTCCTGTGAGCTAGAGAACTCTCGGCATCTTCCCTCCTTTCTAGAGGCTTGTGATGATTCCAGATGCCTTGACATATCAGCTTGAGCTCGGCTATCTCCTTCACCCTGATTATCTCCTTGCCTTATGCTAGGAGTGGGGAGAATATCCTGTGTACAGTGTGGGCCCTCACTGAGAAAGAAGGGGCAATTCTACGAGCAGGAGAAATTCCAGATGGCTATCTTCTTGACTCCCGGTGAAAAGCCACTGAGCAGCCCTCAGCCAATTCCTGCTCTAGACCCAGACTCCTCTCTCCCCACCATGGACTGATCCCTTCCTTCTGCCTCCTCATCCTTAGTCCACTCCTATGGCTGACAGCCTCCAACAAGCCTCCTCCCTTCTGAGTGCTCCTTACTGCCACAGCCCTGCTGCCTTTTCGGGCCTGTCCTGAGGTCTCTTTTCAGAGGTCTTCAAAGAGAACTAATCCAGGGCACCTGGGTGGCTCAGTGGGTTGGGCTTCCGACACTTGAGTTTGGCTTGGGTCAGGATTCCAGTGGCATCCAATCAAGCCCCACATCGGACTTCACACTAGTGTGGAGCATGCTTGGGATTCTCTGTCTCTTTCCCTCTCTTCTCTCTCTCCCCCTCCCCCACCCTCACTCTCAAATAAAAACAATTTTTAAACAAATAAAGAGAACTAACCAAATCTCCAGCCCCACCCCTTGAGTTCCCAGGTGAATGAGCTCAGTCCCACTCGGTGCCCATATATTGGAGCCTTTAGCTCTTAGAATCTGGGCATAGGAAGTTGCTGTGTTCCCAATGCCACCCTCACCACTCACATCTGTGTGGAACTGGGAGCCTGTGCCAAGACGTGATTTGTTTTCATAGTTCAGAGCCTGGGGGAGCCTGAAAGTCTGGAGAAACCTCCAGGTAAGAGGAGATTCACTTCTCTGCACCTTTTCCATAGGCCTTTACCCCTTGGCCAATGAAATCTTTCCAAGGCCACGGAGGTTAGTTTCTAAACTGAAGACATGGGGACCCAGAAAAAGTTTTAGAAATGAAAAATAAAAAATAAAATGGACAAAATGGAGGAGAAATAGGTAGATACAACATGGATCACAGCAACAGTGGAAACGGCAATTGGAGAAACATGCTACAAAAGATGGAGAAAGAAACCACAACCGGAATAGCACAGTAGGTTGGGGGTTTTAATAAGGGAAGCCAAGCCAAGTGGCCCAGGGCCACGCTGAAAGCTGGACACCAACGGCCATACTGTCAGGTTTAAAGGCTGACTATAGGCACTGAAAATGTTTTTACCAAGATCAGAACAAAAACACTGCAAAAGACGCTGGCTTTGAGGAAGCCTACAGCTGTTTCCATGGCTAACTTCATTAGCCATCCTGAGTGGTTCATGAAAACAATTCTTAGTTACTGGTGGACTCAAAGGTATCTCGTGGTCCCGTATGCATGCCCCTATTAGAAAACTGTCCTTATTAGAGGATATCATCATCAGATCGGAGACAAGTTTGCACTGTGTGGAAGAGATACAGCATAATCTTTCTCTCAGTCATGTCTTCTTTCCTGCATAAAGTAGGATCAGAGGTGAAAGAGCAATTTAGAAACCATCTAAGGAATGGAAGCTACATGCAGAGGGAAAGGTGTTCTGTGTGCTGGGCAAACAAGTGGGACTCTTACACCTCCTGGAAACGGGGCCCCTTGTAGAGCTGTAACCAGCAGGGCAGGGCAAAAGCATGGGCCTGAACACAAAGCCAAGATGGCATGTGGCAAGACTTGGTGCTCTGCTTGGACAATGTATATACAGCCTTCCCCACCAGTTCCACAGGATATAATCACTCTCCCCATACTCCACTCCCCCACAAAACTTTTTTTGTCTCTTCTTTGAGGCAGTAGTTCTCAACCTGTGTCATCATATATCATTAGGTACTGTCAGTTACCAGGAAAGTAGAAAGTATTTTGCCACTCATATTAAAGTACCAAGTGTATGTTTTCTTAAAATATTATGGCTATTTCCAGGCTTAGGCAGTTAAGCGTCAACTCTTGATCTCAGCTCAGGTCATGATCTCACAGTTCATGGGTTTGAGCCCCACATCAGGTTCTGTGCTGATGGTGTGGCACCTGCTTGGGATTCTCTCTCTCTCCCTCTCTCTCTTCCCCTCCACCACACTCATCCCCCTCCCACTCTCTCAAGTAAATAAACTTAAAAAAAAAAAACCCAGTAGAATTAGATAAGCTAATAACATACATAAGAGAGCTGTGGCTATAGACTTGTAGAATAAGTATGTCAAAAATAAAACAATAAAAAATGGAACTTTTAAGAAAAAAACAAGACACTAAAAATACTAAATTTTTATAAGAATTAAAAGGAACGTTTGGAAATGAAAAATACCATTTAACAGTTTTAAAATGGGTTAAACAACAAATGAGACATAGAGAGAATTAGTTAACTGGAAGATAAATCTAAAGAAATCACCCAGAACAGTACACAGGAGCTGAAAAGTGGAAATATCAGACGTTAAGAGAAATGGAGATAAAATGAGAATTCCTAATAAAGCTCTAAGTAGAATAGCATACCTGAAAAGAGAGAATAGAGAAAGGCAATACTCAAAGAGATCAAGACTTTGAAAGTTCTAGAACTGATAAACACATTAAACCTCAGATTTAGGAAACATAATTTATCTCAAGAAAATTTTAAAAAATGAACCTACAGGCAGATACATCAAAGGGAAATTGTAGAACAAAAGAAATAAAGATCTTAAGACAACCAGAGAGAAAAGACAGGTTATTTTACAGAAGCAAGCAAAAGTATGCTGACATTTCCCAACAGCAATAAGCAAAGCCGGAAACAATACACTAGTATGTTCAAGGTGCTAGAGGAAAAATAACTATCAGTCTAACATTTTGGACTATGTTAAACTCTGTCAATGTCCTTTAGCCATAGACCTCTGGGAACATATTTGCAGTTGAACACACTGGGTTTATTACTTATTGCAGTGAGAGGGAACCATAGTGTTTCAATAAGAGGGTGCTGGAAATAATCTCTTACAGGATTTAGGCTTTGGTTGGGTAATCTTGGGGAGGGCCTAAGGAACCAGAGGACTCATTCTGGATGAGGGGTTTTCAGAAAGTGAAAGCAAATCTATAATTGTGGATCTCAATAATTATCTCAGCAAGAGAGTGGGATGTTTGGTGTTCTGTGAGTTACATAGTAACCTTGTCTGAATGGAGGTTCTGTAGGGACTGTTTATGTCCAACAAGAGAACAACATGGCTTGGCTAGAAGCATCAGATCTGTCTGTAATAATATGGAGGCCCGACTGTGAAGTTAGATCAGTCCCAGATGTCAGGAGCTGCTTTTTTTTTTTTTTTCTTCCTCAACTTCCATTCACAAATGAGGGTGAAATAAATAAGGATGAATTAGAGAGTTGGACATTCACAGTCCCTCACTGAAGGTAATTCTAAAGGGTATAACTTCGGCAAGTAGGAAATTGAACCCAGAAGGAATGGGATACAAGAGAATAGCAAGCAAAGGAATTGGTAAGCATGGCTATAAATCAAAACTCACATTAACAGTATGAAGCAATAATAACAAGTGATGGGAGAGGTTATAAATAAGGTTTAACCACAATACTGAACCATATGTAAAGTAAGGGGGAATATCAGGCCAGGCATTCTATGATCCTTGTATTAAGGAAGAAGGTGGCAATTCTGATGAACTATGAGGCTTTGTTAAGACAAGAATGCATGTTAAAATTTAAGATTAACCATCAAAAACACAGAAATAGACTGTTTGAATTTGGTGGGAGAAGGAATGAAAAGAAATACTAGAGAAATAAAGGAGGAAACAATGATGCCAAGAAAAAATGGGATACATGGTATGTAAAAATAAATCCAAATATATCAGTGATGGCTATAGATGTAATCAGATTAAATTTACTGGTTAATGGGCAAAAAATACCCAAGTAGATTTTTTTAATGAGCTCTGTTCTTTTTCAAGTGGCACACAAAACATAAGGACAAGAAGTTTGAAATTTTTTAAAACGATAGAAAGGAGCAAATATCATACTAACAAAAGGAAGCTGATTTCTCTGTATAACCATAAATCTCAGAGATTCCCCCTACTGTCTCCTCACCACCCCCCACTACCTACCACCCCATTTTATTGTTTAATTCAAAGCAGTTCTTTTTACCCATCACAGCATGCCCTCAAATGGCCTCCCTTGCCTCTTTTAGACTATGAGCTTTCAATTCCAGAAACAACCACCAAGAAATATCCAATCTTTAAAAAAAAAAAAAAATTATTGGTTGCAATGGAGGAAGGTTTAAACCATTAGAAATATGAGAAGCCTCTGATGAACTGAAGAAGTCTGCTGTCACAGACAATGAGTCTGGAGTTCTCCCTTGTCCAACAAATGAGCAGATGCAAAATTGAATATGAGAGAAGCTAATGTCCAGGAGGAGACAAGAGCCCGGAACAGGGGTTTTGTCTCCATATTTGTTGAGCTCACAAGATCTTTTCCATGTGGTGAACGTGAAGAAAACAAGATCTTACCACGTGGTGAACGTGAAGAAAACAATCAGATAGTAATCATTAACTTGTGTGTGGAAGAAGCAAAGGGTCAGGGGTGGGGTGAGGTGGAGTTTGTGATCAGGGTACATTGGCGCCAGATGGAAAACAATTTCCTGCAGGTGATCTAACAAGTTACTCGTGATCCCATTACAGTATCTCTCTAGCTAACCTCAGGTGCTTTCGCCCCATGGTGGCAGCTTTCCGCCCTAAGCTTTTTTCTAACCCATTTATGTAAGCAGAACCTATTTCTCCACAGTCTGCAACTTTGTCAGATGTTTACAGCAATATCATTAAGTCATCAAGAAAAGCTTAAATGATGCCAAGCTGCCCATCAGAGGAATCCCATATTGGACAAGAAAGGACTGGCACTATTCCATAACTCCTGTTCCATGATTCCATATTGGACAGGAATGAGTCTGCCATGCTCATTCACTGCATAGGATCAAGGCATGGACCCAGCAGTATTATGGGGCAGCAGCTGGAAGCTGTCAATCAATTGTATTCCCTGTAGGAGGTTCACAAGAAGGAAAACTGAATGGCATGTCCCATGGCCACCATAGTTCATGACCGGCACCACTCCATGGTCCCCCTGTTCTCTGTAAGAAAAAACTTAGAAAAGAGAGGTTAATTGGATGAACCATAGCCCCCAACATTGCAGTTGATCTCAGGGCCACAACTGGTACTCATCTTCTCCCTTCTACGCTATGCTTTCCAAAATCTCCTCATCCTCACTATTGTCTTGGCAAACCATGGTGGCTCATACATGACCCAAACCTCCATTCTAAAGAGGCCTGGACAAGCCAGTAGTGGTCATACCCTTTTTAAGCTGGAGTTGTTTCATTCACTGAGAAGTACCAGAAAGCACCTAATCAGATCACCTGGATTCCATAAGCAGTGCCTTCTACCCCATCATATAAAAGCAGCCCCCCTGATGATCAGAACCAATTACCCCATCCAACAGAGTCCTCTTCTTGCCTGCCGGTCCTGCAGTGCAAAGAGTCCAGGGTGATTTGGCCACAGTATAACCTGTAGTTTAATTAGACCCTTACTCCATCCCTTGACAAAAGCATATCTCCACTGCCAATAAAGACTCCACTTCTGCAGTGCCCATGGTTCCAGGCACCAGAAGTACAAAATCCTCAAGGGGTCATTGAGAGTGAATGAGTGGAGCCACTCCTGCTTTCATGCCTTGGTTCCTGGACTCCTGTATCTTTCCTATTGAGGACACAGCACCATATAGAGGTCTCTGATTTAATATATATGCTGCATCCTGAAGGAGGGCATCCCCATGATCCAGTCTGCTAACTGCATTTATAGGGGCAGAGCTCATCACTCATCTATGCTCCCTGCAGCAGGTTCTCTTGAAGAAGATCAAAGTGTCACACCTCCATGACCACTGCTGACAAGGAAGGGCCAAATAGGGATTTAGAGTAGTTTCTAGGCAAACACCTAAAATCTATTTCCACAGTTTTTCCAATTATCTCTGGCATTTGCATGACAAATTGTCCCAAAACTTAGTGGCTTGAAACAAGCAATATTATATCTAATGATTTTGAGGGTTAGAGATCTGGGCAACGTTTGCTGGGTGATCCTTCTGTTGCATAAGGGCAGTGATAGGTCGCTGGGTGGTGTCAGCTGGGGAAGGTTCTGGAGGGTCCAAGACAGTTTACCTCACATGCCTTGGTGTGGATGGATGGAAAGCTGGGTTTCACTAGGACTACTGCCCTGAGGGGCTACACATGGCCAGTCCTGCAGGGTGCTCCAGAATAGTAAGACTTTTAGGTGGTGGCTCAGGACTCCAGTGAACACGGCAGAAGCTACATGGCCTTTTCTGAGCTAGACTCAGAAGTCACAGAACATGTCTACGACTGTACTCTATAGGTCAAAGCAGCTAGACTAAAGAGGGAGGGAACACGGAACCCACCTTTCAAGGAGAAGAGGGTCAAAAAATTTGTGACCCGTTACCAGGCTAAAATGTCAGTTAACTACAATAATTTCTTACTCAGAACACCCCAATTGCCAACACTGCCAGGAAAACAGTATATCACAATAATTTACAATACCTATAATTGCACACAGTAAGATAAAAAAAATAATCTGTTCAATGAAAGCATGGATAAATGTTTATTACAATCTGGAAGACAAGAAATGAACTAGCTGGAGACACTGATGCCTACCCCTTTCATGACAAGAAACCCCTAGTCCCCTTCTCCTGGTCCCTTGAGTGAAGGAAAGATGGTCATATCTGGCATCATCCTGACACACCCCTGCCCTGTTAGGGCCCGAGCCTCTTCTGTGACTGTGTGCACAACCCAGACACAACACAGTGGGAGCTTCTGACTCCCAGTCCTCTTTCAGGAGAGGGTGCAGTTCTCAGGTACTCCAGCTGTTGTTTTTGAATTGTTATTCAAATTAGTATTATCTTAATAATTTGAGTGATTATTTAAATTATTTATTTTTCCCAGGAGATAGGTCCTAAATCCCAAAAGGCAGTTTGAAAATGGGGGTGGGGAACATTCTGGTTGTCACAATGACTGGGAGGCACTCCCAGCATTTCGTGTAGGACTGGGTTACTAAATGTCCTACAATGCCTGGGACAGTCCTGCACAAGGAAGAGCTACTTTGCCTGAAAAGCTGATGACACTCTCTTGGAGAAGTACCCTCTGACCTCCTGCAAAGTTCTCCTCATGGCAGGGCAGCAGGATTGTTGTGGGGGGATGAGAAACTCAAAATTAGCCAATTGACAGGTTTTTCCACCATCTATTCTGCTGGTTGCTGACCGCATTTGGGGAGTACATGTTCCACGTTATCACTTCCTTCCCTTCCCCTTTTCATCTCCAAAATGGTGCCAGTATGAGGAGAGCAGGGCTGATTCAACCTGTAGGTGTAGGGGAGAGAAGATGATCTACCTGAATATGCGTGAAAAAACTCACAGGCCTTGCACATGTGAACATGTTTTCACGTTGCCCTTACACTTGAATGTAGCTAAGTTGCACCTGTGTTCCTCCTGAAGCCAGCCCTGGGATAAGGATTTGAGTGTAGGTAAGTTTATTTGCCAGGTGATCCTCACCAGCAGAAATGAGGGTGGAGCCATCTCAGGGAAGGGAGGAAAGTCTATATAAGGGTGTGTTATTCAGGCAGGTCCTGAAGTCAAAAGCTCCCTTCTGCTGGGACCTTTTGATCGCTGTGTAGAATTACCTTCTAGAATGGTCCCCCTGAAGAACACTGGGCTGGGTGGTTTTCTACCAGCTCCTGTCACCGATTGATGGGGAGGTGGGGGGTTGCCTCCAAGAGCATTAACTCACCTCACTGTTGAGGGAGAGCATCAGGGTGGCTATCAGAGAAGATCCTGGAGCAAAAAGAAGAAAAACTCACAACTTGAGCTTAAGGGGGAGGCTGTTAGGTCAGTGAGCTCACAGAGAAATGTTCACTGTGGCCTCCCGGGGATAGGGGAAAATTAGAGGTGGGCCAGGAGACAACGTGGCCACAGCCGTCTGCACAGCATAAAGCTGTAATTTCAAAATATTTCCCCTCAAAAACTAGATGATACCATTGACTTTGAGCTTCCAACATAGCAAAGAAATGTAACACCCACCTGAATACTGTTCCTTTATAGGGAAACTGTTCTTTTTCTCTCCAGAAACTTTTTAGTATTTTTTTAAAAAATGTTTTTAGTGTTTATTTTTTTGTGTGAAAGAACAAGTGGGGGAGGGGCAGAGAGAGCGGGAGACACAGAATCTGAAGCAGGCTCCAGGCTCTGAGCTGTCAGCACAGAGTTAGATGTAGGGTTCGAGCTCGTGAATCGTGAGATCATGACCTGAGCCAAAGTTGGATGCTTAACCTACTGAGCTACCCAGGCTCCCCCTCTAATATTTTCTTTTATTCTTGAGATTCTACAATTTCACCAGTATTTATCAAGTTGTGAATTTTTGGTTCATTTTGCTTCTCTGTGAGTCCTTTCAATCTCAAAACTTGTGGGTTTTTTCAGTGGTCATACTGTCTTTTTATTCCATGCTCCTTGGTCTCTCCTCCTGGTTTCTTTTTTCACTCTCTAATTCATGAATTCATTCTTTATCAGTGTCCATTCTGCTCTTCACATCTATCAAATTTTCAAAAATAGTTGGTGATCATGGAATCCTGATGAATTCTTTTTCATACCACTAGTTCTTAATCGATGGTGTACCAGCCCCTTGTATCTGTAATTATACTTATTTTAAAGTTATTTTTCCCTCCCCATAGACATTAGTTATTTTATTTGTTGACTTCGCTTCTTCTTTTTAATGATGCTTGTTTTCCTTAAATGTTTGGGCATTCTTAACTACTGTTTGCACTCAAATTTGAAACTCCTGTTTGCCTGAGCATGTTAAATACTGATTTCAGCTGCCTTGGGTGACTTGGGGGAGTGGAGGAGGGAAGGAGGGAAGGAGGGAAGGAGGGAGGGAGGGAGGGGGCAGGAATTGCAAGCTAGTAGCTCGCTCACCTTCTGAGAAGGTGGGGCCCTCCCATCCCAGGAATGTAAGTTCTCTGGAATCGTTTCTGCCCTTAACTGGCTCACCTGCCTATCTGAGTTTCCTGGGTCAGGACTCCTGCTTCAAGACAGCGGTGTTCAGAGTTTATTCTGGCAGGAAATGCATGAATCAGGCACTTTCTTTTTTCTCCCCCCCCCCCCCCCTTACATATGTGGGGTCACTTCCAGCTCCGTTCTGCCTCTCTGGTTGTCTCTCCCTTTCTGCAAATTTCCCCCTACATCTAAGCATCACCCATGCTCTCTGCTCATAATGTGTGGGGAAGGAAAGGAGCCTGGTTGGCTCAAGCGGTTCCAAATGCGAAGTTTTATTAATTACCCTGATGGTTTCCCCAAAGCCCCTTCTGATCCATTTTTTGACTCTGAACTTTAAATATTTCTGGAATTTCTATTACTTTCACAGTAGTTCTGTTGTCTATGCTGCGGGCTGTGGTTTTTTCCTGCCCTTATGTTTCTGCAGGCTGATCCCATCTGCTTTCTATCGCCCAGGAATTTTACAAAATCTGTCCAGGGATAGATCCCTTTCTTATTTCACAGTGCTGTGGTGGATTCCTTTACCTCCTCCTCCTCCTTTCATCCATGTATCTTATTAACCCTCACGATGATTCAATGAGAGAGGGATTTATTATTCCCTTACTTTTCAGAAGTAAAACTTGAGTTCAGACAGGCTGACTTTTCCAAGGCATCACAGCTAGAACGTGGTTGTGCCAACACTGGGACCCTGATTCATCAAACTCCTGGGGGTGGTACAAGTATTCTTTCCACCTGTCAAGGACCTTTTCTGTATATGCCTCCTAGTTCCCTGTCCCGGGGGCCTGAAAGCTCCTTGCAGGCCCTCTTTGTGTTCCCTGCAGCACCTTCACTGTGCAGACAGCACCAGGAGTGCAGGTCGATAGCAACTTGCCCAAGGTCACATAACTACAAAGTGGCAGGTCAAGATTTGAACCCAGAAAGTCTGAACACAGAGGCCGGCCCCTTAGGCCATCTTCCACTCAGATCTGCGGTGTCACTCTCCAGCTCCCTCCTAGCACCCTCTTACTGGAAGGAAGGCATATCACTAGACTAAGAGCCAATTTATGTCTCAGAAAGACCGCCCTTAGGGGACTTCCACTGCTGTTTCATTACAAACATCATGACACTATTTGACTCTTAAAACCAAGTATTACTTTGATGAAACAAAAGAAGAGAAACAACAAGAAAAGAATATGAAATATGAGCTGTCAAAGCTGTCAACAGACTACACAGACACACCAGACACTGGGAACATCCCGAGTGGTAGAGGGCGTTGCGAGTAGGGAAGGGAGGGAGAATATGGACGAGGCAAGACCAGTCTGTGAGGAGTCAAGAAGCCGTGGTTTGTGATCTGCCACTAATAAATGGCATCACCTTCACAAGGGGACCTCTGGGGGCTTCACTTGTTCTAGTTGTAAGATAGTCATTGCTCAGGTCCCTCTAACACTGATATTCGAAGAGTCTAAATAATAATTCACCTCCATCATAACTAAAAATTTATGAGTGTTGCCAGGCCCTCTCCCCTTGTCTTTCAGGGCTCTGAGTACTTCTCCAATCCCACCCTCGTTATTCTTTGCCTCACGCTTCTGCCAACCACCCCACAAACCGAGGCATAGCTTTCTTGTGTAAGCATCCTTGTGTTTCTTACCTCCAAGTCCTTCCCTGTTTCAGGGTGCACCATCCCCTTTCTGACCACACACCTACCCTCCCTTTCCACACACCCATTTGGGCTTAGACCAGTTATATTAAGACTGTTTAGGTGTAATTTCCTCCAGGAAGACCTGATACCCTTCTGCAGGCTGAGTGAGACACCCACCCTTTGTGCTTCTCTCTGCTGCTCAGTGGCTGCTGCCCATGATCTACCACAGCACAAATCTAATTTAAACCTAATATTCAGACAACTGAACGTTAGCTCTGTTTTCACAGATGTGGAAACTAAGACTCAGCAAGACTGAGGAACCTACCCAACACTGCTGGGAGTCAAACCTGGTGTGTGTGCCAGCCACCTTTTGTAACACCCACCTCCTAAATGTGGGGCACAATTGGGATGATGCCCCAAACCTGAAGTTGGGGTGGCAAACTTACAAATGCCCAGTGCACAGGTCATGGTGGCTAGAACAAAGCCATGCTGAGGGACTGATGCAGGGAGCACCTCAGGGCACTGTTGAACCCCGAGTGGGGAGAGAGAACGGACTGCCTGCATGCAAGTCCCACTTCCTGGGCACTGAGCTCATGTGTGCGACTGGCTTCCAAGCCTATAGGCAAAGTTGGGTATACAGACACCTGGAGTGTCCATTGTTTCCTGTGAGTCTTTAGGTTCCAAGTCACTTTGGGATATGGACCTCACACGTGGTCTTTGGGGATTAACTAATGACTGGGCTGGGTGCCATGTTGGTCTGTAGGCTGGTAGAGTTCCACTGGAGACCCTCCCACTTTGGGGCACAGAATATGAATTAATATGGTCAGACCAGAATTGTACTGCTTTCAGCCAAATACTACTATAAAACATATAGAGCAAAATAAATATAGCAAGCTTTTTCCAATAAATTATGAAGATAAAAACAGGGCAAAATAAGAGTAAACTTCTAAGTACAGGATTAGTCAAAATTTTAGAGCAAATTTCATAAACAATTTTCATAAATGTATTTATATATAATTTTTTAACTCCAAAATATTTCATAAAATTGGCAACTTAATATTTTCCTTTTTTTTTTTTTTTTTTTTTTTTTTTTTTTTTTTTAGAGACAGCGTGCTCAAGCCAGGGAGAGGGAGAGAGAGAATCCCAAGCAGGCTTCACACTCAGTGTGGAGCCAATGTGGGGCTCAGTCTCACGACCGTGAGATCAGACCTGAGCCAAAATCAAGAGTCAGATGCTTAACTGACTGGGCCACCCAGGTGCCCTGGCAACTTAATTTTTAAAATTTGATGGCAACCTGATCTACAAACTCAAGTCCACAAGCAGCATTTCTTCTTCATCAAGGAAACTTGTTTTGCTCTTTCAACTGATTAGACTTTTCAACTGATTGGAAGAGGCCCACTCAGATCATTAAAGATAATCTCCTTTACTTAAAGTCAACTGATTGTAGATGTTAACCATATCCTCAAAACACCTTCACAACAAAACCTAGATTAATTTAATCAAATAACTAGGTGTACTACAGCCTAGCCAAACTGACACTCAAAATGAACCATTAGGTTTGAGGAAGGGATGCTGGGTTGGAGGAAAGGAAGTTTATCCTAAGCAAAGGAATAGTGTGTATAAAGACACAAGGGAAGCAGCAGAACTGTAAGGGGAGGGGGGGAGTGTGTGTGTGTGTGTGTGTGTGTGTGTGTGTACTAGAAGAGCAGAGGGATACAGAAGATGAGTCTACAGGGGGTGGCAAGTAGAACCAGCTTACAGAGTCTCTGCCTGCAATACTGAGGAGCTTTACCTTACACCATGGCCCAAATCAGATCATCAGAATCATCTAGAATCTCTTAGCCACCATTTTTGGAAACACAGATTCTTTTGTCCCCTCCCAGACCCAATCAATCAGGTTAAGCCAGAAGTTTGTTTTATTAAAGTGCCTCATTCTGTCCTTGAATCTGATGAGCAAGTTTGAGAATCCCTTCTTTAAGCAATGGAAGCCACATTAGTGTTAAATGACAAGGTCCAAATCTTGTCATTTAACTTTCTTTCTCATTTAAGCATGTATAATTTTCACATGAATAGGATAACTTTTCCATGGTGGCTCCAAACACTAACACAAGTAGAATGTGCCTGGGAAAAACTTGGCTGAGATCCTCCCCGGTATGCTTATCTTTGCAGACACAACCTAATTGGGATCAGAAGGGCCAGGGAGCTGAGAGGCAGAGGGATGGAGTTTTCTGTCACTGTCAGCTCCATTTTCATGGAGATCTATTCATTCATCAAGCACTCATTTAAGGCTTACAGAGTACCCAGTCCATGCCAGGCTCAGTGGGGGACAGGGAGACAGCTGAAGCCAGCTTACAATTTTGCAGACACATGTATCTGAAACACAGAGTTTTGAAAAGAGCAGAACACAGAGCTCTTTTAAGGCAATATTTAAGACAAGCATGAAGCAAGATGGTACAGACACAAAGCATCCAAGTCAAAGACCTGGGCTTGTTTAACAAGGCAACTCACACAAAGTACCTAATACATACCTGGCACATAGGCAGCATTAAATGAAAGTCCGTGCCTTGCCTTCCTAAATTGTTATTAATCCCAACACTCCCTTTTCAGTAGTCATAGTCTTTGGGGTCCTGGAATAAATTTTCAAAAGGAAAAGCATGTCTGGCTTCTAGAATCATAGATTTTATTCATATTACAGTGTTCATCTGGCTGACAGAGAAGACAGGGCACTGGTTGTATGTAGTTGAGCTCCAAAATAAGTATTACAAGTAAGGCTTACGTAGGAAATAGAAACTCTTCCCTAGAGACAATGTTTGTCAGTCCTCCCTCAATGTAGATCCCTTCAAGCACGACTAGGGATACTCCAGGTTCATCATCACCACATCCACTCCAGGGAAAAGTGTTTTTCTGGAGGAGACCCTCCTTGTCTGTGAGCCTTCAATACATTGTGATGCTCCACACTAGAGCTCTCCAATCATCCCTCACATCCAGACTCCCATCTATCCTGCATGTCAACTAGGAGAAAAGTAACTCTTCTCAGAAAACAGGCTACAGTTTATCCAAAGATGGTTTTTAAGATGATGATAGAGTGCAGGAGCTAAGGACGGAAGTTGGTTTAGCCCTGCAGCAGCTCCGACCCTGGACAATCCAGGCCCAGCGTTGCTCTCCCAACTCTAAAGGAAACCATACTCAAAACTGAGGTCCTACACTGTGAAGTGACCTCACCTTATCTCTGAATTTCCCCATCTTGTACAGAATGTGCAGATCTACCCCGTTCATCCCCCACCCTTAGTCCTACCACCACATACTAGGAGGGATTTCACTCTTCTGTTATTGGGTAGACCAAGCATCACCTTCTCAGCCAACTAGTTTGTAGGCCCGTGACCTGTACTGGCCCTCCTCTGGCCATGCTCACATTCACCCACTCCTCTACTTAGTTGTGATTCTCTGAGGGTCCCACACGGTGATTCTGAATTAAGAGAAAAGATCTTGCAGTTCAAGGACTAAATTATAGGACTATAAATCAGGAAATTATGTCAGCTAAAATCTGATATTTAAGAACAGAAGAGAATGAAATCTTGATGAATTTAAAATCTTGATAAATAAACTCTAGATTGCTACTCCTAGAGAGATACACCTTGAAACACAGGAGAATTCCCCCAGTACAATGTGTAGACATTTTGCTAAGATGTACCTTTTATGCCCTGAAGGCTGAACAGAGAGAGGACTCAGAATAGACCCTAGGACTCTAGCACAAACCTCAGGTACAAGTTCACGTGAGCCACATTCTCTTCTCAGAGAAGCAGTTCCTTCGGAGGCTTAAGCCAAGGCCTGCTCCCAAAAAAGGGCCTAGAAACACTTACTTTGAAGGGAACATGACTGGCTAACAACACAGGTGTGGCTACCACAGACTATAGCTGGGTCCTATATTAGGAGTGTGTAGCTGAGCTGAGCCTCACCTCACCCAGAATTTCAGGCTTTGTCTTAAACCCACATTAGACTGATACTTTTAAAGAGACCTCTGCTCCTGTTGTAGCACAGAAACCCTCTTGCCAAGAACAAATGAAAAAGAAAATAGGAAATAAAAATCTGTTTTAAGGCACCAGAGACCCATCATGCCCTAGGACCTAAAGTTAAGGCCCCAAGATCCCAACATGAAGGGGAAGTCGAGTTGAGTCCTAATATTCTATCCCACTTTTCCCCTCAAGGTACTTGCCATTTCTTAAGTGATGCTGCAAGTCAAGCAGAAAGAAGGTGACAAGTACCAGAGAACCTGAACGGACCTTTCTTTATGTGGTGTCATGAATATGGGTGATAAAAATTGGAGTTCAGGAATACCAAGACGGCCAGGACATCTGATTCCAGAAACCCAGAGAAAAAAGAGATGCAGAGTGAAGCCAACATATTAGGCTCAACTTTTCCACTACTGACTTTGCTGATTCCTGAAGAAGGGAAATTAGGCAGAAAGGAGCACTGAAGAGGCTAAGAAGATAAGCAGAGCATTGGGAAAGTTCATCAAGCTTAGAGGGGAAGGGAGATCATATATCAGGATCTATGCACAGAGGAAGCTCCTTTCAGTTGAGATGCATGAAGGGCTGAGTCCAAGGGTTCAGTCCAGTCAGGGATTAGGCTGTGTGGGGGCTTGGTTTAAGTCTTCCACCTTGGCAAAAAAAAAAAAAAAAAAAAAATCCATAATCTCAAAGACGGATCCATTGAAAATATTCAGACAGAAGCACAGAGAAAATATAAATGGAAAATACAGAAAAGAGTGAAATATTTATTATCAGCACACTAACAGAATAAAAGAAACCAATATGATCATCTGCACAGATACAGAAAAGCATTTGAAAAAAATCAACACTAATTCATGAATAAATGAAAAGAGACCTTAAAGGTGTATCCTTAAAGATCTATTGATAATCTACCTCATTCTTCTTAACCTCTGTATGATTTTCATTGTACAGCTTTAACCTCAGCTTATGTACATACTCCCCTATTGTACGTTTAGGTTGTTTACAGTATTATGAGATTACAAATTGCAATATCTACAGTTACCATAATTGTACATGCCCTTTCTGTGCACATGAATGTCCACCTGGGGTACAAACCAAGAAATGAAAAAGCTGGATCAGAAGGTGTCCATTTTTTTTTTCTTTACTAGATATTGCCAGGTTGTCTTCCAAAATTCCCTTGAAGGCAGGTCAAGTTCATTTCAGTATTCTTCAGTGAAAATATTCCAAATCGTTTCTCCCTACCCACCATGTAAGGGTTTGCAATATTTAACTTTCCATGAATGCCTTGTCTAGGCTTCAACTGTTAAACCATGAATGCTGTGTCTTCTATTTTTCTGCATCACACACAGCTAGCACTTACATAGGTATTTAATAAATATGGGTATTTATTGAATCAATGAGCAGATATGTTTTGTGTTAATAGTAAAAATAAGTTGGGGAAATAATCATCGTGATTATGGCAACACACAGTAAACATCAAATAAGGATGCCAGTGCACGGACCGATTATTATGGGAAGAGCTCTAGGCAGTGGACATGTTTCTCTAGCCCAAATGACACAGTAATGGTGGTCATTAACTGGGAGCACAAAACGATTGGCTAAGTGCCATTCCTCTTCAGCAGCAATATGTTACCAGAGAGAGAGGGTAGAATTGCACTAGGGAGGGAAGATGGTTCCATTCCACATTAATGATGCTTTCAATGTTCTGATGATATACAAATGTGTCACATAAAGCATTCCAAAGCTAGGACAGTGTAAGAAAGAGACTTGAGCTTGCTTCTGCCTGAGTCATCTTAAGAAGCAGTGTGTTAGAGCTTGTTGATGAGTCTGGCTTGCTTTATGCCCAGACAGGTAGGCCTTGGGCCCATAACCCATCTCCAAAGTGGCCTCCAAAAAGCCCACCATCAGAACCCACTTCTTTCTAATTGTACTGATTCATAGAAGCCTCGGTCTCAGAGGTAAAATAAACAGAGGTAAAATAAACACCAACCATTCAAGCAAAAGAAATGCTACCCTCTCAATTCGGCAAATGTCCATCCCTTCCAAGTTTTTCCAATCATTTTCTCCTTAGTCTCATTCTCACCGTCATTATTATTCTGTTTATGTAACGTCAGTCACTGAGCACCTTCCAGACTCCTTCCCACCAGCGTGCACAATACATTCCAATTATGTAATTATGCCATTGTAATCAAATCATTAAGATTCATATTAAACACATATTAAAGTTCACAAGGAAGAAACGAACATCAGACACAGGCACCAAGAGCGAGGGAAACAGACAAACATGCTTGTAGTTGCAACTTGCTTCTAATGAGCCCATGACTACAGATTTAGGGTCTTGCAAGGATTTTATAACTGAGAAGAGGTGGTTGATTTCTAAAAATCATTTCTAAAAATGAAAAGCAGAAACTCTCCCCTCCCTACCCTTATGACTCCAGTGAGTTAATCCCTTGATTACAGATGGATTATAAGAAACAACTCAAGACAAGTTGACTACATCTGGGGCACTCACATGCACACATATACATACATACATACACACAATAAAACAAAAGGGCTGTCCAAGAGACTTGCAAGCACTCACTGGCCTACAGGAAATAACACTGTACCTGTGGAAAAACTTCGACTGACTTATTTGAAAGGTATGTGAGATCTACATAATCAATTTAGAAATATAAGACCAGACTTACTGATGTTGGTTTTTTACTATTGGAAATGGTTCATACAGTGCTACCAGTGGACAACAGGCAGATGACAATGGTACCCTGAGTTAGGACATGTAAGCCCAGTGGTAAGGCCCACGATTTACACCTCATGTTGAGAACCTTCCTAGAGGAGGGCTTTAAAGTAACACTCAATACTATTGCCCAGGTCTCACTCAGACCTACTGAATCAGAAACCTGGTATGGAGCTATCAGTCAGTTTTAACAAGCCAAGCCCTGCAGGAGATTCTCGAGCACACTAAAGTTTGAGAATTACATGTCCAAGCCTAGACAGTGGAGAGAAGGCACATTTAAGGAGTACCAACCATGCCGTGGCCACTGGACTAGACTCTTTAGATACATGATTGTATTTAATTTTCTATTTATTCAGTCAATAAATATATCCTGCCTCAGTCAAGACCCTGCTAGGTGCTAAGAATATAAAGATGCATAAAACACAGTGCCTACCTTCAAGGAGACTTACAGTAAATAGATAATTATATATATAAAGTGGCCACAATAACTGCTACCATATATTGAGTGCTAACCATGCGGCAAGGACTCTGCCAGGTGCTCCACCCATATTATCTCTAATCTTCAACAGCAACCTTAGGGGAACAGGTGGTGTCACTGCTAGTTCCTATTTGAGGAAACTGAAATCTTTTTTTTTTTTTTTTAAGGTTTATTTATTTTTGAGAGAGAACAAGCAAGTGGGGGAGGGGCAGAGAGAAAGGGGAACAGAGGATCCAAAGCAGGCTCCGCGCTGACAGCAGTGAGCCCAATGCACAGCTCAAACTCACGACCTTCAAGACCACAACCTGAGCCCAATTCAGACATTCAGTCGACTGAGTCACCCAGGTGCCCCGAGGAAACTGAAATCTTAAGGAGGTTAAGTAACTCACCCAAAGTCAAACAGCTCACAAGTGGTAAAGCTGGGACTGAACCATATTCTTAAGCACTCACTACTCTAGCAGTCCCTAACCTACAGGACCAGTTCTATTAAGTACCATCCCTTGTGGAGTCCAAAAAACTTCACACATGCCCAAGCATTTTCTGTAGCCTGATTATAGGGCCAACTCCTGTGCATACAGTTATTTTTCAAGTGTTACTCATGCTATTGGGCTTAATAAAATACTACATAGTAATTATCACATGTGTTTTTCGTTTTTCTAATTTTTGAGAGAGAGAGAGAGAGGGAGAGAGAGAGAGACCGAGCATGAGCGGGGGAAAGGCAGAGAGAGAGGGAGACACAGAATCTGAAGCAGGCTCCAGGCTCTGAGCTGTCAGCACAGAGCCCAATGCGGGGCTCGAACTCACAAACTGTGAGATCATGATCTGAGCCGAAGTCAGACGCTCAACTGACTGAGCCACCCAGGCACCCCTCACATGTATTTTTCTTAAGGTATTGTAAGTACAATTCCAGGTTGTGGGAGATCCACAAAATGTGGTGTTGTCAGAAAGAGCTCTTATTTAGAAACATTGGGAACCATATATTTCCATATGGCATTATACCATACAACATTAAGAGAGTATGAAGTATTTTCCAAATGTGAATAATATATAGTGGCAGAGCATTTGACTGCAAATGCAAATAATATATGATTTAATCCCCAGTAAAATGTTTTAAAAAGAGTATATGTATTCCCAAAGTCAATGGCTACTCCAAAAATCTACTTTGAGAGCCACTCTAAAAGTTAAAAACTTTCACATAAGGGGATTACTTGGCGCGTTTTAAGCATGAGTACCAATGTCTTTCCACTTAAAAATGCACTAAAAAAATTACCCATCACAAATATCTTCTAAAGGTCTCTAACAAAGAGACCACGCAAATGATTCAGAACACTCCTATTAGAAGACCCTTATTTTTGTCTGCCTGGGATCTCTTTGAGGATCCATCCCTGTACTCATTTCACTCCTTGTGTTTCAAGTGGTATTGATACTACCATCCTATAGCCCCCACAGGGTCAATAAGGGAATCCCAGACTCTGGTCACAGTCGTGGGCACGGGACAAACCTGTGCCAAGCCAGTCAGAGCCTTTCGCAGGACTTTGGATAGAACTGTTAGAAAGAGACGTTCTCTATTTGCTGTGATACCAGCTATGAGAACAACATAAACCAAGAACAAAAGGTGATCATATTTCCACCACATGGAGAGTCTGCTTAAGAATGAGACCAACACTGAGGACAAAATGAGCCAAGAGGTAGAGAAAAATAAACAGAGTCCTGATGATGCTATTTGAATTTCTGGATCCAGACTCACCAAAGGCCACGTATACCCCTTGTACTTACTAAACATGGGCCAATACCTTCCCTGGACTTTTTTAAAAAGCCATTTTGAACTGTTTTTCTTTCATTTACAACTAAAAGGGTCCTAACCAACGTGTAAGTCAGTACTAGGAGTGGGATGTAATGAGTGACAGACCTACATGGAAGTGGCTGGATTTAGACAGACTGCGGTACAATAAGGATTCCCCTGCCCCACATTCAAGTTGGTAATCCTTTTTATGGGATTGCAAAAGAGCCAGTTAAACTGTCACATGTTATATTTTTGGATTCAGCTGGGAAGAAAAAATATCACGATGTTAGAGTGAGTTGCTATTTCAGTAGAGCAGAAAGGGAAGGCAATAGAGCCTTGCTAAGGGACAGTGGCCAGCAATTGAAGAGGGCTAAGAGTCACATGTTATCTTCCCAAAGCTAAAGGTAGTATAAGAAAAGGTGGTTAGATGGAAAACACAGAGACAGTTAAGACTGAGACCCAGAAGAAACCAGGAAAGTAGAGTGAGCCTAATGGCCCAGGCCCCTTCCAACACCTCCTACAGTTCGCTTGCTGCTCAAAAAATATGATTACCCCCTTGTAAAGAGCTCCACAGTGAAGGCACATTAGCCTTGCCTCAACCCACTGTTTGAGAGGACAAGATAGAAGCAGTTAACCCAGGGCTAGGAGCTTGCACAGAGCTCTTGAGCCTGTTGCTAAGAGACAGATACTATAAAAATAGGGTCAAAATTCATGGACCATGACTCCATAAGATCTTTGGCTTTGGTTAATATCCCTTGAAGTTTCTGGAAAGCTAACTGACTGGCTAATTGGACCAACTTCAAGTCCTGGAGGAAAAAATAAAAAGGCCTGTGACTGTTCAATCCCTAAGGTCATCTTCAGTGCCCGGGACTCCCTAGAACAGGAAGTAAGCTATGACAATAAGTAGAGCTCCTGAAGAAAAAAAAAAAAACACCCACTGCCCATCTCCTCTGTGGTAGTGGAGAACAGTAAATAAGAGGAATGCTTTCAGAGCAGAACAAGGATAACCATGTTTGCCCAACAGGGAACTCCCACCACTACCACATCATGGGGTCCTCTGAATGCTCACCCAGGAGAGTATGGTATGAAACATGACCTCCACTAGTGCCAACAGCATTATTTTCCATGTTTGTTTGTTTGTTTTTCCAAAAAGAGCTATTGTGGCTATATTCTTGTGGCTATATTCTTTTGCCTCCACCATTTCCTTCCTGGCATGTTAGGAGTGATTAAATGTGTGATTTGGCCTTGGATTGCATTTGAAGAGGCAGTATATCTTACAGACACAACAACGGGAGGAGATGAGATAGGACTGATATATAAATGGGGCTACAACAGATCTGTAATGCATTATTTCTTTTTTTAAAAGAGTCTGTAGGAAAAAAATTGGGGGGAGGAGGATTTCTTTTTTCATAGTAAAAAATTAAATGTGTTGGTTTACAGGGAGTCCATATGGAATACTTTTAGTATTTTGCTGGTTTAAGAGTCAGACCTAATTTAAATCAAGTCCTTTGCTTTCCCTCCCACACAAAAGGAAACCACTTTTCTTAGATTGACATGTTTTTTCTGTTTTTATACTTTTACTACCTTGGTTCATGTTCATAAATAATATATAATATTTATTTATATTTTTAAAATTTACATAAATGGTATGCTATACTTATCCTTGGGAAACTTGGCTCTCTCACTCAACATCATGTTTTTAAGATTTGTACATTTGAATATGTTCATTCATTTTAATGAGTTGATAGTATTCTAATATATGAATAAATCATCCTTCACTTATCCATTTCCATTCTGATCCAGTATTTGGGGGTTTTTATTAGTCATCATTATAATTTGTTTTTATAAACAATGGGGCAGTGAAGATCTCTGGGAACATCTTTTATGCATGTGAGAATTTTCTAGAGCATATAACCTGTACATGAGCTTGCTGGGTGTAGTGTTTGCTCATCTTCAGATGTACTAGCTCTTGCTAAATTGCTCCCTGGTGTAGTTCTACCATTTGACATTCCTGCCAGTAGTGGATACAGATTCCTGTTTGTGGTGTCTCCTGACCCTGATGTGTGATGGTTTGATTCATGAGGTTTATCTGTTTTTTATTGTGAGCTTCTCTTCATCAAGGGTATTAGGTCTACAGAATTCTGTGTGCCCTGGATTGTGAAAGGATTCCTGCTGAGAAGTTTTATTTTTGCTTTTACTGAGCCTATAGGGTTTCAATGGTCCCTGACCAGGTTACGATAAATTCTCAGCTTGGGTGTCCTACACCAGACAGGAAGTGTAAATTTGGATCGCATACCTCTACATAGTTCAGGCCTGGGGATTAGATTCCTTAAATGATTTTTTTTTCTTTCTGCCTAAATCTCTAGGCAAATGACAAGCTTCCATTTGCTTCCCATGCCAATGGGTGCAATTTTCTAGTCCACATTTTAAGAGTGGGCAGCTCTTTGACTTTACAGGCTGTATACAGGATTCCTCCTCCCTCCATTTCCTATGATCTGGAGGTCACATAACTGCTCCTCACAGGGAGCACTATAGTCCCAGCTCAATTGTCATGTGGAACCCAAAGCCCCAAGAGTCCCCTGTATCAGCTCTCCCTTACCCGCCCACTATAACAGCATTCACTTCCTTTTCCTTCCCCTACATCTAGAGATTATCTTTTTTTTCTTTCAAGTTAAGCAATGCAATTTCACCAAAATGCCATTGTGTTTTCCTTTTATCTGGAATTTCTATGTATTTGAAGTTAAAGGGGGAATGGTCACATCATTACCTTAGTCTGTCTTGTTACTGACAGTCCTCTGAGGTAATTAAAGTCCCTTCCTATTTTAAAACTCTACAATTTTAATTAAGTACTCTATAAGAGACAAGAAAAAGAAGAGACTCATGTAGGAAGAGCTAAAGAACCATATACACCTGGGTGTAGATAGTGCCGAGTTTTCCTTAATATTCCACTCCTGTCATCTGTCACTTAATCTGACTCTGAGAGTCAGCCATTCATTATAAGCCCACTCTGAGGTCAGAAGTGTTCCCAGGGTGGGACATGACTGTTTAGTCTTTGGAACTCCAGAGTGAAAGCTAATAGCTTGTATCTGCTCCACCTGAACACATATGCACACCCTGCCAGGAATGGTCAGTGAGTAAGGAAATGCTTTATTCAAATGACTCCACACAAGGTCTTCTCTTCTCCTGCAACCAGAATTCATCTTAGTTCAGTGAAGCTGCCACAACTGACTTCCTGCTCTTGTCCTCCCCTGCCGCCCTGATCATATCAAAACAAAGCTTAGAAACATGGGGCCTAACGTGCAAAGATTCTTCAGTGAGTATTTTTGTTCGTTTGATTTGAGAGAGACAAAGAGAGACTTACATGTAGGGGAGGGACAGAGGGATGAGGGAGAGAGGAGAGAGAATCTTAAGTAGGCTCCATGCCCAGCACAGAGCTAGACATGGGCTCCATCTCAGTACTGTGAGATCATGACCCTGAGGATCATGACCTGAGCTGAAATCAAGAGTTGGATGCTTAACTGATTGAGCCACCCAGGTGCCCCTGTTCAGTGAGTGTTTTGACTGCTAACTTATCCTGAATCCTTCTTGTCCTTCATTCTGTCTTTGTAACAGTTATTCACAGGTCTGTCATTTCCCCAACAAGCTGTAAGCCCTTTCACGGTAGCATTTATATCTGTATATCCAACACCTACCACAGTAGCTAATACCCATAAAAGCACAGATCTTCCTTGACTTGCCATGAGGTTAAGTCTCAATAAACGTGTCACTGAAAATATTGTATGTCAAAAGTGCATTTAGTACACCTCACCTACAGAACACCATGGCTTAGTCTGGCCTACCTTACGTGTACTCAAGACACTTTCATTAGTCTACAGTTGGGCAAAATCATTTAACACAAAGCCTATTTTATAATAAAGTGTTGAATAGCTCACGTAGTTTATCGACTACTGTACTGGAAGTGAGAACAGAATGGTTGTATGGGTGCAGATGGTTGTAAGTGTATTGGTTGTTCACCCTCATGATTGCATGGGAGCAGCAGCTTACTGCTGTTGCCCAACGTTACAAAAGAGTATCCTACCATGTATCACTCGTCAAGGAAAAGATCACAATTCAAAATGCAAAGTACAGTTTCTACTAGATGAACGGATCACTTTCACACCATAGTAAAGTTAAAAAATCCTAAATCAACAATCATCATAAGTTGGGGACACTGTGTACTCAAATTATTCTTGTGTGTATTATAGTCATTCAGATACCATCAGTTGTGGGGATCCACTTTCTCAATCCCCCTCCTAAGACCCTGGGTGCCCCACTACCCTTCTCATTACCCAGCTGTCTTCAACAGCTGCCAAACTTCAACAAGGGTAAAGGGCTCTTTTAAAGGCATCTGCTACAGCATAGGCACCATTCACAAGATTAATGAAGCTTCTTTGGCTTCAAACTGGGGGCAAATGGTAAGAAATCTATGATGGGAGGCTCTTCCCCAATATAAGAGAGACAAGAAGCCCACCTTTTTGGGAGAAGCAAAAACAAGTGGGAGAATCCAGTGAGGGTGTATGAAGGGTCCTCTAAGATGAGTGGTGAAGACTTGGGGTGCCTGTGTGGCTTAGTCAGTTAAGCCTCCGACTTTGGCTCAGGTCATGATCTCACAGTTTGTGAGTTCGAGCCCCGCATCGGGCTCTGTGCTGACAGTTCAGAGCCTGGAGCCTGCTTTAGATTCTGTGTCTCCCTCTCCCTCTGCCCCTCCCCTGCTCACGCTCTGACTCTCTCTGTCTTTCAATAATAAATAAACGTTTAAAAAAATTTTTTTTAAAAAGATGACTGATGAAGATGAAGACTTAGTGGGTACAAGTGCTTTTAGAACCCAACTTCAAATGATGAATCAGGCCCCCTAAGATGTCCATGGGTTTTGTCTGATTATCTGATTTCTGGAAAGAAAACCTAATAAAATAATGCAAAAGTAGAGGTGGGTGGAAAAATAACCTTAAACAGTATCATTTCAATGATATCATGAAAGTTTTTCAATTGCAAACAATCTAAGTATCAAAACAATCAAAGAGTGGTTATGTAATTTTCTTCTCACTGAAGGAAACCATGTAGTCATTAAAAACTGTGGTTATAAAGGACACATAGCACCATGAAAAATGCTCATGGTTGAATGTTAAGTGAAAAAAAAAAATTCTTGGATATTCAGTAGGATTACAACTACATTTTGAAAGTAGGTGCTTAGCAGAGAGACTAGCAGGAAATAAACCAACGTGCAAATAGGAATTCTGTTACTAGTATTATGGAGTTTTCTTATTTTCCTTCACGCCAACATTTTTGTAATGTGGTTCTATTACCTTTGTAATAATCTACATTATATATAAATGTTCAATTTTTTAACTGGGAAAAGATTCAATCCTAGTTAAGTGTTCCTCTATCCTCACTCACTCCTTTATATCCTTCCTTCTTTCCTTCCTTTTCTTTCTTTAATGAGGCAATAAGGAACAATTTGAGTTTAAGAAATTAGAAGAATATTCTATTTTACTAAAAGTGTAAATTCTTGATATAATTCTTTTTCCTTTTCCTATTAACAAAGGTGGAGAGGGAAGCTAGGGATAAATAGGCACTGAAAGAACCAAAGGCAAAACTGTTCAGGGAGATGGCCAGTGGGCACAGGTACAATCAAATGAGTTTTAGGGAAAAGCAGCAATCAGCAGCCTGGGGGAACCAACTTCCATGGGTATGCAAGATGATGGCAAAAGTTAATTTGGGAAAGTGAAGGGCAAACATGGGCTAATCAGCGTTGAACGACCGGGCAAAATGCTATTTACAAAACACTACAGATGCCGTCCTGCTTTATTTAACCAGAGTACCAAAAAAAAAGCCCCCTCTGAATTTTGCTAGATTGTTGTTAGCAATGAATATAGATTAAAGGATGAAGCAGGGATTGATTGTTGTCTTGTCTGAGCCTCATGCTTGTACACATGAACTGTTCCCAGACATTTAGTTCAATCTTTGGTCATCAGTCAGGTCATGCACACACCTGGAAACTGATGTCTGATTAACCGCTCCCTCGTGGTGCTCCCACGAACTCAGCCTGGATGCTTGGCAGGCCCACAACTAAACCCTGGTTGGTTTGGATATTAACTCTTTCCTGCTCATCTGCCTATCAACCACCTGTATGTTCTATACAGCTCCATTCCACGCAGCCTTTCTGCAAAGAGAAAAGACCGCATGTCTAAAGTAGCCTTACCATGACATTTAGGGCCGTGTTTGGGACAGTCAGCCAGAGGTCGTCACCTGGTCGTAAGATGGTAGAACTCTAACAAAGTGGCCAGAGCAGGTTAGATCATTACCATGAGGTCTGGCAGCCCTTTTTTCAGGGTGATAACTGGGAAGTGTAGAGCTGAAGACCGTCACGGAAGGGGTTACTACAGCAGCGCTCTCAGAGCCAAGGATTACAGGTACTTAGCAAAGCTTGGAGCAGAAATTCCTCTGACAGCTGTCTGGGGCCTTTGCTACCTCTAAATTAATGCTTTCCAGCCGTAATCTCTCATATTTTTTTGTTTTTGCTTTTAAAACAACATATAAAAAACATATATACATATATACAAAGTGGCTTTATAATGGAGCCATTTGTCTTGGATAAATACAATAATCTTAACAGAACACTTGGCAACACTCCCGAACACTTGGCACCTGCCACCTGTATCATCCTTGCCTCCTCTTCATGTCGCTGGTTGAGCAGTGCTTCTGACCACAGTCCAGACACTAGTGGGTTGAGCACAATCCTGTGCATGCTGTCAACTGGGACATCTCCCAGGAAGGTTGGTTCTCTCTGAGGGGTTCCATGGTGTGAGGCAAAGAAGAGGCAAGAGGCAGAAAAAGCCTCGTCCCAGAGTCCTGGTTCCTGAAAATGTGTTATGGCTCAGAGAGAGAACCAGGAACCCAGAGAGGTGATGGTCAAGCTGTCCCTGCCTCCATCTTACTTACCTAAGTCTGCCCAGGATGAGATGGCACCTTAGACAGTTCTGCTATTCACTTCCTTCCAACGTTTCCTTTCTGAATCCTTCTTGTATCTGTAGCTTTTCCTCCCTACCTTTTCCAGCTCTGAGATCATTCACTAAAAGCAGCTACCAACAAATTATCTGTGCTAGCAGTATACACTTTAGTGAGAACTATTTTAACGGTGTTTTTCAAACAGGATGTTTCTTGAACATCCATGGGTATCATTCAGAACTAGTTTAGATGGTGCACAGAAAACATTAATGGTTTACATGTTTATCTTACTATCAGGTAGATAAAATAAAAGCATAACAAACTTGTGATTTCATCACTCTTATTATTAAGCTAAGATTAGTAGTTAAAATTATAATAATTTAAAGGAAAGTATTAAATAACATTATTGGTGATAATCCAGAACAACAAATATCATTAAAAAGTGGGACTCGATAACTGAAATTTGGGAAACACCCTATGGATTACCTCCTTTAGGTAATGGTACATTAAGCCTAAATCTGGTTTAGGATGAAAGGATTTGTCCCCTGTTAATTCACATCAAGCAATCCAGGAAGGTGGACCTGGGGAGGACAGCACCCACAGACCACAGCCCACACTGCTGAGATGGAAGGCTACCCTTGTTTCTGCAGCACGATGATTGGGAGTTCTGCCAACAACGAAACCGACTATCCTGCAGCTGGTATCTCATTTGTATGAGTAATATGAAAAATGCAGCACAATTTAATATGCCGTCTAATACTTTTGTTCTTATCTCACCAGTAGGGCAGGTGGTAGCACACATGTTTGAAAGCCAATGCAGATTATTACAGGGGGAGGGCCCCAAGAAATGTTAGCTGCTATCTGAGCTGAGTAAAATGATCTGAGCACAGATATTATTTTATAAAGGCAATCTCACTTGTATCTTCGCCAGCGAGATCTTAATCACAGCACGCAATGGGAGTGGATACCTCCTTTCCTGGTTATCTGGGTGCAGGATGACAGCATCGCCATCACCGGGAGAATGGTTATCTGTTATTTCACTTGTGAGAGACCAACGAGAACATTATCGGGGCATTTGTAACCAAACGTGTACAGCTCAGAGTGATAAAAGAGGGAGGAGGCAGCTCATCTCCAAGGATGTGGAGATAATGCCACTTGCAGGGGGAGGAGATGGATGGCATTGTTGAAAGTGGTTTCAAATATTGGGAACTGACTAAGAATCTCTCAGAGCAGCTCAAATTTTGGCTCAGGAAAAGAGAGAAATAAATAAGAGGACCTGGGTGAAGAAAGGAAGCCTGGATGAAAGAGTGATCTCAACTCCTTCGACCTTAAGAGAAATGTGGTTAAATAAATCTTTCATGACGCTCGGTATCTGAAGATGAACTACAGCAACCTTCAAACTACTGAGGGACACAAATAATATTTCCCCCCTATTCTCAGGCTTATTTATCTTTTCTTATTTTATTTTCTATTTAAACAACAGGATCTCAAATAAGCCTTCAACAAATAAAGCTGCTAAGATGCTAACAACAACAAAAAAAATCAGGGCACAAATTCTTCATTGTAAAAGAGAGTCTAAAAGAGCCTCACTACTATAATACTCAGCATTAACCCCAAAACAGCCTGCATCTCTAATTTATAAGAATAACGACGTCAGGTTAAAGAGCCAGACTCTACAGAACAGCATTTCTCTTTGCTCTTACTGCCTTTGACTTATGACCACTTTTGCCTGTGGTTAAGGAAATCATTGTTTTCTCCCCCATGAGGCTAAAGTCTAAAATGTTAATGCTCTAGCCTGTTTTCTCACCCTCTCTTTATCTTTCTCCCTGCCCCCCGCCCATCTCTCTTCCTTTTTTTTTTTTTTTTACTTCACTTCTACCTCAATGGAAAAATGGTATAACAATCCAAACAAAACAGCAACATACAAGAATGTCAAGTCTTAGTCTTCTCTTGCCCTCAAATTCACCCCCTTGAAGTAATCAATGTCAGTAGTTTGAGGTATTTGTTTCCATAATTCCTTGTTAGGGCTTAACAATATATGCAGATTTACTGTTTGACCTAATTTTTCCCTATAAGACGGATCCTTTCCAGCAGAAAATATAAGTCCAAGCCATGCTTTTTAGCAGTGTTATAATAGTCCATAGCATAGATGTATTGTAAGTTATTCAATCATCTCTGAATCGATGAACATCCACATTACCCAACTCCCTGTTCCTATTTTATACAATCACTGCTGCAATAGCTACTTTTGTGTATTTCTCCCTATGTACTAGCACTTTTATTTCTCTGAAATAGTGGGATTATTTGATCAAAGGGTATATACTTTTTAATTTTTAAACTGGGTTGAAATTACTTTCCAAAAATGTTATCACTATTCACATTCCTACAAACGATGAAAGAACCCATTTCCCCACACCACCCCAAGCTTTGGCAATTCTTCTCAATTATTTTGTTTTGCTGATCAATTGAGTAAAGATGGTGTATCATTCCTTCAATTTGCATTTGCCTGATTTCCAGTGAGGCTGTCCATCTTTTCAAATGTTTACTCACCATGTTTGCCTCCTCAGGTATAACCTGCCTTTGCACTTCCTTTTTTTTTTTTAAGTTTATTTTTGAGAGTGAGCATGAGCAGAGGAGGGGCAGAGAGAGGGGGAGAGAGAATCCCAAGCAGGCTCAACACTATCAGCATGGAGCCCAATGTGGGGCTTGAACCCATGTACCATGAGATCATGACCTGAGCTGAAACCAAGAGTCGGACACTTAACCACCTGAGCCACCCAGGTGGCCCTGTACTCCCTTTTAATGGCTATATGCCCTTTTCTTAGCATTCTGTACAGCTTCTGAGATACTAACCTTGTGTCTATCATGAGTTGTGGGTATTTTTCCCCTAGTGTTTTGTCTCTAGATTGTGTTTATGGTACCATTTGACGTATGAAAGTTTTAAATATTTATCTCATCAAATATGTTAATGTTTCCTTCTTTGGATTATGGGTTTCCTGGCCTATTTTAGAAGGCCTTCTCCACCCCTAGAGTATATATTGTTCTAACACTTCAGTTTTTATTAATTCTTAACTTTACTTTGGTAAATCTATAAAATAGAGAAACAGGATATACCTTGACAGGATCAGCTACTTTTGAAGACCCGGTCTTCTTGATATCACTCTATTATAATCTGGTCCTTTTCAGCCCAAACACACGATCTTTCCATCCCTTAAAACAAACAAACAAACAAACAAAACAAAACAGATTACAAATAAAACAATTGAACTGAAGTATACAATCTTCAGTGAAGATGCGAGAAGTGCCCTCAAAAATAGATAAAGCAAATAGTCAAGAGCCCAGGAAGTTGATACTCAGCCTCCACAATAGTGTTATACCAGATTCATGGCTGCATCCCCACAGGACCTCTCCTAGGTACTTGGACAAACTAAATACTTCAACAAGTGTGCTTTTATTGGTTGGATGGCTGGCTGGCTGGCTAGAAGGATGAATGGGTTTCAAATAAGCCTGTAACAAATACACAGCCAACTTGAAAACTAACCAGGAGCCAATGAGAAGGAATGAATGATCAGAATTAAACACCTACAGATACAGTCTATATGCAAATAGTAGTTTACATTTCACTCAACTGTATAATGAAATCTATCTTACAGTGATTAAATTGATTTCAAAGAAATTTTTCCAGCTTCAAGTGCCAATCAAAGAACTCTTAAGTACTAATTCTCTGAAGCAGAAACCATTGAGACCAGAAGAAATCTACTTACCCCTGTCTGGTCACTGGATGGCAAAACTTAGCTGTTCTTGATGCGATTTTCATGGCAATAATTAACAACCATGACCTTACAGATGACAAGAAGCTCTCTCTCTGTTGCCACATCTGATTTTCACACCCATTCTTATAGATAAAGGAACTGAGTTCCAAAGAAGTTAAGTGAATGGCCTGCAAAGCTAAACCAAGATTCAAATCAAGGGTTCTCTCCCTCTAAATCCCATTCTATTGTCATTGGAGCAAATACATTCACCACCACCAGCCTCGTTTTCTAGCAAAGACAGAAAGCAAGATTATGTGACTATGGTCCCCCAAAGGGGCAGTTTTTACCTTCTAAGCATCTACACTTGAGATCTCTTTTTGCTTTTTTATGTTTCATAAAACCCACAGAACTATCTTTATTCTGCACCAGATTCTTCATCTTCCAAGAGACAGGCATAGTTGGATTTTAAGCAGCAGAGATTTGTGCTAAGGCAACGGATCATAAGCTATGGTTACCCCTCCACAGTAGGGAAGGTGGGAGGAAGCTGAACCCAGTCAAGTGAGGGATTCTTCAGAACAGAACTGTAGCAAATAAGAATGTCCATCCACAAACTCCGTGTGTGGAAAATTATGACTCTATTTCCATCAATGAGCTTTAAGCAGGATGGGGCTGGGGTGCAACTGTATACCTATGCTGGGATCTCTGGAGACATCTGCACTCCTTCAGGTGCAGATGATCAGGCCATGCAGGTCATTGCTGGGCCATTCTTCACTCCTGACATAAGTCTCCTCTGGAGCTGGCCTCTCTCTTCTATCTCCTAGCACCTTTCTGCCAAACCCACAGTGATGCCCAGGACACTGTGGGGCTCCGTCCCATCCCACCTTTGCCTCTTGCAGCTCTGAGGACCCTAGTGAAAGGATGCTTTCTGTGGCTGCCCTTGGCCCTTCCCAACACACCCCACAGCTGGTCTGAGGGTCTTGCTTTTCCCTGGTTCCTATCCAGGAAACAGAATCCCTAAACCAGTGGTTCTCAGCCAGGACTATCCCATTCCCCATGGGATATTTCGGAAATCTGTGGATGTATTAATTGGTTGTCATAATGATGGGAGTTAAATTACCCATGAATTTCATTTACTTCAAGATAGTAAATAGGACTTAACAAAATATTTGCTACATAAAGGAGTCATTAAGTTTTAATAGGACTGAGGATCCCTGCCTTTAACTAACTGCCTTTCATTCCTCTTCCCAGGGATAAGTTGATAACCCTAACCCTAACCCTAACCCTTCATTCCTCCCTCCCTTCTGACTCCCCTTTCCCCCTATATCCACTCTGAGGGTTCAGAAAACCTGTGACTCCCTCTGACTTCACTATTTCCCAATGCCCCTTAGAGTCTGTTTTTTACAGCCAAAATCTGGCCAAGGCTTCTGCTGTTACTTCCCTTCTCTGACGCAAGGATGCTACCCAGATAGAGGAAGGGTCACCAGGTAAGGAATGGACTAGGGAGAACACATCTGCTATGATTTCTAAAAGTTCTCCCACCACATAATGAAGAAAGATCTCCTTACAAAGTAGTCATTTGAACCAGCCTCCAGACTGGTTTTGTGACCTCATCACAGCCACAGCACAAGACAGGAGAGGTGGTGGACCTCACTATTGCTAACAGTTGCAGCACCATCAAAACACAGCAGACCCGTGGCACCTGGGTGGCTCAGTTAGTAAAGCATCTGACTCTTGATTTCGGCTCAGGTCATGATCTCAAGGTTCTGCACTGACATCATGGAGCCTGCTTGGGATTCTCTCCCTCTCTCTCTGCCCCTTCCCCACTCATGTGGGTGTGCATGCTCATGCTCACTCTCTCTCTCTCTCTCTCTAAATAAACATTTAAAAAAATACCCCTAAGCAAGAGGGTTCTAGTGAAGCATCTGGCTTACATCTTCCCACCCTCTCCTCCCAGAGAGCTCCTACTCACCTTCAGGGCCTTGCCACAAATTCCCCTGATCCTATTTATGCAGAACCAACTGCTCCTGTTTCTGTACCCCCATGGCCCATTTTACAGATTTCAATCCTAATGTGCTATGTGGGGTCAGAGTTGTGGGTCACTCTGCATGTCTCCCAATAGGCTCTTCCTTTGGGAAGAGACCTTGCCCCATTTACCTAAGTTTGGCACTGTATTTCCAGTTCATCCAAGGCAAAACAAATTTCAACCTAGTACAGTAAGACAGCTCGGCACCCACCCAAAAAAACATGTCTCTTAGTGTTTCTGACCACATAAATCTGATTAAGCCCCATGCACAGGGGTTGATGGGAAATTCTGAAGGACCTCTCTCTAGCTTCTTGGAGTTGCACAGGAAGCCCTGTGAAAGGTTAGGCATCCCAGAGCAATCGGGTTACCTGTCCATTCACAGTACACAGAACCAGATACCTAATTTGTAGAGCCCAGTCAGTGCAAAATAAAAATGCAGATCCCGTGGTTCAACAATTATTATGAATTTCAAGACAGTGACAGCAGAGCATTAAACCAAGTGTAACTGCACAGGCCACATGCCCATGAAGTCAGTCCTGCCAGTAGATACCTCTCCCATGCCCCCAGCCCCAGAGCACAAGTGGTCTGTTTCATAGCCTGTGACTTCCCCGCATCCTTGACTAACTTTCCTGCCATTCCCAGGCTGCATATAAATGGGATACTGTGTAAATAGGGGATGGGTGTCTGTCACACAAGGAATTTGTCCACCCATTCCCAGAATGAACTCTTCCCTTTCCAGGCTCACAGAAGTCTTCCACCCTCACAGATCAGGTCACTGCCTCCTCCAGCTCGAAGCTGACCATCATCTTCTCCTGTTCAGACCCTTGTTTTGATGAGCCTATCCTTCCAAACAAAGGCCTGGGGTAGGAAGTTTCTTCACAGGACCATGGTACACAAAGAAGTAAGATCTTAAATTTGGGATCTAAACCCAGGGGACAAGGCAGGCAATACAGCCTCATTGTAAGCTGACGATGGGGAGCTATAGATATGCTGGTAAATGTTTAACAATGGGCTCTCTGAAAGAGAAAAAAAAATCTAATTTGTAGCATTTGCTAGTATTCATGGTATAAGTATTCCCACTATGGCTGATCTTAATGATATCGAGCAACCAATGTGAAGTCACTGAACACAGAGTTGAAGATATGCACATGCTCTCTCTCACAGGCTGGCAGAAGCCAGTACCGGCACACCAAAGAAAGGGCACCCACACAGTATTGCCACATGGTTGGGGTTGGCAGATGAGACTGGAGGCTAAATAAATTTTCAAGTTTTATGCCTCTATTTCTAAGTATTCGCTACTAATTCAAACCTTTTAACAACACTCTGGAAGTCAAACTTCATCAGGCCAAGCAAGAGTCCTGAGTTTGGAATCCTGACCTGGACAGAGAACTCAGGTGGTGATGAGATGCAGAGGGAAATTTCACCTCTTAGACTCCTTCATATCTCCTACATCATGAAAACAGTACATTAACATTTCAGATTGCCCTACCCTCCTAGCCTCTCTCCTGCATTCACCCATCAGCCTCACAGAACATCCCAAGGCTTTCAGTTGCTCAGCCAGAATCATTTCCAGTCACTACCCTGAAAGACACCCATAGTGCTCACTCCAGCAGGACAGACACTAAAATTGGACTGAAAGAGCTCAGAGATAGAGATACTAGCTCTTCACCATCTCCCCGGTGATATCCACAAGGCCGGCAAAGTATAAAAATAATTGATAACAATGATTGACGGTGATGATCGAGGATAATGACGTACTTTTAAAAGCATGAGGCTCCAAGTTTGCTGGGTGCTGTTTTTCCCTTTTCCTCTTCTCCTGTTCTTTTTGATGATGCTTTATGTATATTCCATGTCACTCAGCAGCTACGGGAGATGGATGACTATGGGAGCAAAAGATAACAGGCGGGAGTAGTGAGAATTTTCTCTTGCCTGCAGCAGACAGCAGAATACATTTTTCAAGCCCGAAACATCATAGGAACAGAATGATTTTTTAAATGCCCTTTCTTTTATTTCCATTCATTGGCTTTTTGTGGTTTTTTTAATTGCTCATTTTGCTTAAGGAGCCTCAAGGCAAGGAGCACAGCATAGTATCATTAATTAAAATATTTAAAATGATAGCAGTGGTAACTATGCTCCTGAATAAGCCTAGGCAGCACAGACAGCAAACACAATTATTATCCATAATAACAGCCAAATCATCACCACTGTGCTCTACTCAGAGACAATGCATCCTTCCCAGAGTGCTAAGTGACTGTGACAATGAGTAAATCATGACTACCTAAAATGAGAGTAGATGGGATCTCTGGGGCACTCTTGGTCTGTGCAGAAACCCTGCCATTCCTCCTCCCTCAACCTCACCCCACGGAAGGGTTTTCTAGGCAGAAAACTGCTGCATGACAGCCACTCATGCCCTTTCCCCAGGTTTTCCCCAGGTTTTCCCCAGGAATCTGGGGGATGCTGAGCAGTGAATCAGCCAGGCCCTAGTGTGCCACCTGGTACACCATAAACATCTTTGCGCTTTTCTTGTACCTGAAAGACCCCTCCGTAGGAAATTATTCCCATTAAATAAGCCCACTACAGTAAATAGTGATAATTTATGTTAAAGCTTTTAGACACAGAAATACACAGAACATAACCAATGCTATTGCACATGATGAAGACAATTCCTTATTCATTCATTCATTCAAGACTTCTTGAGCACCTACCATGTGCCAGATTCTCTCTGGGTCATTTCTTCTTCTAGGTACCACAGAGCTACGGGGATGGAAGACCAGGTCCATGTCTCCAGTGGGCTCAGAGTTTAGCAGGAGAGATGCAGACAGTTAAATACAGTGACGTGTGGGTGGGTGGGAGCAAAGTTGAGAGACACTCAACTCACGAGGGGAGAAACAAATGAGGGGCCATGGAGTGCTTCCCAAAGTAGGTGATACCTGACTTGAATTCTAAAGGTACTCACAGAACATGCTATCAGTTCCCCTCCCATATCTCCCTAACATGTCCCTGCAGGCCCAGCCTCCAAGTTCCTACTGCCAAATGCCAGCAACTGCAACTCTGAGGCCAAGGGCTTCCTCCAAGTGTGGTATAAACTGCCTGCTCAAGTGGCAGGCCAGAGTGCCTGAGAATTAACTCCTCCTGAGAGCAGCCTCAGCCAATGACAGCTGGAAGTTGGTGGAATCTTGTCGCTCAGGTAGGATAACTCAAAGGCCAGTTCCTCACTGTTCTACACTATTTCCCAGAGTTCTCCAGAGGGATTAAGCCAGTTTCCCATAGAGATAACTTGCTTGACTGCCTTTATTTCCCTATGTCTTACCAATGCACTTCGCTCATCTCTTACCAGCATCTCACAGTGTCATCTAAATGGTCTACTTGCACTAAAAATCCTTGCCTTGAGGTGTGCATCTAGGCCATCACAAATTAAGACTGTGCTCCCATGCAGGAAAACCATAGGAAGCGTCCAGACAGAGGCAGGACATAGTTATGAACTGCAAATATTTAGCTGGGTAAGACTGAAGCAAGAGGTGAGAGAGAAGCTAGTCCCTGCAGTAGTGATGGCCAAGATTACACACCCCCCTCTTAAGGTCTTTTTCAATTTGTGCCTTTCCACAAGGAACTCTCAAACACACACGTAGGTTAAATATACAAAGTTACTGACTTTGCCCCGTATGCCACTCTGGGTCTCATCTTGGCTCCCCTTCTCATTTTATCCTATCTCAATTAAGTGGTCTGGCCTTAAACACTTTATCCTGGCACAAATGATCTCCAAGCCCTGCAGGAGCCTCAGTTGTCTCAATCCCAGAACTACTGGCACAGGAATAGTGTCTGTGATTGCCAATCTTCACGATGGCTCTGAATGACCCCTATTCCACCCCCATATTTACATCTTTATGTGATCCCAACTACTTTGTTTCAGGATTGGTGTGTTATGGCCAGGAAAATACGGGAGAAGTGATAGCATGTGACTTTCAAGGCTAGGTTATCAATGACATTGTGGTTTCTGCCTTGCTCCTGGATCACTTGCTCCATGGGAAGCTGGTTGCCATACTGGGAAGACTCTTAAAAAAGCAGCTCTTTGGTGAAGTCCAGGTGGTGAGGAATGGAGGTCTCCTTCCTACAAGTACCAAAAACCTGAAGTCTCCAGCCAACAACCATGGGAGTGAGATATCTTAGAAATAGGCCCTTCAGACATGTACCCCAATGTTTATAGCAGCACTTTCAACAATAGCCAAATTACGGAAAGAGCCTAAATGTCCATCAACTGATGACATGGATAAACATGATGAGTGGATAAAGAAGATGTGGTTTATGTATACAATGGAATACTACTTGGCAATAAGAAAGAATGAAATCTGGCCATTTGCAACAACGTGAATGAACTGGAGGGTATCATGCTACGTGAAATAAGTCAGGCAGAGAAAGACCGATACCATATATTTTCACTCATATGTGGATCCTGAGAAACTTAACAGAAGACCATGGGGAAGGAGAAGGGGGAAAATAGTTACAGAGAGGAAGTGAGTCAAACTATAAGAGACTATTAAATACTGTGAACAAACTGAGGGTTGGTGGGGGGTGGGGGAGAGGGGAAAGTGGGTGGTGGGCATTGAGGAGGGTACCTGTTGGGATGAGCACTGCGTGTTGTATGGAAACCAATTTGATAATAAATTATATGAAAGAAAGAGAAAGAGAGAAAAGAGCCCCTTCAGCCCCAAGCAAGTCTTTGGACTACTACAGTCCCAGACAACATCTTGACTGCAACCTCAAGAGAGACTCTGAGCTAGAAACACACAGATAATCCACTCCCAGACTCCTGAGTCTCAGAAGCTGTGCAAGATAGTATTTACTGTTGTAAGCCACTAAGTTTTGGGATAAGTTATTACACAGCAATAGATAACTAATACACTGTCATGTGCTCATTCCACATCCAACCTATCTCCACCTCTCATTCAAGGCAGATAAGAAAGGAGGAAGAGATTGTAACAGGAGATGATGAACTTCATTTTAAATGCCATGAGGAACATCCGGGAGGAGATGATAGGAAGTGGGCAACTGGAGATATGAGCCTGATATCTGTGCAGGGAAAAAACTAGGGCTGGGGCTCAAATATATATTAATGAGTTGTCAGGATATGGGAGGTCAATGAAGACACTATTGTGAAGGAAAAGGCCCAAGAAGTGAATGTGTGGTGTAAATTGTCCAAATTCTCCCTCCATAAATACAGGTAGAGTTAGTCAGTATTAACAGTTGGGTTACAAGGAACCAAATATGTGGTAGGTTTTCCTATTTCAAAGGTGAAAAACCCAAAAGTCCTAATCGGGCCTGTACTAGCTAGTACTAATTGCTGCATAAGAAATTATACCATTACTTACTGGCTTAAAATAATAAACATTTATTATCATCTCACACAATTTCCACAAGCCTGGAACATAGAAGCCAGTTAGATGGGTGATTCTGATAATATGTACAAGAACATTTATCATAGTGTTGTTTATAAGAGCAAAATGTTGTATTTTTATTAAATTTAAATATTAATAAAAATGGTCAAAATGTACAATAATAGGAAACAGTAAAAAAAACTATGCATCTGCTAAAACTGGAGTTAAAGAAACTGCTCTTAATGTCCCCAAAAAAGCATGATGTAAAATTATAGAGTATGATTCCAATTTTCTTAAAATGTTCAAATTATATAAAAAGACTAGAATTTCATGTGCCAAAATAGTAATTGTAGTTATATTAAGTTATCCATTAGTAAGTAACAGACCACCCCAAAAATTAATGACTTAAAGCAATAACGATTTACTTGCTCATGATTCTAGTCTGGATAGTTTTTCTGCTGGTCTCTCCTGAGGTCACTTATGCAACTGCAATCACCTGGTGGCATGACTAAGACTGACCTCTAAGAGGGCTTCAGTCACCTGTTTGGCTCCTCCAGCTGGGAGGCCTGGAACAGTTAGGGGTTGCCTGAACCTTCATCTCTCTGTCTCTCCAGCAAAGCAGCCAGATCTCTTCACATGGTAGTTCAAGGCTGAGAGGAGTACACACACACACACACACTGACAAGTCTGAAATTGTAGGGCAGGCTGACAGATTGGAAATTAAAATAAGAGTTGATGCTGCAGTCTTGAGTCTGAATTCCACAAAGCAGCAGGCTGAAAACTCAGGTAGGGTTTCATGTTGCAATCTTGTGGAGAATTCCTTCTTGGAAAACCTTGGTCTTTGTTCTTAAGGCCTGCAACTGATTAGATGCGGCTCACCCACAATATAAAGAGTAATCTGCTTCCTCAAAGTCTAGTCTGATTTAAATATTAATCACATCTAAAAAAAAAAAAAAAAATCAAAGTCACAGCAACACTGACCAAACAACTAGGCACCACAAATTGACAAATAAAATTGACAAAGCCTAGCCAAGTTGACAAATAAAATTAACCATCACACATGACCAAGCCCAGAGTTAATGTGGGAGGGGGCTACAAAAAGGGATGAATACCCAGAAGCAATGTTCATTGGCAACCACCAACAGAACAGGTCACAACCTCCAGATATATCTGGATGGCAGGTTTTTCTTTTTCCTTTTCTTATCTGTATGTTTCAAATTTTCTGCAAAGAACATGTATAACATTTTGGAACAATAGTTAATATTATATAATGATTCATACTCATTACTTTAAAAGGCAAGACATATAGAAAAGTACAAAAATATGTCAACAAATCACTGGGAATCTCACCAATCAGAAATAAGTAGTGTTAATATTTTGTGATTTTCTTTACATTTTTATTTATATTTATACAGATGTTAGAAAAGAGAGAAAAGGAAACATGAGATAGAGATAGAGACCAAAATGAGATAACTGTATGTAAATTAAAAATTGTAATTTAATTTGTAAATTTAATTATTTTCTTGAACTTAACAGAAGAGAAAGAAACTGAAGGAAATTTAAAAGATCTATAGTACATCAAGTGCTTCTTTACCCCTGAGATTAACTTCTTAAAAATTACTCTAAGATTAATAGCACCTGGGAGGCTCAGTCTGTTAAGCGTCCAACTTCAGCCCAGGTCATGATCTCACGGTTCATGGGTTCAAGCCCCACATCAGGCTCTGTACTGACAGCTTGGAGCCTGGAGCCTGCTTCCGATTCTGTGTCTCCCTTTTTCTCTGCCCCTCCCCTGCTCGCGCTCTGTCTCTGTCTCTCAAAAATAAATAAATGTAAAAAATAAATTTTTAAAAAATTTTTAAAATTACTCTAAGATTAAAGAAAAATTTTAAATATTACAAAAAATATTAAGAGGTTACAGTGATATTTTTTAACTAGAATTTTAAGTAGTATTGACTAACTCGCTGCTCCCAACAGCATGGGAGTAATAATATGCTCACATTTCCTCCAGCTTTCCCTCCCTTGCCCCACCCTGCAATGCCTGGGCTGCCCGTTTGGGTTGGCTTCATTTTGCCAAAGTTTTTTATTTATTAATTTATTTTTTTGCCAAATTTTTTAGAGTAGCATTCTATTCCATTCCATTGCCAAAGTTTTTTAAAGTAGCCTTCCATTCCATCCCATCCCATCCCATCCCATCCCATCCCATCCCATCCCATCCCATCCCATCCCATCCCATCCCATCCCATCCCATCCCATCCCATCCCATCCTATCCTATCCTATCACCTGACCAAACTTGATCCCATCACCAAAGAGCTCTGGTTTCACACAAGCAGGTATAGTAAGTGCTCAAGTCTGGCTGTGATTTCATGTTTAAGACTGTAACTCTCTGGCTGCACAGACTTTTCTCAGGCCTCACTTTCTAAACCTCAGAACTTTCTAAACATCGCTCCATTTTCTTTGAAATTTACCATGGTGTATTGGAGAACAGCCAAATCTCTCCCAGTGTCAGGGACTACTCTCTGCTTAGATGCCTGAAGAATTCCTTCTTTATTTTGTTAAGTTCAATAGTTTAACCTAGAAAACTTCTTGATGGCAGCCATTCTCAATCTGTCTTCCTACGCATGTGCTATACCTGGCCACCTGCAGATCTGCAGGTTTGCATTTTCTCTGAATTCTTCTTGGAAGGATTGTCTATGGCAGGGATACCCGTTACCTTATTTTGAATCATCTTTGCCTCACTTCTTCTTTCTAATTAATCTCTTTTTTCACTTCTCTCTGCACTGTGATCATCTCCAGCTTTCCCTTCATGCCATTAATTCAGTTTTTAGCTGTGTCTATTCTATTCCTTGCTATTTTATGCTACTTTATTTCAATTCATTTCCTAGGTCTGCGATCTCCTTTTATAACTCATTCTGTAGTTTTATCATCTCATCTTTCAGTTCTTGTTTTATCACATTTATATTCCTACTAATTTATTTTCTAAAGGAAAACATTCACAGGGAAGCTACTTCTATCTCCTGATTTACGTTTCTTCCAGATTTCACCTGACTTTTGACTGATTTTCCTGTGATATGTTTGCCGTGTTGGTCTGATTTTCCTTTACATCTTGCTTGTGCTTAATGTGAGCAACTTTGTCCATAACACTCTTCCCTCCTTGTATGGGGCCAGTTTGTCTGCCAGCCGCCACCCCCCCCCCCACCAACTCTGAGTTTCATTTTGAGGCCTGGGTCTCGTTGGGGTAGCTATTTTCTGCAGCCTGAATGAGGACAGAGCTCAGCCAGCAATTAATTCAGCCTTCGATGAAGAATCTGTGCTCCGAGGTTTCTTCGGAGAGCACTAAACGCCTATCACCAGGGCCCACTCCTCATAGTTGAGGGCATGGCTCACCTCTGTGGACTGCAGTTCATCCTCCAATCTAGCCCAATGTCTTAGAAGATAATAAGTCCTCCACCCTGCAGTGGAATTGCAAACTGATACCAGCTTTCCAGAAAACAATTCGGCAGTAGTATCAAGACCTGTATTTATAACATTGATCCAATATCTCTACTGAGAAAAAAAAAAAAAGGAAAACAAAGATTCATTTGCAAAGAAATTATTTGGAGCATTTGGAGCATTATATATAATATCAGTAAACTGGAAACAATTTAAATGTTCAATGTCAAGGCACATTGAAGTAAAGTTTGCAGCAGATAAAAATGTTTATGAAGAGCTTTTAAAGAATTAGATGCTTTTGATATAATAAGTAAAAAAAACAAAATGCATACAGTAAAATCCAACTTACGTTTTTCAAAATGCATAAGAATCATACCTAAGAAGAACCACTAGATTCAAAACCCCAGGAAGGTAAGAGCCATGACCGTGACTGTTCTGTTCACTCCTCTATAACCGGAAGCTAACATAGTGCTTGGCACATAACAGATGCACAATGAATATTTATGAATAAGTGAATAAAATTAATTCAGCAAAAGAAATTTATCTCATGATTCAATAACAAGAATAATTGTGTTTCTCAATGGCTTTGCTATTATAGACCTTTGATCATGCTCTGACTGGAGGAAACTATAATACATTTGGTCAACTGAGATAGACTTTCATAAAACACATTTTGTATATCCCTATCCGATTTCCTCTGCCCTTATTTTTTCTTTGATGGGAATTCTTTAAGAAAAATAGCTTTATAGGCATAATTTGCATAGCATATAATTGACCCATTATAAACATACAATTCAATAATATTCAGTAACTTTATACAGTTGTGCAACCATCACCACCATCTTGCTTTAGAACATTTTTACTACCCAAAACAAATTCCTCAAACCTTATTTGTAGTCAATCCCCATTACCACCCTCAGCTCCAGATAACCACTGATCAGCCTTCTGCCTACATAAATTTGCCTAACTGAATATTTCATATAAATGAAATCATAGAACATGAAGTCCTTGGCAACTGCCTTCTTTCACTTAATGTTTTCACTTAACATGTTGTAGCATACAGGATAACATCCATATTGCACATCATTCCTTTTCATTGATGAATAGTATATTGTTAAATGAATACACCCATTTTGTTTAACTATTCCTTGCTAATCAGTTGATGGACATTTGGGTTCTTTCCAGTTTGAGGCTATTATGAGTAATATTGATAATGAACATTCTCATATAAGTCTTTGTATGGACACATGTTTTAATTTCTCTTGGGTAGACTCCTAGAAATAGAAATGATGGTCCATAGGGTAAGTTGTTTTGTGTTTTTTTTAACTTTTTAAAAAGGCCAAAGCAGCTGTACCACTTTAAATTTCCACGAGCAATGTATGAGGGTTCTAGTTTCTCCACATCCTGGCTAACACTTCATGTCATCTGCTTTCTTGATTTTAGCTGTTCTAGTGATGGTATACAGGTTTTCACATCGTATTGCTAGTTTGCACTTCACTAATGACTAATGTTGATAACTTTTTCTTGTATTTCAGAGCCATGTGTATGTACTATTTAGTGAAGTTTCTAAGCCTTTTGTCCCTTTTTTAATTGGCTTGTCTTCTCATTACTGAGTTTTAAGAGTTCTTTACATATTCTGGATGGAAATCCTTTATCAAATATATGATATGCAAATACTTTCTCCAAGTCTATAGCTTGTCCTTGAATTTTCTTAATGGTATCTTTTGAAATGCAAAAGATTTTAATTTTAATGAAATCAATTTTTCATTTTTGTTCTTTTTTGCCTTAAGCTTTTGATATCCTATCTAAGGACTCTTTGCCTAACCTAACATCACTAAAATGTTCTATGTTTCTTCCAGAAGTTTTCCAGCTTATCTCTTACATTCAGGTTTTGATAATTTCAGGTAATTTTTGTGTTTGATAAAAGATAAGCGTCTAAGTTAATTTTTATTTTTCCAGATAGATATTCAGTTGTCCCAGCACCATTTGGTAAAAAGACTATTTCTCATCCCATTAAATTATCTTGGCACCTTTTTTGAAAATAGATTGATTATAAATGTAAAGAGCCTCAATTCTGTTCCATTGATCTATATGTCTGTTCTTATACCAATACAACACTATATTGATCACTGTACCTATGTATTAAGTTTACAAATCAACTAAGTCCTCCAATCTTTTTTTTTTCAAAATTGTATTTCCATATGAGCTTTAGGATTAGCTTGTCAATTTCCCCAAAATTCTGGGGTTATTCAGATTGCATTAAATCCATAGGTCAATTTGGGGAGAATTAAGATGTTAACGATATTGAGTTTTTCAGTTCCTAAACATGGAATTGTTCTCCATTTATTTAGATATGCTTTAATTTCCCTAAGAAATGCTTTCTAGTTTTCATTGAACAAATATTATACTTCTTAACTAAATCTATTCCTAAGTGTTTTATCTTTTTTGGTCCTTTTGTGAATGGTATTAAGAAAATTTTCATTTTTTTGGATTGTTTGTTGCTATGATATAGAAAAATACAATTAACTTTTATATATTAATCTTCTATAACCTTGCTAAACCTGTTTATCAGTTTTAGTAGATTCTGTGTGGATTCCTTAGGATTTTCTTTTTTTTTTTTTTTTTTTTTTTTTTTCCTCATGTACCTTTTATTTTCAATTGTAGTAAAAAACATGTAACATTAAAATTGACCATATTAACCATTTACAGTACAATAGTGTTAACATACACACTATATTGTACAACAAATCTCTAGAACTTTACATCTTGAAAAACTGAAACCCTATACCCATTAAACACAAACTCTCCTGTTCTCTGTATTTCCAGCCCCTGACAACCACCATTCTATTTTCTACATATGAGATCATATCATCCATGACTAAAGATAGTTTTACTTCTACCTTTCCAATCTAAATGCCTTCTTTCACTCATTCACTCACTCATTTGTTCATTCATTCTTCATTAGTTTTTGCCCTATTGTACTAGTTAAAACCTCAAGTACAACATTGAACACACATAGCAAGAGAGGACATCTTATTCCAAATTTTATAGGAAAACATTCGGTCTTTCAGCATTTAATATGGAGTTAGCTGTAAGTTTTTATAAGGTTGAGAAAGCTCCCTTATTTAGTTCAGTATTTTGATCATGAAAATGTGATGATTTTTGTCAAATTATTCTTCTGTATCTACTAAGATAATCATCTAGTTTTTGTCTTGTATTACTATGATAGTATACATTAATGGATTTTTAGATGTTAAACTTGGCATATCTTAGATAAATGCCATTCGATCATGGTGTATAACACTTTTTATATACTTCTGATTTCAGTTTGCTAATACTTTTAAAGTTTTTATTTATGTTCATGAAGGATATTAGGTCTTTTCTTTCTATATCTTTCTCTGGTTTTGCTATGATGGTAATATTTGCCTCATACACTAAATTGGAAATTGTTGCTACCTTCTCTATTTTTTGAAAGGGTTGAATTCTTTAAATATTGGACTTAATTCACCAATGAAACCATCTGGGCTTAGGGTTTTCTTTGTGGAAATAATTTAAATTACTAATTCTATTTCTTTGCTTATTACCAGCCTACTCAGATTTTCTTTCTAAATCAGTTTTCATAATTTGTGTCTTTCTAGGGATTTCTTAATTTCATCCAAGTTGTTGAATTTTCTGGCATTAAGTCATTCATACTGTTCCCCTTATAGACCTTTTAATTTCTGTATGATCAGTAGTGATTTCACCTCTTTTATTCATGACGTTGTGTTTCCTCTCTTATTTTCTTGATCAGTCAAGCTAAGCGCTTGTGGTAGGCAGGATAATGGTCCTCCAAGTAAGTCCACCTCTTAATCCCTAGAACCTATTAATATATGTTATGTGGCAAAGAGGAATTAAGGTTGCAGGTGAAATTATAGATGTCAATCAGCTGACTTTAAGATAGGAAGATTATTCTGGATTATCCTAGTGAAGCCAATGTAATCACAAGACCCCTTAAAAGTAGTAGAAGGTGGCAGAAAAAGAAGAGCCAGAGAGATGGCAGTGTGAGAAGAATCTGGACTGATGTTGTTGGCTATAAAGATGTAGGAAGGGGGCCATGAGCCAAGGAAAGCCTCTTGAGCTGAAAAAAGAAAGGAAATGGATTCTCCCTAGAATCTTCAGAAAAGAATCCACCCTGCCAACAGCTTGAGATCCATGTCAGACTTCTGATCTCCAGAACTATAAGATAATGAAATTATGGATTTTAAGCCACAGACATGAGCAACAGAAAATACAGATTTCTCTCAACTTCTTTAATCTTTTCAAAGAAACAAGTCTTTATTTCATTTACTTTGTATTTTCTATTCCATTGACTTCCACTTTGCTCTTTATTATTTACTCCCTTCTGTTTGCTTTGGGTTTAGTTTTACTCCACCTTTTCTAATTTCTTAATGGGGAAACTAAGGTAATTGACTTAAGACCTTTCTTTTCTTTTCGTATACACATTCAGAGCCATATATTTCCCTGTAAGTACTGCTTTATTTTCATCCCATAAACCATGAATATATTGTCTTTCTATTTTCATTCAGTTCAAAATACTTTCTAATGTCCTTTTCAGATTACTTTTTTGACCTGTAGGTTATTTAGAAATATGTCATTTAATTTTCAAACGGTTGCCATTTTCCAGAGGTCTTCCTTTCTTTCTGTGAATTCAGTTACTGTCTGGTGTCACTTCTTTTCAGCCCGAAGGTTTTCTTTTAGTATTTCTTGTAAGGCAGGTCTGCTAACAACAAATTCTCTCAATACTTGTGTACCTGGGAATGTGTTTATTTCACCTTCATTTTGAAGAATACTTTTGTCAGATTTAGAAATGTTTTCTTTCTTTCATCATTTTGAAAATGTCATTCCACTACCTTCAGACTCCATTGTTTCTGATGCGAAGTCAGTGATCGTATTGCTTCTCTGTACAGGAGGAATTGCTTTCCTGTTTTTACTTTCAAGATTTTCTCTTTTGTTTAGTTTTCAACAGTATCGTAATGATGTGTCTATTTGTATGTTTTTTTGTGTTTATTATGCTTGGATTTTATTGAGCTTGGGTTGTTTGTTTGTTTGTTTTTGACCATTATTTCCTCTTTCTGAGATGACCATTACATGGATGTTGGTACTCTTGATATTGGCTCACAGGTCACTGAGGTTGTATTCATTCATCCTCAACCTTTTTTTCTCCCTGTTAATCAGTTTGGGTAATTTCTGTTGATTTACCTTCAATCTGCTGATTCATTCTTCTGCTATTTAGCCACTCTCGTGAATTTTTCATTTAAATCATTACACTTTTTAACTAAGAATTTTAATTGCCATATTTTTCTTGAGATTCACTATTCATTGAATCCTTGTTATTCTACTTTTGTTTAATTCTTTGAGTGTGATTTCTTTTAGTTACTTTAAAGTATTCATAATACCTAATTTGAAGCATTCATCTATTAAATCCAACATCTGGGGAAACTCAGTTTCTATTGACTGCTTTATTTTTCCATACTATAAGTCAGACTTTCTTGTTTATTGGCATGTATCATAATTTTTTATTGAATCTTGGACATCTTAGATCATATATTTTAGCAACTCTGAATTCTAATTCTCCCTACCACCCTGCCCCCAAAGATTACGGTTGCTATTGTTGATTTGTCTGTTTGTCTGTTGAGTAACTTGCCTAGACTAAGTTTGTAAGGACTATCTTCTCCATAGTGTCTGGCTGCTGATGTTTCTGCTCACTTTTGTTCTGATTTTTTTAATTTTCATTTCTAAGCCTAGCTTCCTAAAGTTCACCCTAATGTCTGTTCAACCACAGATTAATTACAGCTTGTGTTCAAACGCCTTGAGCCAGGAAGGCTTCCATTCTTTGCTGATGAAATCAGTATGTGAACTAGGGAGCTCATTCAAATTTCAGGCCATTTTCAAGTCTCTCCTGCAGTTGCTTCCTGCTAGGCCCTCTTGGGTTGCCTCACATACTCCTCAGTACATAAGCACAGGCGCTATTGGCCAGGGATGTGCATGTGGCTTAGGTTCACTACAGCGTCTGCTGTTTATATGCACACTGTATATGGAGAACATATCAAACCTATTATGGTTGTCTCACTTCCAGACCTTCCTGTTAAATTTCTAACCAGTCTGTTAGTTCATTGCATGCCCCAAAGAGACCCACAGTCTTAGACTATCAAAGCCACTAGCCTTCCCTGTTTTCTTGCTGCCAAGATCACCACTTTGACTGATTTGACAACAGTCCAATTCAAGCAAGCTCTTCTGGAAGTGGCAGTAAAACGACTGGTTTTTATGGCCTTCCCACCTACTCTTAATGAACTACTAGTAGACGTGGAGAGGGGATGGGAGGAACCCCAGGTAAGAATACCACAGACTTCTATTCTTAACCCAAATTCAGTAGGTTTCATGAATAAATGCTTTGGTCTATTTCCAGTAAACCAAATGGTTGTTTTTTGATAGTGTTATCCAGTTATAATAATTACTTGGTGGGCAGGGGGGGAAATTCATTGGTTCTTTCACACAGGTTTGCTAGAAGTGAATCAGGAAAACTTTCAAAAATCGGTTTTGTGTTATATGTACTTTTTCTTCACCAAGTCATTTCAAAGCCCTTCTCCAACAAGGTAAAAAGGAAGGACACACACAGGAGGAAGAAAGAAAGGAAAGGGAGAAAGAATTCCCAGAGTAAGAATTTAGGCAAAATTATTTAAAAGGAGATTTCACTGGTTTGTCCTGCTCTTTTTTTTTTTTAATTTCATTTTCCCATGTTGTAATTTTAACTTTATATTTTTTGTATTTTGTTAAAATGTTTAATGAACATGGATCAAAAATTAAATTGAAAACTAATATCTATAGTCTACCTTCCAGTCCTTTAACCCATTCATCCATATCTCACCCTATTCTTCCACTGGTCATTTATTTTATTTTTATTTTGTATTCATTGTGTATACTGCCCAAGTTTCTTTATGTAAATGCAAGCATATATGAACATATATTTTTGTTTTTCTCCTTTTTCTAACAGTGAGTCAAAACCTAAAATATACACTGCTTTGCTCTGGCTTTTTTTCACTTTAATAGACCCTGGAAAGCTTTCCATATCCTTCCAATTTCCTCATGCTTTTGTATAGCTGCACTGTATTCCATTACAGATGTAGTATGATTTATTTGATCAGTTCATTACTGATGAATCATACACAGGAAGTCTCTGCCCACAATCTATGAGAAGCTAGGAAAAAGCCCTTCTGCCTTCGATGTTCCTCTAAGCCATTTTTCAACTAGTGGAATGAGGGAATGTCACTCCCTTCAGCTCTTCTCCTAGTCAGTTTGCCTGAGCCCCAAATGAGATCACCAATTAAAATTCGGTAAGAATGGGCGGATTAGAAGAATGTTGAGACCCCCACCTCCAATGGTGGAGCACTTCCTCCTGGGAAACCAAGCCAAAGTTGACCTCACTCAGCTCCTGCACTCACCTGTGGATATGTTTCCTGACTCCCAGTTGAAAATAAGGTGCTTATTATGCAGGAAGAAGACATGAAAATATTTTTACCTTTACAATAATAATTTTTAAAAACATGCATTTATTCTCTAAGGTCATAAGTTGAAGGTTAAGTTAGGAGTCTTACAGCAAAGATGTTTTGGGGAGGCTGATACTATCTCCTTCTCTAGCAACTTATCCCATAGTTGACATTGAGGGAAATGGTGGGGTCAGTAGGCTGCTACATTAGCACCACATGTCCTTGGCCACACCCTCCTCTGTCTAATCCAAGAATGGATAACCACCCCCAAAGAGCATAAAGCTTTGACTAGCCAGGAATAAATAAATTTTTCTCAATCACTAACTTATTCCAGAAGACACAAAGAGGATTAAGAATGTAGGGGCCACTCGAACAGAAAAATGATGTGCACCATGGCTAGGGAAGGCCTCTATGCCCAGAAGCAACATTTATGAGCCTAAATTGAAGGAAAATCCCTCTCCTTGATAACAACCTAACGCCAATTCTCCCATCTGGATCAACTTCAAAGCCCTTCTCCATCACCTGAGGCCACAAATGACCCCAGTCAAAGGGTGTTTGCATGGGTAACAATGTCACAAGCTGTCATCAAAGAGTATTTGTTCTGAGTAGCAAGATCCCAGCATATCAAGGTCTCCTTAGTTGCAGCCAATATCCCCCACACCACCCCCCAAAAACACCCTCTGACCAAACTTGTCCTCCTCTGCCCTTCAACAGTCTCTCCTTTTTGCTCTCCTTTAATTGTACTTGTTTTTGAAGCCCATAGAATTTATTATTCAGAAAACAACCTTCTCTGCAATATCAACCTTAATTAACTGTGTTCTTTTTCTATCGCCTCCCACCCTTCACTTCATGCATTTGAATTAAGGCACTCCAGAGCCCCTGGCCAGCACCCCTCCCCCATCGCAGACCCATCAGTGTCTACCAGCCAACCATGACCAGATAAGGGAAAATGGAATTCCTTATCTCTGCCTGCCAATGTGAAAGGGTCAAGGTTACCAAGGAGAGACCTTCCAAAATGAAGGAGAGGAAGAAAGAAGCCAAGCCTCTCTGGTTTCCATGGAAACAGAAGGTTGAATCATGGCGCATCCCTGAGAGCCTGGCCCGCTTAGCTCTGCTGACATCTTTCCACTTCATTAGCCTCTTTATCAAGTGGTTCTGCATAGGACTAAGTGTATTTTGGTGTCAGGGTGCACTGTAGATGACTCAAAAACAGAATGACCTTTGTCGTAGATGCCCAGTGCCTTCTGGAGCCACAAACGTCTGCACCCCTCCTCCTCTCTGCACTCTCTATGGCTCTGCTCACTACTCACTCTAATCAAAGCTCCAGTACCACGACGCTGAAGCTGGGAGGTGCCCCTACCCGGCAGCCCAGGATGCCGGGACCCCAGCTGTCAGGGATGCACAGCATCCGAGCCAGGAGGAAGATTAATGACTTTGCCCACAGAAAATGGATAAAACGGGCCCCAAAAAGACAATAAACGTGGCGCCGACTGCGAGGAAGGCTCTGACAGTAACAAATACTGACTGACATGGCATTGTGTTCCCTTTCTAGATGACTCTGAGCTGCTGGTGGAAACACAGATTCATTTAATAAGCGCTTCAGTGAGACAAAGGGGCCTCTGGGGGTTAGGATTGATCTCCATCGCATGCGTGTGCACACCAACGTTTTGTGTGTGAAAAGGAATGTCCGCGTTCAGTATCTGTCCCTTTGGAAATCCAAGGAGCGTGCTGTAATTTCCCAATCTTGTCTCCACGCTTCAGCAAATTTGTCACTAGTAGGTTCTCTCAGCCATGAAAATTCTCCCGCAACCAAGAGCCCAGGGCTGAAAGGAAATCAGTTAGGGGACTTAAAACACCTTTGATAAGTTTGACCTCTCTTTCAGGAACCCTTACAGGTCGGTGTCCAGGGGAGAGACTCAGTTCCTCTTGTACATGAGCTACAGTGACCTTTACAGGAAGCATGCTTGACGAAGGAGCAGGCAAGGGAAGCCAGGAGCTGTGGGAGTGAGGCTGACAAGGCGATTCTGGGAGGCCTGGGAGCTGCCTTCCTTGTATTTTGTTTCCTTCTTTCCAAAGTAATTCACAAAGGCTGTGTCATGGAAGTCAGGGAATCTGGGTCCCATGTCCCGGTGCCGACACCACCTCCATGTGCTCTCGAAGAGGCCCCTAGAAGCAGCTCTCTCCAGGCCTCACACTGTCATCAGAAGAATGGGACAACTGTACCGCATAACTGCTCAGATCCCTTCTAGCTCTGTTGTGGGGGTCAACCCTAATGTGACCCCGCCCCTCACACCCACACCTCGCACGGCTTCCTAAGGCTCTTCCCAAATCCCATCACCTCCACACTATCTCCACCCTCACCTCTCCAGCTCTGAGCCTAGAGCCTCCGCATCTCCTGCTGGACTAGCACCATGACCCCCTACTGGACCCACCGTCTTGCTCCCCTACCATCCGTTCTCCAGAGCAGCAGTTCTCAGGGTCCAGTCCCAGGCCAACAGCAGCAGCAGCACCTGGGAACTTGTTAGAAATGCAAATTCTCAGATCCTATCCCAAATCAGAAACTCCAGGCTGGGATCCAAAGGCTTGCCCCCCACCCTGCCCCCACAAACCCAGGTCAGAATAGTAAAGCCCTCTTTGACCTGACCCCTCTGGGCCTTTCCAGGTCCTTGTCTGATTACTGCCTTCCTCGGAAAGTATTTACTGTCTAGCAGCACAAACTTGTTATTGCCAAATACACTGTGCTATGTCACACCCGTAGCCCCACAGAAGTCATTCCTTCTAGCTAGGATGATCCTTGGGGCTAAGTCATTCTCAAATTTTAATTCAGTGCAGATGACATCCCTCCAAAAAGACTTCCCAACTTCCCCCACCTCCAAAACTAGGATCAGCATCTCTCCCTATATTCCCAGCATTCCTTGTGTATACCTCCACTTTGCACATGTCACCTTGTGTAGCAGGCAGGATTCTAAGAAGTCCCCTAAGGTTTCCTATCCTATCCTACTCCACCCTCCCGCTAGTATACACACCCTGCATAACTTCTAGGACAGTGAATATGATGGATCTCACTCCCATAATGCTGTATTGCATATGCTATATGGTTGACTTTAAAATAGAGGGATTAAGGGGTGCCTGGGTGACTCAGTTGAGCAATCAACTCTTGATTTCAGCTCAGGTTATGATCCCAGGGTCATGGGATCAAGCCCCACATGGAACTCCACACTGAGCAGAGAGCCTGCTTGGGATTCTCTCTCACCCCTACTTGCACACACATTCTCTCTATATATCCAAAATTTTAAAAAAAGTAAAAAAATAAGAGGGATTAACCAGGTTGTTCTGACCTAAATACAAGAGCCCTTTAAAAGCAGCTTCCTCAAAACGAAGGAAGTCAGAGATTCAAAGCACAAGAGGATTCAACCCAAAGAGGTTCTACATTGCTGAGATGGAGGGAGTGTTTAAGGCAAGGACCTAGAAGCAGCCTCTAGGAACTGAGAATACTCAGCTGACAGCCAACATGGGAATGGGGACTCTACAGGCTCAAAGAACTGCATTCTGCCAACAACAAAGATAGCTTGGAAGTGGATTTTTCCAGATTATCCAGACAGGAATTTAGTCCAGCCAACACCTGGATTTCAAACAGAGCAGATATATTGTGCTGGACCTCTGACCTACAAAACTGTGAGCTAACTTTAAGTCACTAAATTTGGGGAACTTCTGATTCATAGTAGCTTCCCAACTGACTGAGCTCCTTAAAGTAGAAACTGCCTTATTCTTTCATGTATGCATCACCGGCACCTGTCCTGGGCATGCCCAGAGGTTAGTAAATGCTTGCTGGCTGGCTGAATCAATCTTAGAGCACCAGATTCCATTGTACCAGCAGTTGCTTTGGAATGAAGAAAAAGGAATAGAATGTTTAAAAAAGAAAAGAAAATGTACATAAACAATAAAATCAGGTTGGGAAAAAATGGGGTTTGCCACTTTGTTGATTTTTGCAGCATGAAGATATCTTCATCTGTTAAGAGTTTGTCTTCCATTTATCTCTTGCAGCTCAGTACCTCACAGCACCAGGAACTAAGGATATGTGCCCTGGTGTAGACATCTGCTATTATTCTGTCTAATGCTCCTTCTCTTCGAGGTAATGCTGTTTTGTGTATAATTCTGTTTGGGTACAATGACCAGCCTCCCTACCTAAGAAGCCCAAAGAAGGGAGATTCTGCCTGTCTCAACTCCCTGGAATTTCAGACAGCTGGACTCTCAACCCAGAAGCTAGAGTGAGTGGTATGTGCCAGCCAGGTTTATTCCTAGCAGCTATGGAGGTGGCTAATTCCTGGTGTCTCATGGAAGGACAAGCGGTATCCTGGTGCAGCAAACGCTGCACCCTGGCCCAGTCACCTAGTTATAAGAGGGTTCTGATGCAAGCTCTGGGTTCCTGCTCATATTCCAAGCTGGTTCTCTGGCCACGCATTGAATCTCTGAACCTCTGACAGATTTCTTTTCTAACTAAAAAACTCAGACTTAGTTTCTGTTGTCTGCAACCAAGAACCCTGACTGATACAACCTCTGATCATGCTGGAATGACAGCTGAACACTTTTCCTATTTCTAAAAGTCTCAGAGACTCTACAAGTTCTCTTAGTTACCTGTTGTACCAGTCAAAGCTCTTAACTGCAAACAAAAGAATCCTCTGTCGCTGTTTTAGGGAGAAAATAAATTTATTAAAGGATACTCAGCATCTCTGACAGGCCCTGAAGCCAGGAACAAGAGACAAATCATACCACCCTCCAGATTGTTCCCATGGGGTCCTTGCCAGTACCCCCACTGGCACAGAAACCACAGGTTCCAGCAACAACACTGCACCCAGTGTGTTTCCACCAGAAAGCCTGCCATAGCTGCCCCTGGATGCTCAATGTCTCTGCCCAGTCCTTGGCTAGAATGGATTCCTCCTGATACGTGCTTCCTAGCCTCAGTGGCCTCCTAACTGTAGCCTGACCCAAGTGCATCTGGTTGGGAGGATCTTAATCCTGCAGTCTGTTCAAGGGAAACTGGGAAAGCCCATTTCTGGCTTCTCTCTTGGGAAGGCACAGACTCAGAAGGCAAGAAATTCTTCAAACATACGAAAAGTGTCCAAGAGTATTGGGTGCCCAAGTGACTTGACAGATATCCTCTTAACTACCAGTAGCTTGACTACATCTGTCACAGTGTTAGAAACACCTTGCATCCAAGAAAGCCTTCCTAGAGGCTACCCAAACTCCCACCTGCTGCAAAAAGCACTAATTTAAACCAGAGTTCTCTGTATGCTGCCTTCAGTGGAATTCTACAAGAGCTTGCCACTGCCTTCCAAATATTTGAACACTGACCTTGAGACCCCCTTTTGATTTCATTTTATGCTGGTTAACAAGTAACCATTATTACATCCAGATAGCTAACAGACACATGAAAAGATGCTCAACATCACTCATCATCAGGGAAATACAAATTAGGACTACAATGAGATACCACCTCACACCTATCAGAATAGCTAAAATTAACAAGTCAGGCAACAAAAGATGTTGGTGAGGACGTGGAGAAATGGGGATCCTTTTGCACTGCTGGTGCAAAAGCAAACTGGTGCAGCCATTCTGGAAAACAGTATGGAGGCTCCTCAAAAAATTAAAAATAGAACTACCCTACAACCCAGAAATTGCAATGCGAGGTATTTATCCAAAGGATATAAGAGTGCTGCTTAGAAGGGGCATGAGCACCCCAATGTTTTTAGCAGCACTATCAGCAATAGCCAATAGAAAGAGCCCAAATGTCCACTGACTGATGAATGGATAAAGAAGTGGTGTATACATACAATGGAATATTATTCGGCGATCAAAAAGAATGAAATCTTGCCATTTGCAACAATGTGGATGGAACTAGTGTATTATGCTAAGTGAAAAGTTAGAGAAAGACAAATATCATATAATTTCACTCATATGTGGAATTCAAGATACAAAAAAGATGAACTTAAGGGAAGGGAAGCAAAAATAATATAAAACCAGAAAGGAAGACAAACCATAAGAGACTCTTAACTACAGAGAACAAACAGAGGGTGGCTGGAGGGTTGTTGGATGAAGGCATGGGCTAAATCAGTGAGGGGCATTAAAGAGGACACTTGTTGGGATGAGCACTGTGTGTTATACATAAGTGATGAATCACTAAATTCTACTCTTGAAATCATTATTAGACTACACATGAACTATCTTGGATTTAAATAAAAAAATAAAAAATAAATAAAATAAAAGTTATTTAAAAAAAAAAAAGAGGTAACCATTATTTTCTCCTTCTCTCTTCCTTAGGGCTCCTTGGAGCTTTAGTCACCCCTGAAGCCATTCTCTCAGCTATTCAGACACGTCTCCAGATGCTCTAAAAGTTCCATTCCTTGTACTCTTCTCCACCAGATAACATAGCTGTTCTCATTTTCTCTCTTGTGCTGTCTCTCCAGTTTAGACCCTTAGCTACCTGCTTCACTGAAGAGCATCCCAAGTTGCCTGCGCTCATCCAACTTTACTAGATCGTGCTGTCCTGTGGCCAAAACACATAGGAATTTTGCAGTGACCTGGTTTTATGGGGTATTCAGAGCTAAAATCACAACACCCCTTCCACGCCCATGTCACTATGTAGCTACAGTGCATTCCCAGCTCAGAGGTCACTGTGTTAACAGGGGCTCAAAGAAGGTACAAGTGGGCACATCACTGCTATGGAATGAAATCTTCCCCAAAGACTTCTACCAGCTGTGTGATCTCAGGCAAAGCACCTTACCTCTCTGAGCTTCAGATTCCTCAACTGAAATGTTTAGATAATATTTGCTTCACAGAATAGTTTGGAAGGTTAAAAAAAGATGATACATCTAAAGTATATACAGTAAATGCTCAATATATGCCACCTTAGAAGGATGACTTGGAGACCCAGAGCAATCATGGGTGTAAAAAACATGTAAGAAAAACCCCATACAATTTCAGGTTGTTGTTAACACCATAGTTACTAATATTATTTCACAAACTAAGTAAAAAGTGTGGGTACAACCTTAGTAAAATGCACTTTCTAGGAGGATACTAGTGGGTTTCCATAAATTGCCCTGAGAAGTAAGAACAAGTGTGATGGTTAATTTTATGTGTCAACTTGAATGGCTTCAGGGATGCCCAGATACCTGGTAAAACATTACTTCTGGGTGTGTCTGTGAGGGTGTTTCTGGAAAATATTAACATTTGATTCAGTAGACAGTGTAAAGAATGTGGGCAGTCCTCACCAATGTGGATGGGCATCATCCAGTCTGCTGAGAGGAACAAAAAGGCAAAAGAGCTAATTGTCTTCTCTTCTCGAGCTAGGATGTCCATCTTTTCCTGCCCTCAGCCATCAGAGTTTCTGGTTCTCAGGCTTTTGGACATACAGTGAATTATACCATGGGCTTCCCTGGTTCTCCATCCTGTAGACAGGAAAATGTGGACTTCTCATCCTCCAAAACCGTATTAGTCAATTTCTGTGATATATACATACCACAGAATATTTCTGTTTCTCTGGAGAACCATGACTAATACAGTGATTATATATATCTATTACAGACATTCCCAGAATGGTTGAGCTACCCTTGTGATGTATAGAGGCAGGAACTGAAGGCACAAGACATTGCCCAAAATGGTCAGTGGCAGAGATGGTCCTTGAATCTAGTGTTCCTGGCTCAGTCAACAACACCTCGGCAAAACAAGGCTTCCACGTTAACCTTCATGTGTCAGACAGTGCTCCCCATCTCCATTCAGACACTGCAGCCAGGCTTCCAAGAAGCGCCCAACATCCAGCCCACCCAGACCAAAGCTAACCTTCCACTAACCAGAGTTGGTCCCCTTAAACATAATTTGAAGAATCAAGAAAATGTCCACACCAGTAATGCCTCCCCAATTCACCTGCCTTTGAGTCTGAAGTCCCATGCCCTTGTATTAACCTATTTAGGAAATTTTTAAATGCACAGAGCAATTCAAGGTGAATTCTGGAACTGTTATTATGCTGAGAATTAGTCCAGCAGATCCCTGAGTAAGAGCAAAGATGGGAATTTGTGCAGGGAGTGCGTAGAGAGTAAATATAGGTTGACATGAAAGGCAGAAAAATCATACAAAGAATATTTCTGATGTGATAAATAGGATTTCTCCATATTAAAGGCCAATGCAGGGGCCACTGGGAGAAAGCAGGAGTGCTATAAGGCTCCCTGGGGAAAGTGTTAAAGAGTATCATCTCATAGCTGTCCATCCTTCCAGCCCTGATATCCTCTCATTAGGGAGTCTTCCTGGGCCCTCCAGGATTGAGCAAGGCAACTACCTTCAAGGATTTCATAGCATTCTGAGCCTCCCCATCATGATTCTTTCATTTCCCTAGCTGGGAGCTCTTTGAGAGTAAAATTAGGTTCTGTATCCCAAAAATGCAGCAGAGGGCCTGGTTGGATTTATGGATGGTGCCTCCAGTTGAGTCAACCTGCCTTAGTGCATTTGTAAGCCAGACATAGAGGAAGGGACCCTTAAACCAAGGTTATTTCTTCTGAGATCTAGGACACTACTGATGTTTCTAATTCTTTCAAATTCAGAGACAGCTCATGAGAGCATCAACTAGGCAACAAAAAGAGAAGCCTTCCTCTCTGGCTAGCCCAGGAGCCAGCACTCAGGAGCAGCAGCTTCCAACACTCTACAGAGGAAGGACAGAGAAGTATGGCAAGCTGGGTGAAGAGGGGCTAGGAGCTCCCTTATCATGGAGCTGGCTTTGCACAGCTGGCACTCAGTTTTTAATGGGATTACATATTTCAGGTCAATTTTTTTTTAATTTTTTTTTTTAGTTTCAAGTTTTTATTTAAATTCTAGTTAGTTAGCATATAGTGTAATATTGGTTTCAGGAGTATAATTTAGTGATTCATCACTTACATATAACACCTAGTGCTCATCACAAGTGCCTTCCTTAACACGTATCACCCATTTAGCCCATCCCCCCATCTCCTCTCCAACAATCCTGTTTGTTCTCTATCTTTAAAAATCTTTTCTTGGGGTGCCTGGGTGGCTCAGTCAGTTAAGCGTCCGACTTCGGCTCTGGTCATGATCTCATATTTTGTGAGTTCAAGCCCCGCATCCGGTTTTGTGCTGACAGCTCAGATCCTGGAGCCTGCTTCAGATTCTGTGTTTCCCCCTCTCTGCCCTTTCCCTGCTTATGCTCACTGTCTCTCTGTCTCTCAATAATAAATAAATGTTAAAAAAAAAAAAAGTCTTTTCTCCCTCTCTCTCTTTGCCCCTCCCCTACTCATGCTCTGTCTCTCTTGCTCTCAAAAATAAACATAAAAACATTTTTTTAAAAAGGTGGCACCTGGGTGGCTCAGTTGGTTAGGCATCCGACTTTTACTCAGGTCATGATCTCGTGGTCCATGAGTTCAAGCCCCACATCGGCCTCTGTGCTGACAGCTCAGACTGGAGCCTGCTTCAGATTCTGTGTCTCCGTCTCTCTCTGCCCCTCCCCGACTTGTGCTCTGTCTCTCTTGCTCTCAAAAATAAATAAACAAAAAAAATTTAAGTCTCTTATGATTTGCCCCTGACTTTTTTTTCCTCCTTCCCCTATGTTCATCTGTTTGTTTCTTAAATTCCACATGAGTGAAATCATATGATATTTGTCTGTCTTGGACTTTTTTTTTTAATGTTTATTTATGTGAAAGAGCACCACATCTTCTTTATCCATTCATCAGTCAGTGGACATTTGGGCTCTTTCCATAATTTGGCTATTATTGATAATGCTGCTATAAACATCCAGGTCAATTTTTTAAAAATAAAATTTAAAAATTGTTTTTGTTTATATTTACTATAATGAGAAAATGTCAGTAGTCCCTATCAAAGAATACATATATATATATATATATATATATATATATATATATATATAATATGTATATAATAGATACATATCACATTATGTATATATAACATGTATATATAGTGCATCTTGGGGATGAGGGAGGTCTGGGAAGCCCCTGGGGATGAAGGGAGGCTGTGCCCATGTCCACCCTACAGAACTGCCAGTTTCAAGGATACCCAACCTGCTGTTCTCCCACTCACTGCCTTTAACTTAAGCCACAAAATGAATCTCCCAGCTCTACCATGGGAAACCCATGGCTTTCACCAAGACCTCACAGCAGGACACAAACAAAAACCAAAGCAGAAAGAAGACACATCACATCCCAACATGGGCCCTTCTGCGGGCCCTACCCTCCACAACTCCAATTCAGGAAGCTGAATATCGATTTTCTATGGGAAAGTGAACTAGGCAAAGAAAAAGCTTGGGGGCAGTCAGGCCCGACAGAGACTAATATCTCATCTCTCTGTGTTATCTTTTTCCACAGTTCAAAAATCAATTAGTGATGAATTTCTCTGGAAACTTCTTAAACAGTGTTATTTCATTAAAGATCTGTGCAAGCGCCATCAGATTTGCTTTCCAGGTGTGAATTAGAAAATTAGCCTTGTCCTTTTAATAATTTCCTCCTTGGTAACGTTACATCAGTCTACACAACATCTAGTACCAGCTGAGCTGAAGCCAGTGGGAAGCACATAATTCCTTTTCCCCTCTAGTAACAGAAATAAAAGCAGGCAGGATGGAAAACATGGGCATTTCCGAAACCAGGAGCAGGAGACATAATACAGGAGAGCCCTGGAGAGGCTGGGAAGGAGAGCCTCAGAAGACAGATCTTCATGGCTACTGGGAGTAACCTGCCAGCAGGTAGCAAAGGAAAGGGGAAGAGGGTGAGCGATTAGGAGGGTGGCAGTACCTAAGAATGGGGCCATAAGGCAAGCGGGGGAAGCGGGCAGCCCGTTGCTCATTGCCCCGTAACGTGCTGCTGGGGCAAGGCCAGCGAGGGCATTTTCTCAGTGTTGTGTAGCTCCCCAGACCTACCCATCTCTATCTATGGGCAGCATCTCCACACATAACAGGCTGAAGACGCAAGTGCTGCTGCGCGAGCAAGGAGGACCGTCACTGTGGCCGGGCACAATGCTAGCCTGACACCACAGCAGGCAACTGCCTCATTCCCTGCTTCCCTCAACAGAGGAAGATGAGCCCTCATTAATTCAGACTAATTTGCTGGAAGGCCAACCTAATAGACAGTAGTAAGATGCTCTTAAAGGATTCCATTTTATCACTTTCATTTACACATAGTAAAAAGAACTAAGTCTGCCTTTGATGAATAGATAAAAATGATTAGTAGTTAGCTCATTAAAGCACAATTTAAAAATAACTAACATTTTACCAATTGAACAAAATCACATTAAAACTGTGCCACACAGAGAAAATAACCAAGTCACCATCCCTGTCTTCAAGCAGTGTGCAGTCTGGGTAGAAGGTCAGCATCCAGGTCAGTAAATGACTACAACAGAGTAAAATGTGTTATTAGAGGTCAGCTGAAGGTGGGGCATGAAGGGAGCACAGAGAAGCAGCATCTTACCCAGAGGGACCAAGCTGGGCAGTCAGGAAAAGCTTTTTGGAAGGGCTGCTGGAGCTGGTTCTTGAAGAATAGTTAGAAGTTAGCCAGGTTGGGGGGAGGGAGACAGAAGAGGGGGAGGGAAAAGGAGGGGAGCCACATGGTCATTCTAGGCATTTATACAGTTAAGTATTATATGGTTTGCAAACCTCATAGTTTACCTCCGTTTTCTCATTTTTGACTTCGGAACAGCCCTGAGAAGTGCTGTTATTTCACCCTATTGTAGATGAAGATAGAGTCCAACTGACTCCCCCAACCCAGCTGGTGAAAGAGGAAGGAACCAAGGAATGCAGTCAAGTCCCCTCCACTCCAGACTCCACACCCTGTCAGAAATCTGATGAAAACCACAGACCCTCTTCTCAGAAAAAAATGCACATATGCTCGCACTCACACAAAAAAATTCATATACGGTTGGATGGCACTCAGAAACCCTCTAAAAAAGCTGGGATCAGCCCAAGGATCCCAGCTAAGAGCTCCTTCTCTGAGCAGGGCTGGTCTGAGCTTACACTGCAGTCACCGCACATTGTTTGCATAAAATGCAGACTTCTGGGCCACTCTGATGATCCTACCTTCAAGCAAGTAACCGGTCACTCTTCCTCTAAATCCATTTACCTGACTGCTAGTGAGCCCCATGTCCTCGGATCAAGCAGAGTAAACCTGCAGCCCCGGAATATCAGAACAATCTCAGACTTGACAAGACTTGGAGTCACATCTTATGCTATGTCCATCCAAAATGAATTCTGTCTGCTGGGACCCTGGGGATCCAGAGTCACAGGCTCAAATTTTGAAGGGAAGTTCTGGGTGCGAGGGACAGTGAGCAATCTGGTTGAGGGGGCTGGAGGTCAGTAAGAGAGGCAGGCAGGCATGTGAGGAAGGAAGCCTCTCGGTTCCTTCTCCCACCTCTAGGTCTTACAATATCATAAACAATTCCTGGGATGACCTCCTAAGCTCCAAAACCTCACAATTCTCTCAGCAGCAGAAGAGAATTTTGAGTGTAACCACTAACCACTCCCCCCAAGCCCTCACTGCTAGGAGGAAACTCCTCCTCACCTTGACTGCAGGGTCAGGGCAGTGGCACATCTTCTTGCTCACCCCATATGCGCGGTATGGCTTGGTCCCTGGCCCATAGCAGGTGGCTACTAAATATATACCGAAGTGATATATGAATGATATTCCATACCTCCCCATCACTGATTCAAAATCATCTCTGGAAGTGACAAAAAAGAAAAAGAATTGAAAAAAATCTCCTCCCCTTGAAGGTTTCATGTCTCCACAGCACATTTTCAGAGGTCCCTCTCTCTTACCTGGATATCCACAGACACGATGTTCTAGTGGGCTTGTTCATGCATCAGCTGCCTTGCAGCCGGACAGCCCTCTGCCCACAGCTAGCAAGGTTCCTGTGGGCCATGTCCACGCTCCCAGGAGGCAAAATGCGCACCCTTGTGGCTTCCGGTGAACCGGCAGCCAGCAGGCCCCACCTACAGCCCTCCTCCCCTAGGGTGAGGACACTAACTGGGAAAACGCAGATTTTAAATGATCCCACAGGAAGGAAATCAACATCTCTTAGAGAACAAATTCTAGGACTGGAGTAGAAACTGAACATTCTGGAAGCGATAATTGGTCTCATTTATCTAAATTTAGAAGGTCTGGAAAGGGAAAGAGTAACTATTAAGACAAGTTATTTAGAAGATAAGCCTTTAATCAAAGAGATGAGTCAAACCCAAACTCAAACCAAAATCCTGCTCAAATCAGGGGTTTGAAATATAAGTTCCTTTGGGGATAAAAGTCAGATTTAATCTAACTTGAAAATGAATAAGAACTTTCACAAAAAGAATAAACTCCAGCAACAAAAATAGGCCATCTGATAACTGTGATTGCCACCAAAAATCATTAGTTGTAAATCAGAAATATTTTGAACAAAGGTAATGCCTGTGTGCTGAGAGACTGGCCAAGCACTGAAAATTCACAGTGCTTTGAAATCACCTGAGAAATCGGTCCAGAACAGGTGGATTAGTCATCCACTGCCTTGCACTCTGGTATCAGCCCCATCCAGCTTGCCCTAGATGACCTTGGTCATGCCACTCACCCTCCAGGGTAGGCTCTTCTCTTACCCTCCTCAGTCTTTTCAACAGCAAAATGGAATTGATAACCACTCACATCTCCCCATCTTTAGTTCAGTTTAACAAATATTTCCTGAATGCCAGTTCTGTGCTTGTAGGTCATGCAGATGAAAAATGAATAAGACACTGTCCCTATTATGCTAGAAACCCACCAGTAATTTTTAAGAATGAGGGCAGGGAGATGTCCAGGGTGCTGAAGTAAGGGACCCAGTCTAAGGCTTGGAGGAAGCACCCAAGACCAGTCTAAGGGCTAAAGAGGAGTTGGCAGGCAAAGAAGAGAAAAGGAGAGCATTCCACTCAGAAGAAACATCAAGAGCAGGACAGAGGGTGGGACATAATCTAGAGCAGCGAATGAGGATCATAGGTTATTTGGTCCTCTCAGACCCCAAAGGCAGAACTGCAGGAAGTGGCAGGTGATAAGTCTTGATAGCTGGGAAGGCACTAGGCCAGGAAGCTGGGAGATCTGGGCTAAGCATGTGAACTTTATCCTGTGGAAAGTGGAGTATCATTTTAGAGTTTCCACTATGAAAGTGACTTAGTCCTTTTGGCGTTTTGGAACGATCATTTTTCCACAAAAAGATATTACAAAGAAAAAAAGTGAAACAAATAAGGGTAGGGATAAATACGTGAGCTTAAAAAACAAAGTCATTATGAAATTTATTACATAAGTGACCTTACTTAAGGACAGTGATCCCAGTTAATAGTGGCTCAGAGCACAGCCAGTAGGGGTGCAAGCCTGGACTTGGGAAGAAGCTGAGATCCTCCCAGCACTTCTGTCCTCAGCCCAGCTTGTGGCCACTGCAGACCCACTACAGACTCCTACCTAGATTTTCTTTGCTGGATCTTGATGCAATCTGTGGCCCCCTGAATGTACCTTCATACTAAGTTGAACACTTGTAACCTGTGCCTGGTACAGCCTATAGGGCAAACTCAGTGTTCTCTACCAGGTCTTAGCTCATCTTCGTAAAGTTCAGAAAGATAACATGCCTCAGGTCTTGTCAAAGGCACCTGAAGTGAGAGGGTCCCAGGAGCTTGGAAAGTCAAGGTCCTGGTCCAGCATGGGACACATCTGCACAGGGCACACAAGACAGGTCTCCAACAGGACCTGCCTCCCCACCTGTTAAAATGAAATTCTAAGTTCTACATTAGTCATTACTTCTACCTGTGCAGCTTCTGGAATTGGACATCTTTCCAGATATAAAATTTAGCCTCTGAATGCTACAAAATGCTTCTCTGTATCTTTATTTATTCCTCTTTACTTTTCTTCATAACACTTATCATAATCTGATGATACATTACATATTTGCTCACTGTCTATCTATCAAACTGTGTAAGAAGAAAAGATTCTTTCTGTTCATTGCAATATCCTCAGAGCATAGAACAGTGTCTGGTCAAGGTAAAGCCTCAATAAATATATGTGGAATAAATAAATGAATGACAATACTACTAATGACAATAGTGCTATCTTCCACTAGCAGCCTTGATCTTTTTTTTAACTGCTCACTATTTCACAGAATGAATAATGGTACAGATTAGGGAGAAGCATGAATGACTGACAGATTTAGTTACTGTATTCATTTCATTAACTCAAAAAAACATTTCTGTAGAATTGATGATATATATGCCAGGCATTTAAAATATCTTCAAAATTTGTGTACAGCTTTAAAAAAAAATAAAAGATCCTCAGATGGTTTTAAACAAAGGGAAAGAATACTTGGGAAATCTGTAGCCTTCAAATTAGGAGGTCCAGATCTCATGCATCCCAGAATGTGAAGGGATTTCACCAAAATTACTTACTCAACCACAATAGCAGATGTGGTGAAGAAAGATGAAAGCTATCGATTGCCATAAATAGCTCTCAAAATCCTTTCTTTCGTAACATCAATCATTTCAAAATAACCGAAAAATTAGGAGAAAGTCCCTAGTCACTACAGAGGATACAGTGACTTTTAAAGAACTAAATGCCAAGCAGAATTGGGAGCTTTCAACCTGAATACCAAATAGAAAGGTGGTGGGAATACTATTGATGGAATGCATGCAGCTATAAGAAAAGCATTTGATATAGTGGTGTAAAGTGTTACGCTCAAAATTAATTCAAATTGGCTTAGTAAGGAGCGCTGCCACATAAATTTAAAACTGGCTCAAAGTCTGCAAACAAAGGGTGATGACAAATGGGAATGTATGGAGTTGGGGGGGGAAGTAGGGTGCACAGGGGTCATCTTTATTAATGATCTGAAAGAGGGAGAGTAAACAGCATGTTAATGAAACTTGCAAATGATGCTAATTTGGGAGGTGTTGCTCTGATCATTGTGGACAGAGAGAGAATGTAAATGAACCTTAAGTGGTAATAAATATGAAGAGGAAACAACACAATGAAATTCAAGTGGGAAAACACAAACGGTGCCCAATGCAATGACTTGCCCACTCCCCCCACCCCCACCCCGGCCCTGAGAGCTCTTTGCCCCTTGCATTTGTGGGATGGGGCTGGGGAGGAAAAAGAATGTAACCCTAACCCAAAAGGTTTAATCTAAGTAATCCTCACTTGTGTAATTTTCCTTCACCAGTGCTTTAAATTTCCACAAAAGGCTTTTCCTGGATTCAGAGCAAGAGTGGTGCCTGCCCTTGGATGATGGGGCTCCGTAAATTACAGTGCAAGAGAGGCTGTTAAAACAAGCAAATAATGAAGGGAATGGGGAAACTGATTTATGAGAAATGACCCAAAGGGGTAGACTTTTGTTAATTGATGGCTAAGTAGTAACATGATCATGACCTGCTGAGATCTCTCTATGACAAATAACCAAGGGAAGGAAAGCTTTAGTATCAGACAAGGAGCTCGTACTGCCTGGCAGACAGTGCCTCCCTGTCCCTTGGGATTTGGGATTGCTACTTCAATACTGAGCTTTACCAGGGCAGTTCTGAGGGGCTTTGCCTCTGAGCAGCCCACCTTCTGGGCCCTCTGCACCCCACCCCTGCCCCACCAGTGCCACAGGACATGCTCTCCTCACTTCTGCCCCTGACTCAATTGACACCATGAATGCAGGGGCCAAAGGGAACTCAAGGAGGGCACAGACATACTGAGAGTAGACACCCATCCCTACAAAAAGGCAGGTGGGGGAGGCAAGGTCTCAAGATGCTTTCACAAGCCTCCTTGCACTGCAAGAAAATGAATATAATTGCTCTATGCAAACAGGTATGATTGTATGCAAATGTAAGTGTTGATACTATGTTTATTTCCCAGCAGGTCCAGCCACCCAGATTGGTAACTTCATCTAATGGCCTAGTGGCTCTTTGTGGATGGAAACTGTAACAATGTCTCAAGCTTCAGTTCCACTAGGAATCCCAGGAAGTCAGAGTGGAAGGAGGCTTAGAACCTGTTTGTTTCACTTCCTTATTTTACACATGAAGACTCAGAACTTTGTTGGACACATTTGCACAGAGAGGCTGCCAGAGGTCATACCACATTGTTTCAGTAAAAACAGTAGTAGCTTAATACATCTGTCAATCCCTTATTAACATTAAAAATAAAAGCCATTTTGCCAACAAAAAACATGGGTTTATTTGGGAATAGCACAGAGTTGCAATTTAGGACATGCAATTTAGGACTATGATGAAACCATAGGCAAGACCAACAAAGGAGGGAGGAAGATTATTTTACGGAGAAGAAGGAGGAAATTGGGAGGCATTTTAAATGAAAGTCCACTGGAAACAAGCAAGAGTTTGGGGTGATAAAGGTTTCTTCTTGGCTGAGCTGCAGGGGTAGTTGATTTCTTATAGAAGATTTAATGTGTATCTTTTCCTTGATCATTGATCATTCTTTCCTGCTGATTCTTCTGTTGGGTCTGTAATTGACAATTCTTCCTGTAATTGACATCAAGAGCTACAGACTCCCCTTTCTAGCCTCAGGATTCCACCTTAGTGAGGTTTTGCTTTATTAATTTTCACACCACATTTTGGAGAAGAGAAGCTGAATTCTGACCAGTGAAACTTTTGCTCAAGGCCACAGAGCCAGGGTCCTCTGACACTCAGTCAATGGCCTTTCCTCTAACCCCCCTACCTCTCTAGAAACCTGGAAACACTGGGAACTTCTCCTGCAGGAGGAAGGGAACTTTCCCAGTAACTGAAGCAGAGATCTCAAAGTTGAGATTTTTGGACAATTGCTAGATGGATGTGGAATATGGGCAGCTTTGGTGATTTTTTTCATATGCCAACATTAGCACCCACGAGGCAAGCACCATGGCCCTCCATGTCTCCTTCTCTACCCTGGGCTGCACCCTCTTGCCTCTCCTTGGCTCTCCTTGGCCTGGTGTCTCTGGAGTCCTGATGCAGAGAGATACAACTCCCCACACATGGGCCAGCACCACAAAACATTAAAATCGTGTACCACTTTATCAGCTTCTCTCAGGCACCCTGTGAAGCAAGCAGGGTCGTTGTTAATAACCAACTCCATTTATTTAGTCAATGGTATTTACTGAGCATGTGCCACTACTGGGGACAGGTAATAAATGAAATAAGCAAGGTCCTCAGTATCATTCCATGTGGAGAGAGGTTAGGCAAACAGAAAGTAAACAAGTATGCAAAAAGACAAGAATGAAGGTTTCAGATGGCAGTTATGTGCGATGAAGAAAATAAAATAGGAAAGTAGTGTAAAAAATGACCAAGCAGAGGAAACGGCAGCTTCTTCAGGAAGGAGATCAGAGAAGACTTTCTGAGGGGGTGGTATCCAGCAATGCCTGCATGAGGAGAGGGAACAGGCCGTGCACAAATCCGGAGATGGTACGTTCTGAGAAAGAAAACAGTAAGAACAAAGGCCCTGGGACCAAAATAAAGTCTTGACTGTTTGAAGAAAAGGAATACCAGTGACAAGAAGGTAACGAAGGAGACGTTCTAGTGACAGACGTGGTATAGAAGTGGGTAGAGGCCAGATCATGAAAGACCATGCAGGATATGGAGTCTGAATTTCATTCTAAGTACTAAAAGAAGGAATGGATGATAGCCTAGCCCTCAGAGGGTTTCATTAGTGTCCCAAAACATCACTCAGCTAGGCAATGGCCCAGCCAGAACCCAGGTCCAGGAACCGTGACCAACATTCTTCTCTTACATAATCCCTAAGGGGCTTTCATAAAGCAAGGAACCTTGGCTCTGTCTCAATACCTCCCCACTCCCTCTCCTAGATCTCTCATGGACCAGGAAGCAAGGGGAGGGCTTCCTGACCTATACCATAAAACCTCGAAAGGAGGCAGTCTCCAAACCAAGCAGGACAGAATCCTTCATAGCTCCCACCAAAATGAAATGAAAAGCGGGGCAACTGAGAGTGTGTACCACCCTCTAAGGAGTAGCCCAGATAAATTCTTATTAAGTTCTAAAAGAAGTCAGTGCCCACATTACAGGGACCACCCAACACCCCCATGTCATCTTTTCATAGCATCGCCACCATGGCAGGCCAAACATGATATTCAAATGCAGCTATCTCACAGTGGTGGGGGTGGGGGCAATGCAGGGAACATGGAAGAAGGGGGATCTTCTGGTCCAGGGATGACTGTCTTGCTAACACTCTGCCCCAACTAGCTATGCCCTTTAGATCCAGCCATGGAGGCAGCACCTGCCATGATTCATCCTTTGTCTGCCCCACCCCTCCAACTTTCCTCCTGTAATAAGGGCAGAGAGACCCACACACCACACTGCACTCAGCACAGAAAAGCCAGTGAGGGCCATTACCCCTGTTCTCAGATTGTCATCCAGGAAGCCTCTCCCACTGTCCAGCTCTCAGCTTCCTGCTAATTCTTGCCTACCTCACAGATGCCGTGACTCTCTACTATATGCAACCTTCATCCTTGTTTGTCTCATCCTAGCTTCCAGACTTTAGCCCAGCAACTCTACCCTCTCTCCTAATTCTGGACGGAGGAACCTCTTCCCAGGGCCCTGTGCTCAGCCTGATGGGCTTCCTTAGCCACACTGCCAGGAGACACACCTCCCCAGCACCATATGCCTTGTGTTTGGCCCCCACCTCATCAGTTCAGTCAGGACCTGAACCTAGAAAGGACCCAGACAGCTGGACTGTTGACATAGCTTGGGTGATCACACCTTACAGGCTTTCTCATAGTTCAGGGTCTATAACAGCTCCCTTTGGTGTCTGAAGTCAGACAAGAACCTGAAACCAGGTAGGGCCAGAACCTCCGGTGACATTGTAAATGTCCAAATTTGCACAAGCCTTAGACTGTACAGCAGCCTTGAAAGTCAATGTTGAATCTAAACTGGCTCTTTAAAAATCTGTCCCAAGGTTTGAACTGGATTTGTAAGAAACTGAGAAGATGCCTGCATTCTGGACTAGACTTCTCCTGCAGCTTGGACTTACCTTCACCCAGCCACTTTGCTGGGTCTGCACATCTCCTCCGGGAAGTTAGTGGCAAACCAGGGATAGGGGTTTAGTAATTCCAGAGTTCGCAAAACACAGTTGTCCTCAATGGTGAGCTCTGAGGCTCTAGAAAATCCATTGCAGACTCTCACAATGGTCTTATGAAGCCACCTATGCAGCAGAATCCATTATGGTCAAAAATATCAACCCAGAAGATACAGATATGCTGCTTCGAAGGGGCACATGCACCCCAATGTTTATAGCAGCACTATCAACAATAGCCAAAGTATGGAAAGAGCCCAAATGTCCATCAAGGGATGAATGGATAAAGAAGATGTGGTATATATATACAATGGAGTATTACTCGGCAATCAAAAAGAATGAAATCTTGCCATTTGCAACTACGTGGATGGAACTGGAGGGTATTACGCTAAGTGAAATTAGTCAGTCAGAGAAAGACAAAAATCATATGACTTCACTCATATGAGGACTTTAAGAGACAAAACAGATGAACATAAGGGAAGGGAAACAAAAATAAAAACAGGGAGGGGGACAAAACAGAAGAGACTCAAAATATGGAGCACAAACAAAGGGTTGCTGGAGGGATGGTGGGAGGGGGGATGGGCTAAATGGGTAAGGCGCATTAAGGAATCTACTCCTGAAATCATTGTTGCACTATATGCTAACTAATTTGGATATAAATTAAAAAAATAAAATAAAATAACTATGGATAAAATGATATATCTTGGGTTTGCTTCAACAGTGATTTAAGAGAGAGAAACGTGGAAGAGGATTTAGATAAAACAAGATGGACTATGGGTTGATAATAATAGAAGTAAAATAACTGGGAAATGGAGGTCATTATACTATTCAGGCTGCTTTTACATATGCCCAAAGTTCTCCACAATAAAGTTGTTTTTTAACTAACTACAATGCATTTAAATATGGAAATAAAAAATGGAACAAATAAATGATACACACTAAAAAGTTAAAAAAAAAAATCAACCCAGAAGCACACTGATGCTATAGGGATATTCAGATCAGATAAGAAGGTCAGCCTCTGGCAGTGCAGCCTTGAGCCAAGCAAGTGAGAGCAGTGCAGGCAATAGGCCTGGAGTAGTGCCCACCAGCCCTCCTGGGGGATGGAAGGAGAGAGACCTTGAGCTCTGGTTGTTCCATGAGGTGAATCCCAGGTAAACAGCATCCTCAGCCCTGGAAATGAGGACGGGTTTAAGAATGGCCACCCCATGGCAGAGCTCCTAGCAGCATCCACTCCACTTCCCTCTGGCTTGGTCCCGGGACAGATCTTCTGACTTGAGGCTGACATTTCATCAAAAGCCATTTAACAAGTTCCAGGGCCCCTCCTGCAGTGTGCCCATGGCCACCTCACCAGCAAGAGCCTCAGGGTCCAGCTTTGGACCCTGAGCCTTGGCATCTACTGGGAACTTGAATGCCTCATGAATGAATGGGTAGCTGAAATAGCCACTTGTGCATCATGTCTTATTGACACATCCTTATTTGCTTGCTCCCGGTAAGGATGCCCCTGAGTGGTCAGGAATGGTCACACCATCAGGAATGCCACAAGGTCCTCATGATTAGGGAAGCCTGGTTGGAGGGGAAATGTTAGGAGACTTGAGTTCTAACCCTGCTGCTGCCACCTATTACCTGTCACCTATTACCAAGGCAAGTCGCTATCCCACTCTGAGTCTCTGAGGCTATAAGATACTGGAACAAGATACTGTTTCTACAATTCCTGCCCCACCACCGGTGCCCCTCTCCTGTCTGGCCCTTTCTGGGACCTCTCACTTTGGGAGACTGGACAGTTCCTGCAACCTATCTATGGGCTCAATACCGGCTATGAGTTGACAGGTAGAAACTGGCCACAGAAACTGAGCTGAGAACCATCTTTGGATATGGGATCTGATGGGGTTGGTGGGACCCCCCCCCCCCAGCATGGCAGCTACAAGTAGAATTTCTCGTGTCTCCAAGGACTGAATGATCAGAACAACTCTCAGGTAGTCTCAGTCCCATCCTCCTAGGAACCTGAAATCTGAACAGGAAGGACCTTAAACTATATCACAGGGTCACCAGTACTTGCCTCACAGAATCATCACAAAGATTAAATGAGATACTGCATGCAAATCATGTCACACACACATTGCGAATGATCTTATCATTTCCTTTCTTCCTTCATTTCATGCTACACTTTCTCCAAGTCCCTCCTCTGCTCTTTCCAGCACTCTTGGTCCTCTTTTTTTGTGTGTTGTACTACTCCTGTGACAGCATCTGTCTCCTCACACCCTTAGACTTGAGGTTAAGGGCAGCCCCTGGTTCCTCCCAGCACAGGGCCTGGCACTGGATGGTGCTCGGCTGGTAAAGGACACACTCTTTCTTATCCTTGCTCTGCTTTCCACCTGCTTCTCCATCTATCATGGCAGAGGAAGGCACAGGTCACAAAGGAGGAAGAAGACCTAACATTTTGGTGATGCATCTTCAGTAGGTGAGAGACACTGTACTTACTAGGTCTTCTCTTGCTCTGTGCTGGGTCCTGGGACTGGTGACCAATGACATCATTATAGTCCCAGACCTAGAGAAGGTCAAAACCTGCAATGTGACCAGATTAGATGCATATGGACAGCAAATGCCCTTCTGGCAGGCATGAATCTCAATCCACAAATTCAGGGGTATAGAAAATCGTACTCTATTTTCTGCCATTTAACTTAATTTCTAACTTTTCCACCAGGTTAGTCAGATTAGTTTGGGTTTTGCTGCCAGGAACAAATTAACCCTGAGATCTCAGTGACTTAATCCTACACTGGCTTATCTCTCATTTATGCTAGCACAGGTCAGCTAGACAGTGTGCTCTCCATAGTCACTCAGGGACCCAGGCTGTGGAAGATATGTCGTGGGACACGTGTAATCTCAACATGTGGCAGGAGAAGAAACTGGAGGGTCAGAGAGGTGCTTTCCTACACTTCACTATAGAAGTGATTCCTGTCACTTCTACTCATGGCTTAATGGTCAGAACTAGTCATTTGTCCAACCTTAAACACAAGAGGCTTGGAGGTACAGTCTTCCTATGTGCTCAAGAGGAAAAACATAGGATTTGGCTTCTCAAACACTAAGTAAACCACAGTTCCTGGGACTATTTCCTACTCCCCTAGGTTGTGACAAATTTCCTTCTAAGTTCTTATCCCATGGCCAAGATGTTGAAGAGGGAGAGTCCCACCTGACCCTCGGTCATCTGTATACATTTGTTACTAGTGTCATGGCTACTGTCCCTGTCCACATGGCTCCTTCATCATCTACAGCTGTTTCTGTTCCAAGTGTTGTATATAAGCCTCTTTCGGAAATGTGGCCAATGGCCCAATCTGTACCACAGAGCTGCTTTTGCTGACCCTCACTGTCTCCCCAGGGCATGCCCAGGAAATTGAGTCCAGCTCTTTGTTGTCTGGGCTCCATCAACCTCTTTCCGTCACATTCTCCAGCCTGAGGAACTAAGCTCTAGATTGTATTGGGGGTGGGAATTTCTCCCTGCATGTTTTTCAAAAAACTTTTAAGTTATCCTCTCCCTTTAAGAATTAGACTTCTAGAACAAAGTCCTAGAAGAAATTGTTTTGCTGACATTGCCTTTCACTCTGCCCTGTGCCTTCCTTGAAGCAATGAACACAGAGCAAGTATGAATAGGGAGAAGGAATAGGGGAAAATGCAAGAAGAAAAAGAAAAGCATGAATTAGAGTCTCAAAATCTTATCCAGACACACAAATAGCACCCTCCCGGGCTAGGAAAAGAGAGGCACTGCCCCACATGACAGGCTTGGCTTTAGGAAAGCCTGCCCAACACCTGCCCAGTCCACCAGTGGCCAAAGGCACATTTCAGCATGCTGATTCCAGGGAGTCTTAAACCCACAAATAACAGGAGGCTCGGGGCTCTCCATCATCAAGAAATAGAACACAAAACTCACAACACAACCCCATAAGCTTGGAGCTAGGAGCACAAAGTCAGATTCTCCAAGGAGCATCACCAGCAGTGGAAATCACCATACAGAGATCTCAGGAGTATGAGCTCAGTCCCTCTGCTCAGAAAGGGTGAGGTTTTAGCTAAAACACACAGCTTTGGAACCCCAAACGGGTCAGATGAGAAGCAACTAGGACACATGATGCAAGGTACAGAGTCAAAGGAAGAGCCCCAGCCAGAAAATCTGTGCCCTCTCACTTGCAAAGACTAGCCCCCCTTCTAGAGGAAAATGATGCCTCCTGTCCACTGTATTCAGTGGTTGCCCATCAGAGGCCCTTTTTCATACTGAATTCTTCCTGCATGCCTGGAAAAGGGATGACTAAATGCACAGCCACTGAGGTATTTCAGCTAAATCTAGTCTGTTATCCTCAAAGGGATTCGATTTCTTGAAAATTCACCTTGGATGGCTTAAATTCCCTTCTCTGTTTTATAGCTGACATTGGGTTCTGGGTGTGGCAATGGCTTTTAATGTTGCTTTGTTTATTTTAACCTCACCTCTGGCTTTCATGTGGATTTAAATCGAATCACTCTGCCCAGCAGTGCTCCTCTTTATTGTTTAAAAGCTGATCACATCTCTTTCTGAAAAGCACAGCGTACTTGTTACCTTACGACGAAGCAGCCACAATTTACTGGGCTAAAAATCAATATATGATTGAATCCAACTCATGCTCCTCTCTGGAATTCTTATAGCCTCTCAACTGATGGCCCCACATCACTGTCCCACCCAGGCATTTACCTTCAAAATCTGGAGGGAAAAGAATCCATTTTCCAATGAATAAAAAGAACACTAAAGGAGTGATTTTAAACACCAAAGAGAGATTCAGCATTACTTGGGAGCTGAGCAGACAATCCTTGGGCGAGAAAATAAATGACAAGTTTCAAACTAAACCAGAGGTCTATTCTATAATGTTCAGCTAGCTGGAAGGAGTCGCTGACTGGAACCTACTATGAATTTGCTTTAATGGTGTTTTATCTCTTCTACATGTTTTTAAATACATGATCTGGAAGAATTAGCAACCTTCTATGGAGACATCCTTCTAAAACCCACCTTGTATGGAAAGTGAAGCTGTGAGAACTGCTGCTGTCTCCTCTGTCCATGGATTTCAGAAAGGAGGAAACAAAATAGTCAGGAACTATGGGAACAAGCTCCAAGTGAAAAACATTATGCGCCTGGGGTGTTTCCTGTTGGCTACTGCCATCAAACTGCTTCCCTTACAGAGCAGAACCAGAGTGTCGCCCCATATGCCAGCCAGACTTAAAACAGAGGACCCCGCTCCAAAAAGCACCAATGAGCTGCCTGAGTTGCCTGCCGATAGATCAGGATGAGGCCCCTCTAACCAATCAAAGCGAAGCACTTTTTCCCTCCTTTTCCTTACTAGCCTATTGGACCCAGGTGGGAACCTAAGCAGGGACTTTCTGTATATAAGCAGGGCTTCTGGCTGTTCGCAGAGGCTAATGTAACTACTCTTTGCTAGTTCCCTCTGCTAGGGTTTCCCTTCAGCTGAAGCTGGAGCCCCGATAAAGCTTCGCCAATGCCGTTGAGTTTTGGGTCCGGCCTGTCACAACCCTGAATATATGAAAGAAAAATCACCCACAGAGACTAACTTACAACCTAAATTTACTACCTATATGAGGAATACCAACACAATGAAATATAAGGAGGAAAATCAAGGAATTTGAACTATTAGTCCCGAGGAAATAAATATAATAAAACATCTCTTATGTTTAAAGTCCTTAAAGCGATTTTTTAAATAGCATTTACGAAAATGAACCAGGATGTTACGGAATAAGAGCAGGTACAAATGAAGAAAGAACTAGTGATTATAAAAGTAAAGCCATAAAGGGGCGCCTGGGTGGCTTGGTCGGTTAAGCGTCCGACTTCGGCTCAGGTCATGATCTCACGGTCCATGAGTTCGAGCCCCGCTTCGGGCTCTGTGCTGACAGCTCAGAGCCTGGAGCCTGTTTCAGATTCTGTGTCTCCCTCTCTCTCTGCCCCTCCCCTGTTCATGCTCTGTCTCTCTCTGTCTCAAAAATAAATAAATGTTAAAAAAAAATTTTTTTTTTAAAGTAAAGCTATAAAAATAAAAATATAATGAAGAAGTTAAGCTTCCAGCCAAAATGGAGTAGCATGAACCAGATTTACAACCCTCCTCCCAGCTTAAAACTACTAAAAACAGACAAAATCTATAAAATCACAATTTTCAAGACATTGGACATCGGGCAATGAAAGTCAGTGTCCCTGTGAGACAATAAAGAAAGAGAAGGCCAATGAGTACCCACCTTATGTTTTGAGGGTTTCTAGGCCACAGCACAAAGAACACAAGTGATGTCCCAGTCTCCTTGAGTTGAGCACAGAGTTGAAAGTCCTGAAGACTAAGGCAGTCAGAGCTTACAGTATGAGACAGAAGAGAGCAGCAAAAACAGAATGCTGGAGATATGCAGAAGTTCTGCCATGAGTGTTCATCAGAGTACCGATCAGCAAATGCATGTGAGAAAACTACCTGATGCCAGGGAAAGAGCTTTCCAAAAAGATTAGAAAAGGCAGAATTTGATGGTCATACAGGGCCAGGAAGTGTCTGAACTGACCAGCCAGACTGGAATACATACAGGGCCAGGAAGTGTCTGAACTGACCAACCAGACTCAAAAATCTTACCTTAGCAGTGGGAAAAAAATTAGCCATAGGTTAAATGTTGTTCTGGTTTTATCTGACAAATCTTAAAAACAAGAACAATCAAACTGTTTCCAAGTTATTTAACTACATCTCAGGTAAAGGATAGAAATATAAAAATATCAACATCTAACAAGGTAAATTTTGCAATGTCTAAAATCCAATAAAAGATAACCAAGCATGCAAGGAAGCAAAAAAATATAATAATGAGAAAAACAATCAGTTGAAATGACCCAGAACTAAAGCAGAATTAACTTAGATGGACATTAAAAGAGTTGTTATAACTATATTTCAGAGTTGTTATAATTGTATTTCATATTCAAAAAGCTAAGGAAAAGGTTAAAGAGGGAATATCTTTTGAAGGTCCAAATAAAACTTCTCGAGATGAAAACATCAATGTCTGAGATTTGTTTTATAATAACGCCATATGGGATTAATGGCAAATTATATGTAACAGAAGTAAATACTAGTAAACTTGAACATATAGAAATAGAAACTATCCGAAATGAAACCCAGAGAGAAAACTCAACTTATATCACTAATTATACTAAATATGGATGAGCTGAAAACCCAAAACAAAGGCAAAGACAGATCAGATAAAAATATCAAGAACCAACTTTAACTGTCTACAAGAAACCTACTCTAAAAATAAAAAGACAATGAAGTTAAAAATAAAAATTAAAAAAGGAAAAGGATATACCATACTAAGCCTAATAAAAAGTAAGCCGGGGTGACATATTCACAGAACATATTTTTGAGCAAATTATATAACCAGAGATGAACATGGTCGTTTTATAATTATAAAGAAGTCAATTCATCAGGAATAAATAACAAGCCTAAAAATTTATACACCTGATAACATAGCTTCAAAATAGATAAAGCAAAAACAAAACAAAACAAAACAAAACTGGAAATGCAAAAAGAAATAAACAAATCCACAATGAGAGTCAGAGATTTTCATAGCTATCTCCTAACAACAGATAGAAGTAGACAAAACATTAGTAAGGATATAGATACTTGAACAATATTATCAACAAACTCGATCTGACTAACATTTATAGAACTCTCCAGACAATGGCAGAGTACAGACTTTTTGAGTGCATACAAAAAAGTTACCAAGATATTATAGGCTATAGACAAGCCTCAAAACATTTTAAACTCTTAAAATCATATGACGTATATTGTCTGAACAAAATGGAATTAAAATAGAAATCTTTGTATCATTAGATCAGGTAAATATGTCCTACATGCCTGCCCAGAAAAGTAGTGTAGTCTAAGGTCAATGGCTGGAGGACTGGAGTGAGAGTAGTGAAAAGGAAGTACCCACGAGAGATCCTACTAGAGTGGTGACTGGAAAATTAGAAGTATGGCATCATCCTGAGGGGCATGAAAATTGTGAGAGGAGTTTGAGAAAAAAGACAACTTCGGTTTGGGTCGACTGAGTCTGAGTGAGCATGAAGCCTAAAGGAAGTGCAGCAGTCAGCTAGAAGTACGCAGCTAGAAACTCAGACGTGAGGTCCAGAATTCTAAATTTGAAAGTTATCAGTGTGGCTTAAGCTATAGAAATAGAGGAAACTCCAGAGGGAAGACAATAGGGAGAGAAGAGAAGTGGGCCCAGGGTAAAGGCGTCCAACCACAGCTCCGGTCAGAGAAGCAGTTGCAAGGAGGTAGGCCACATATGCAGATGGTGTTATGGCAAAAGCCAAGGAGAAAGGCAATAATTTCAATGAGCAATGAGCAGGTCAGTAATCAAATAACACAGATCAAGAAAATGAGGGTTGAGAAACTGTTGCCTTTGGGACCAGAGTTCATTAATGTACTTTCAGGAGTTCAATTTCAATGGAGTGGTGACAACTCTAGAATGCAGAGGGCAAGTGGCAGAGAAAATGGGCCACAGGTGTAGGTCATTCATCCTGGAAGTTTGGCAATGCCTGGAAGAGGCCTGCTGCCAAATACACCAAGCATCTCAACATTCTTTAAACCCATGAGGCACTTTCACTTTTCATTCTCTTCCCACTGCCTGGAATCTTGTGAGGAAACCATGTCTTTCCCTGTTTAGTAAACCTTTCCCATTCTGAGTGCAGAACCTCTTTTTTTTTTTATTACCATGCATGCATCATCATGGACAGAGCAGGTGTTCAAAGGCTGGCACATGACTACATGAAGAGACCATTGGCAGATGGATTTAAATGCTGAAGGACAGCACAGTGTCTCTCTCCTTGTGAGACTGGAAGTAGAAATGAGACAAAGAGGAGAGGGTGATGGAAATGAAGAGACAGAGATGACAGAGATAAAGATAGAGCCAAAGTTACTTTTAGGGGAAAGGCAGAGATTTTCCTAACATTATGTAACCCTTTGTTCCAGCCATGCCTGAAATCACCACTTCTTCCTTATAAGATAAGCTAACACAATACTTTTTTCCCTTGAGTTATTTTGAATTAAATTTCTATTACTGGCAACTGAAAAAGCCCCAGCCAACAAATGTCCTCTCCCCTTTCTTCTCCCCTACTTCCTTCACTTAGAAACCTGCTGTCTATCTTTCAAGTCCCCAGGAAAATGTTACTCTCTCTGTGATGCCCCAGAGGTGTGTTGATAAACCAGCTCTCAAAAAAAAGTTCCATTTTGTAATGTTTGCTGATTTCCATGATGTGAATGCTCCCACTATGGCCAATTTCAAGTCACTGAACAGAGTTGAGAAAAGATAAACAGAAACAGAGTTACCTCCATCACATCTCCAGATCCTGATGGCAGAACTATAGGGTGACAGCTATAAGAAGTTACCTAACCCTTGGTGCCTGGGTGGCTTGGTTGGTTAAGCATCCGACTTCAGCTCTGGTCATAATCTGATGGTTTGTGAGTTTGAGCCCCACATCGGGCTCTGTGCTATCAGCACAAATCTCCTGTCCCCCATTTTCTCTGGCCCTCCCTCCTCCTCTCTCTCTCTCTCAAATAAATATTTTTTAAAATCTTTAAAAAATAAAAGAAGCTGTCTAACCTTGTCAGTACATACTATGTGCAAAAGTCTCTGAGAATGTCCTGTCCTGAATGTCCAACCAAGGCCACTTGTCCTTGCTCTGTTTTCTCAACTGATCTGTCTTTCCACCACCTGTGCTTCTACAAGTCAGTGCTTACTGCTATCCTAGTACAGACACTGCGTATTGGTTACACTTTTGTCTCAGTTGTAAGCTTCTCCATGACAAGAACCATGTCTCCTCCAGGCTGGACTTAGATAAGATGCCAGTCAACACTTGTGGGCTGAGGAAAGTAGCTCTAGCGATTATGGAGCCAAGTGAAGGCAGAGGGGAACCTTTGCATATGTGAAGGCAGAGTGGTTGCTAATGGAAAGGGAAATATTGGGAACTATTTTAAAACTCTGGAAAAGGAAGGAGGTGCTTCAGAGGTTAGGAGAGGTTAGTAGGAGGAGGCAGGATGGGCAATTTGGAAGGGAATGATGACAATCCAGGCATGGCAACAGAAATGTGCCAAAATGAGGAGGAGATAAATGCAGAAAATTGTTCCCCCTTCTTCCAAGGAGGTCAGAGACAGGGATGGGGAGACAGAGGCAGGGCCTCGGATCAAAGCATGGGGTCTGGATGTGCTGTAGAGATTCAAGACAGGCCAGAGCAAAGCTTTAGCCCAGATAAGGCTGAGCAGCTTCAAATTCAGCCATTCCCACATGTGCAGTTCTGCACTGTGTTCAACCTCATGATTTCTAGCAATGACCCATGAACCATACTTAAAGCTGTAATTACTCTCTGAGAATAAAGGGCTGGGCAGTTATCCTTCTCTTCCTCCAAATATGTCTCATTCTCCTGATTTACTTTTCCAGGGCCATGCCTGACAATGCTTCCGGAGCAAGTACTCAGGGCAGCCATGCCCAGCCAACAGGGCGGCGGGGGAGAATTAAACCCAGCCAACTGCAGCAGGCCTGGAGTTACACCACGTTGCCCTGACAACTAATGGGCAGAGCTCGGGAGAGATAGATAGAGATGGCTGAGGTCAATGGGTAATAAAATCCTAGTTAAAGGCTGGTTTTTCTCTCCTTCATTTCTGCTGATATAAATATGAGAAAAAAAGAAAAAGATAATTGGAAGGCAGATTCCCTTAGAGATGTGCCAGGCAGGAACTGCAGATTCTAAACATAAGGCCTTGGGCTGAATGGAGGGTCAAATGAGGACATATCTAGAGCTTCAAAGATCCTGCCTAGAAACAATGGCCTCAAAACACAAACCAAAGGCATTGGGAAGGAAAGACCCAAGCTATTACTGAGCACCTACTGTGTACAGAATATGGCCCTAGGAAGAAGGTGTAAATAAGAAGCTTTAAAGGACAGCACACGTTCTGGCAGTTCAGCCTCAGAGCTCATCTCTGACATTTACTCTGCCCAAGGAACCCAGCCAGGCCAGATACCCGATACCAGCTCTATCTCAGTCTGAGTCTGTGTAAGAGAGATAAAAGTCCGTGTCTCACAGAGTTGTTGGGTGATTGAGGAGATAATGAGTATAAAGGAGGTAGCATAGTCCTGGCTTGTGGTCAGCACTGAATGAAAGGCAGCCCATAATAATAGCTGACATCACTGAGGCCCTGCTCTGTGCAAGCACCATTCTCAATGCTTTATTCACATTTCCTCATAACAATCCTGTGAGATAGCTACTGCTACATATCTTATTTTACAGATGAAATAACAAGGCACAGAGAAGTTAAGTAGCCTGCCCAAGATTACACAGCCAGTGGTGGAACCAGGGCTTGCACCAGGCCATCCGGCTCCAGAACCTGGGCTATACAACCATATCAATAACACAGAATTGTCATCAAAAATGGAGAAACAAAAAGAACATTGACAGACTATTTAATATATCCTTGCAGATGCACACACACACACACATGAATAATAGCTCTGGAAGGATACATAATTTAAAAATTATAACGTTGCCTGCCACTAGGGAAGAGAAAGGCAAAGAAAGGAAAATTTTTACCGTATATTTACTGTGGATTTTTAACCATGGGAAGGAACTGCCTGGTTTTAAAAATGAATAAATTAAATTAAAATTTAAAAATGGAGGAGTAGGGCAGGAGAGGCCATTTTCAATGTTTATTTCTGCAAGCATTTATCCCTGACATGAGGGTAGAGGAAACATGCCCGTGGACAGGTGACTACAGAACATGGTCATAAATATCCACATATGTGAGTATAATGTGCTCTGCAGGCCCTGAGGAGAATCTGGAAAACTCTCCACATAGTCTGGGAGGCCTCAGAGAGGGGGGAGTTCTAAGATCTTGACAGAACCCATGGTCTGGAGTCAAGTCATACATAAAATAATAGCCCATGTAGATAAGCCTTACTGCCAGGCATTGTACAAGCCCTTTGCACAGATGATCCATCTGAATTCATGCAACATCCTTTTGAGGTGAGTACCATTACCATCATCTCTATTTTCCAGGTACAGAATTGAGATTTAAAGAGATTGAGTAACTACCCAAGGAAGGATATATGGCTGGGTGATAGAGCTGGGATTTGAAGGTGGCCTTCACCTGAAAACACTGCTGTCACCCTAATCCTCTGGTGCTTCTAAATAGACCAAGGAAAGATGGGGTGCGCTGAGGCGGCCCCTGAACTGAAGACAGGCCTAGTCACTGCTGATGAGAGTCTAGGCAGCAGATGGGTTGTGGCCAGGCATGCTGTCAGGGCGGGGACACCAGGTGGAGGGTCAATCTAGTCCTAGAGCCCCCATTGTGTGATGCCAGGGCCCATTTCTCTGGGCTCTAATTGCTGCCCCTGTAGAGCAAAGAAATGGAAGAGATACTTTCTAAACATTGTCCCTGCTAATCCTATGAAAAATTTTTGGTTGTCTTTGAGGCTTTATGACTACAGGCCTGACCTCTTGCCTTAGAAAATTCATCTGATCTAGGGTGCCTGGATGGCTCAGTCAGTTAATACTCGGACACTGGATTTCGGCTCAAGTCATGATCTTGAGGTTCGTGAGATGGAGCCCCGTGTGGGGCTCTCCACTGACAGCATGGAGCCTGCTTGGTATTCTCTTTCCTCTCTCTCTGCCCCTCCCCCACCTCTCTTTCTCTCTCTCAAAATAAATAAACATAGGAAGGAGGGAAGGAAGGAAGGAAGGAAGGAAGGAAGGAAGGAAGGAAGGAAGGAAGAATGGGAGGGATAGAGGGAGGGAGGTTCATCCTGGGCTTGCATTCTCAACTCTTCACCTAAGCAGCACCTACTGGGTGCCAAGAGCTAGCTAGCTGCAAAAGAAGTAGATGTCTAGACCCTGATCTGGTGGGGAGGAGGGGTTGCCAGGGATTTACTGTCTAATGAGAAAAGAACATCCACGGAAAATACTGCAAAAATCACATGGCTGCATGTGAACCCATTCCAAGCTGCACACACAAGGCTGGGGCCAAAGCCCCCTCCATCCTTCCTAGAACACTTGGGTATTGCTCTACAGAGGAGCTTCATGTTGGGTTATAAAGGTGTGAACCTGGATTTGATGAGAATAGGCAGGAGGACATCACAGGTGAAAATGGGAGTGAGAGAGATAAGAACAAGACCTGGGCCCCATTCTGGGCTGTACCTGAGAGTCTGTTCTGGTTAGGGAGGCGAAAGGATCCTAGTAACATAGGCCTGGGAGGAGGCAGATGGGGCAGCTCAATGCAGGACTGAGTGCTACACGCTCCATAGTAAAGGGAACAGAAAGCCATTGCAGGCTCCTAAGAGAGGGAATAGCTTGATAAGAATCACCTGCAAGGAAGATTATTTCAGAGCTATTCATGTCCTAAATGGATGATAATCAGAATGTCCAAGCTGAAACCCAGGCTACATAATCTAATCACAAAAAGGAATATTTAAAGCCAGGGAAGGGGCATCTGGGTGACTTGGTCCGTTTAGCGTCGGACTTCATCTCAGGTCATGATCGAGCCTCGCGGTTGGTGAGTTCGAGCCCCGCGTCGGGCTCTGTGCTGACAACTCAGAGCCTGGAGCCTGCTTCGGATTCTGTGTCCCCCTCTCTCCACCCCACCCCTGTTTGTGCTTTGTCTCTCTCTGTCTTTCAAAAATGAATAAACATTTAAAAATTTTTACAAAAAAAAAAAACCCCAGGGAAGTGTACAGTGAACACATCCTATACTTTCCTCCCTGTTCAGGATTCCTCCATCCCAGAACTTCAAAAGTACTATTTGCATAATACTCCTTCCAAAGAATGAAAACAGTTACTACATATATACATAGATATTACATATATATAGGTATTACATATATAATACATAATACATAATGATACATATATATCTCATGTGAGACATACATACAATTATATATACAATTTTAAAAATTAATACTAACTACAAGCCAGACACTATTTTAAGTGATCCACAAATATCCTTTTATTTAATCCTAGACAACTAGAGCATGTGCCATTAACATTCCCCTTTCACAGATGAGAAAACTGAAGCACAGGTAATGTTAGTAACTTGCCCAAGATCACTATGAAGGAGCACGAGTTTATTCAGGGAAGTCTGGCTCCCAACCCTGTACTCCTAACCATCAGATTATACCACTTGTCACAATTCAGAAACACCAGGTTAGACAAAATTGAACTATTTTCCATCCCAGGAGATTTTTCAGACCCTTTTGCCCATTCTTCCCCACTCCTTCCCACTTCAGCTGTGACCCAAAACCTGTCAAGGGAGCCTCGAGGAGGTTGAGAAAGTGCAGAACCCCACAGGGCACCCATAAAAGCAGCAGGAGACATTTCTTTCACACCCGCAGTCCAGGACTGGCTGCTTCATGGTGAACATTGGGAGTTCGGGAAGGAGAAGGCAGATCACCAGGGGGAGAAGAGGGCTAACATAGCCATTCTGGGCCCATAAGAAGGGATAGGAGTTGGGGGCAGCTGAAGTTGCAAGTATTTCTCTAGGTGACCTCCTCTTCTGTGACTGAAGTCAGATATTGCCCCTTTGGTTGCTGGATCATGGGGACGTCACAAGAGTTCCAAGCCCAAGGACCCTGGGAGGAGCCAGAGTATTGGTAAGGTGGTCAGAGGCAGAAGCTGTTTACTACCCAACACAGAAATGTGTCACTATTTAACAACCAGCCTTGGTTACATTTTACATGTATTCAGCTCCTGACAATATCCAAAGCCCTCTATCTCATTTGATTGATGGGACAATTCTGAGATCTCAGCAGGGCAGACTTCATCATTCTCATTTTGCAGAATAGGAACCTGGGACTCAACTAATAAGTAAGAGAACTGGTTCTAGAAATGAAGCCTGAATCTGATGCTCACATTATTGCCACAATACTAAGATTCCTTCTCACCCCAAGGTTCGTCCTCAAGTGGGGCATGATTTGGCAGGAAGCAGTGACCCAAGAGGTATGCAGTTCTACCCCAGCCTGTCACCTTCCAGATGCATGATCCAACCAAGTCCTTTTAGTCCTCTGAATACCATGCCCTCATCTGTAAGTTCTGTGCTCACTGGCACCCAACTTACAAGGAGATTGTGAAGATGAAAGACATAATATCAGACAGCCCTTGGCCCAGGTCCTGACACGCACACAAGTTCAGTTCCCTCTCTGAGGCACGACCAAGTTCACACAAATTAGAAACTTTCGGTCAACAGGAAGAGGCAGGTTCTGTATCTGTTCAACATCCACTGGCCCCTCTGGCACCAACATTCCAAAGGTCCTTGGAACCTGTCCATTCTCAGGGGTGCTTGACCCCACCCCTGACTCAGAGATGGTCATGTGACCTGAGCAGCCAATTAAAGGTTTTTATCCCAAAGATACGGTGATTGGCTCAGAGATGAACACATGACCCAAATCCAACCAATGAGATTCACTTTGGGTTTTATATCTAAATTATAGGTAAAAAGTTCTCTTTCTGCTGGGCCCAAGCTGGTAGAGTATAGACTTGGGCATCCCCTCCTAGGACCCACCACCCACCACCACATAGACAGAACCTGCATGTGATCCAACAGCAAGGGTGGTAGAGCTGAGAGACCAAAAGGGCATATCCCAACAGCACTGAGTACTTAAATGTAGCCATGCCTATGAGTTAGGTATGTGCTAAAAATGTCCACTTTTACAGAACTCGGTTAAATAAATTCCATAATCCTACATATCTAGGACTAAAAGGAATACAGGGTTAATACTGAGCAGTGTGTGTGTGCTGTTGGCGGGGGTGGAGTAGACAGTGCTTATCCACAGGTAAGAAAAGACAGGACATTAGAAACCCACAACTGGCAATTTTCTGATGCACCTTGTACCCCACCTGAACACACTGCATACTCCCCTACACACCAACACCACATATATCCACAGCCCACGTATGCATACACGGGCACACACCACATCCTCGCACACAACAATGCCCCGCTTCTGCACACGCACACAGGCACACGGCTCTGGGCTCGGGGACCACCTTCATGAGGACAGGGCCTTTCCAGCTCTGTTCTGCTCCCTGTCTCATGCTTCCATCCACAGCCCACCACTACAGGAAGGCCACATGGTGCGCTATCCCCCTTCAGGCCCGCGATTCTCCCACTAGAATTCTCTCCCCCTTGCTCCCTGCCTGCCATGCCTCCCCCTCTCTCAGCCCCACAGAACAGCTCTCCTACCTCAAAAAGCTGTCCCTGACTCATCCCACTCCATCCCTGCCAAGTTCCCGTCACCACTTGGCTATTTTGCACTTCCACAGAAGGAATAATTTGCACTTCACCCTGTATGGTTTATACATATTTTAACATTATTTTAGATGCAGCATATTGAGGCGGGTGAAGAGGCTGGAGGCAGACCAGGCTGGGTTCAAATCCAACTGCACCTTCACACACTGCGGGACTTTGGGTAAGTCCCACCCATGCTTTGACTCTCAGGTCCCATCTTACTTCCCTGTGAGCTTCTTGCCAGGAAAGAGAAAGAGAAGGCATGAAAGCTCTCGTTAAACAGAAAAGAGGTGTCTGTGTCAGTGGTGAAGATGGGCATATATTTGGCAGTGTGGCAGCAATGTAACCTCCTGAGGGCTCACTTCTGACCCCTTTCCCCCGCCCTTCTCCAGGTGCTCTCCTCTGCTGGATGTATAGAAGAGCCCATCAGCAGGCTCCCCAGTTAGTAACTGACTCAAGCCACCACATGCTGTGAGCCTTGTGGGTCCAGGGATTAATGACTCTTGGCCACCTGGTGGTGTTAAAAAGCCAAGCTTCCCTCTTAAAGTCTGGGTTGGTCCCTTGGAGCCAGGAATACACACAGGGGCTGAAAGAGATACCTCTACCCTCTGCCTTCACCTTGCTGGCTCTCCATTACTAAGACAGGAATTAGCAAACTGAAGAGAGAATGTGTTTGTGTGATTTTGTACTGGAGAGAGGTGGACACACGGCTGGCCAGGAAAATGAAGGCATCAAAAATCTACTGCCAGTACTGTTGAGGTGACTGGCTTGTGCTCTCCAGTGGGACAGTGACTAGAGGAGAGTCTTTGGTCTCCCTCCTGGGGAAGGAGCAGACGACCTAAGGAAGACACTGTGGGCCCAAGGAAGGAGGCTTCGGTTCTCAAATGTGTCGACATTTATATCCATTCGCTCACTGATTCCTGAATTTTTTCATTCAGCAAACAAGAGTCGGGTGCGTGCTCTGTGCCAGGCATTGTACTCAGAGCTGGAGGTGCAAAAATCAAATGAAACCTAGTTCTCTATTCAAAGAAAGCCCACATAGAGTGAGGGAGGCAGATAATTAAATCAACTACTGTGAAGTGAGGTGATGAATATTATGACAGAAAGTAGAACACAGGAGGGGCTTACCCTAGCCTCGGGATTCAGGGCAAGGCTTGGAGGGCGGTAATGTTTGAACTGAGTCAGAAGTTGGAGGTGGCAAAGGGTGGAGTGGAAAGAGATATAAAATAAATAAAGAGACTCCTTCTCAGAGGGTATTCTAATCTTGTGAGTAGGAGCTGGGAGATGAGGCAGAGGGCTGAAGACACATCACAAATGCAGGGAAGTATGAAAGGGCAAAATTAACTGAAGATTGACAAGTAGGTTGCGATGCCCAGAGCAAAGGGCCCCAGAAGAGAGGAGGGAAGGAGCTCAGAAGGCTTTCTGTGGTGACCTAAGGAGTTTGGGCTTTCTCCTTAAAGCAAGGGACAGCCCGAAAGGTGGACATGACACAATCACATACAAAATTTCCAAGTAGTGCATGTTGTTCCAAGGAGTGCTGTTAGACTTCACCAAACAGGAAGGCAGAAACAGGATGAGGGCGATCCTCAAGGCCTAAAGAGTGTGGTGGAAAAGCCACTAGGGATAACCCATTTTCCTGGCTTGCTTCCTGCATCGGAAACCTCTCCTCCTCTTTTCTTGCTTCCTCTACTGACCTCTAAATATTGGTTTCCCTTGGGATTGTATCCTGAGCCCTCTTCGAGCCTTACCTCACTCTGCGAGTGTGTCTCAAAGTGTGGGCTGGGGACCAGCAGCATCAGAACCAGCTGGAAAGTTGTTAGAAATGCAGAATTTTAGGCCCTACCCTAGGTCTACAGAATCGGAACCTCTGGAGGTGGGGCCCAACAATCTGTGCTTTAACTAGCTCTGCAGGTAATTCTATTCTCTCAATTGGTCAGAACCCAGGGACTGGGGATGCTAATGAGCTTTCAAAGAAGAGGAAAAGAACCACTGGCCCAGAGCAGTGCTACTTGGACTTTAATGTGCAAATGGATCCCCTGGGGGCCTTGTTAAAATGTAATCTGCAATTAGACAGGCCTGGGGTGGGGCCCAAGATTCTGCTTCTCTAATGAGGAAATACCAATGCTGCTCCTCTATAAACCTCAGCTTTGAGGTTCATAAGGCCCTTTCCAGTGTCCTTGGACCATCAGCTTCAACTACCACCTGTATGTTAGTAACACTCACCACATCTAGTCTCCCTTAGTCTTAAGCTCCAAACTGTAAGAAAGGTTTTCAGCCTCCAACTCAACACTTCCCTAATTGACCTTATCCTGTCCACCCTCCCCCAAAGTTCTGCCTACGCTGCGTGTCCACTATCTCATTGAGTGAATCCAATCACCCAATCCAATCACCCAAACCAGGTAAGATGGTGTCCTAAAGCCAAATTAAGACAAAGTTTTAAGAAGGTATTACTCAAAAAGGGCGATCCCAGAGCCCCGGGCACTTGCCCCACCCCCTTTCCTGGGAATTCCAGCCCCCTGCAAAGGACCCTCTTGTGTTTGTGGGGTTTCCAAGAGAGCCCTTGAGTGTGCTCTGCCAAGTCCTTGGGGGCTCTGTCACTACTCGGGGTGATGACAAAACTAAAGTTCCTTGCATGGGAGAGTGAAAGGATCAAAGGATACTTTGGGGGAAGTTGACGATGACAACTTTCTCTGACTTAATTATACTTCCCGGTGTAGTACTGCCAGCCCTGAGCTCAGACTCCCAGGCTCTGTAGGGTTTCTGAGAGCGGCCTGCAGGTGGCCCCACCAGTCTACCCCTGGCAACGACGAGAGTGCAGCAGTGTCGGTTACATGGCCACTGGGCCCTAATCCCACGCAGGGCCTCCAACCACTCTTCATGCACCACAGTTTACAGGACCTGTCCTCAGGGCACCCTTTTCTAGGGGTTCTTGACTTTGTATCTATATTCGTTTCCTACAGCTGCTGTAACAAATTACCGCAAATTGAAAGACTTAAATCAACAGAAATTTATTCTCTCAGTGTTGCGAAAGCCAGAAGTCCAAAATAAGGGGGTCTGCCAGGCCACACTCCCTCCAAAGGAACGGATTCCTCCAGGAAAGAATCCTTCCTTGCTTCTTCCAGCCTCCGGCGGCTCCTGGTATTCCCTGGACGTGGCAGCACAACTCCAATTTCTGCCTCTGTCTTCACACGACCTTCTTTCCTGGTCTCTCTGCCTCTCAAGTCCTTTCCTCTCTCTTAAAAGGACACCAGTCATTGGATTTACAGCTCACCCTAAATCCAGGATGATCTTATCCCAAGTTTCTTAGCTTACTTACATCTGCAAAGACTCTTTTCCAAGTGAGGTCATAAGTACTAGAGGTTAGGACTTGGGCCTATTTTCTGAGGGGACACAATTCAACCCACTACTGTGTCCATCCCTATCAAAACATGGTGACCAGAAGAAAGCTCAATACTCCACTTCCCAAATATGAGTGAATGGGTACACGGGGAGGACCCTCATTTCCTGTGATCTGAATGCCATGTTATTAATGCAGCCTAAAATTGTGTCCCCTCATCCTCACCTCCTGACACCTCTGATGATCTCATTACTGTTAAACTGCATGCAGACAAAGTCTTCCCCACCAGACACTTGTGCACTTGGTGCTTTTGAACCTAAATATAAAAGCTTACATATATCTCTATTAACTTTCATCTTATTGGTTTCAACCCGCATTCTAGACTGTCAAAATCACTTAGAATCGCTCTTGTATTTTCAATTGTAGAATTTTTCTTTCCAACATTCTATTATCTGCAAATTCAATAAGCATGCCTGAGGCATGCAGCAGGGAAGAAGCCCTGGACTTGGACTTGGGAGTCAGCAAGCAAGACACTAGTCTTAACCTTCTACATAACTGTAGGGAAGCTCTATAACTTCTCTAGATCTCAATAAGATGACTTCTATAGTCTCTGCTAGCTCAAAATTCTACAACTATGAAGTATTTAAAAGTCCTAGTCCTGGAAGCAAACAAACCTCTTTGTTTAAAGCCCAGCTCTGTGACTTACAGGATGTATGACCTTGAACCAGCCACATAACCTCCCTGTGTGTCACTTTCCTCACCTGTAAAATGGGTGATGTTATAATTATATAATTATATATATTATATGTTACATATTATATATGGGCATATTATTACAATAAATATTTAAGTATAAAGTATATAATGATAGTATCTACCTCATGAGGTTAATAGGAGAAATAATGAATTCATGTAAGGTGCTCACCTCATGCCTGGCATAGAAATAAACACTCAGTGAGTGTTTGCTATTTCATTCCAGAAAAGTAATTAGTTAAAAAAAATTAATGGGACAGGACCATGATAGAATAAGATAGAATCAAACAGTGAATCCTATAAGTGTTCTCCGGAAATACCGTGGCCAGATGTCCTGATTTTTGAGGCATGGTCCTGGTTTACTCCTGTTGTCCCAGCATAATTGGTAACAGTGCCCTGTAGCAGACTCACGATGCCCACTCAGGAGAGGACTTGCCGGGCCCCTGTAGGGAGCACTTACCTGATGGTCTAGAGTGGTTATGTCCTTTGGGACCACTTCAGCTTCTGAGCCAACCGCACTCTGGCCAGTGACTGAGCAGGGTGGTAGGACGAGGACCCAGCTCTTTCCACTCAACACAGGACTCTTCTGATGGTCAGCATTTTCCTGCGAGCTCCCCACCAGAATGACAGAAACTTGGGCAGGTCTGCATCATAAATCCCACAGCCCCCCCCTTCCAATCCCACCTCCCCCTCTGCTTCATTTCTTAGGTTTCACCCTACCCCATCCCCCAGTGAGACATTTGCCTCCTGACTCCTCCTCAGCACGTGCTTCCCAGAGGACCATTTAAGATGATAGATTATGTTCTCACACTTGACTTTGCCCCCACTCCACTTCAACCAGCAGAGCCCCCCCCCCACCCCCGCCGGTAAGAGAGTTATGTGCAGCACGCATTTTACCATCTTGACCACAGATATATGAGACTGCAAAGTCTCTGCCTTGCTCATGACAGGGTCACACAGGGGGGTCACTTCGGCTAGCCTGTCAATGTGGAGACTACATTATTCGCTCTGACCCAAACATGAGGGTGGTTTGACAAAGCTCAAAGAATCCGTGGTGTTCAAATGATCACATCTTTCCTGTGTGTTAACAAACCGGGTATCTCATACTCCACCACAGGAATTGTTCTGGATTCTCAGTCTGTGGCCTTGGTTCATGACTCCCAGTTCTCTCAGCAGGGCGTGTGGTTGCTCAGCTGAAGGCTCACCACTTGCTCACACCCCCCAGTCCTCAACATCATCTCTGTGCCTTCATGTCCGTGGCCCTGTGCTCCTAGCCTGCAGGGAGAACTGCAGAGTCTGGGTTCCAGGATGCACGGTCCATCCCACAGCCCTAACCTGGGCACAGACAAGCCTCCTCTTGATGGATCTTCTCTGTGCCTCCACTTCCCTGAGCCCCTATCTCCCCCCTCCTCCATCCTCTCCTCACTCTGCTCCCCTTCTTCCCTGTCCTTCTGATCATCCAGGCTACTCTCAAGGCCCCGGTCAAGCCCCATCCCTGTTCATGAGGCCTTTCTTGCTTCCATGGTGACCGAATACCATAGATCTATTCCAGCAAACTTCCCTGCAGGCCACTCAGCATACTGGGTAGCTTCTCTGCCATCCTGGCTGTGTTTGCTGGACTCCCAGTGGTCTCCTGTCAGTCCTAGGCCCTGCTCACCAATGCCAGGCAGCCCACGGGCCCAGCTGGCACCAATAGAAGAATAGTCCAGGGGATGAAGGCATTTTCTACCTGCCCCCAAACTTCCTATAAGCTCCTTTTCTTGAGGAAGCGTAGCTTGACTGATGGCTCTTGCAAGGCTAAGTGCTTCCTTTGTCCATACTTGGCACTGACCATAATGTCCTCCAGTCCCACCACACCTAGAGGCCAGAGAGGTGGGTGTGGTACCCTAACTGCCTCCCTGCTGAAAGACACCAAACCATTAGCAGGGACTCTTAGTCCAGAGCACAGGAAGGAGAAGGAGGGTTGGGAAGTTTAATGATCTACTTTCTGCTGAGGTGAAACTACCCCATGAACATAAGGTAGTGTTCAAACATTCCTGCTCCTTTTGTGGCAGGCACTGGCAGTTCTCTCTCCCACAGACTCACTTGCTTTGTCACCCACAAAGACATTCCTTCTAGTCTTCCTAATCTTTTCTCGTCCATTCCCTCATTGTGCAATGTGTTCAATGCCCTCAGACTTCAGCGCCCAGAAACTAACTACTCTAATGGCCTCTGGAGGCATCTTGCTGATCTTCCTTCTCCTTTCCAATCTTAAATCGCCTGCTAGCAAGCACATCATGAGACACCCTCTCAGTAGAGCCTAGGAGAGTTGTTCTTGAGGACAGAGTGACCATGACTCACTAATAATATTCATTTGTTTTTTCATTCAGTGAGTACTTACTGGGTACTTGTTATGTGCCAGGCATTGTGCTGACACCTGGTATACTGCTAACCAAAATAGACATCATCCCTGCACAGACCAGTATCTGAGAGAGATATTAAACAAATAGACCCATGAGTAAGTTTATCATCACAAATGGAGAAAAGTACTTAGAAGAAAATAACAGGCTGTGAAAGAGAGAGAATACAGGATTGGCTGGTTGGGGAAGGTCTCTTAAAGCTGAGACTTGAGGGATGGTAAGGGCAGATGGGGACAAGATGGGGTGACATCTCATTCCCTACCTGCCTTCTTCCCCCACCTTCCGCCATGTTCAGGACCCAGAGCAGAGAGCCTCCCCCAGCCTAGCTGCTGCCTACAGCACTCCCTCCTCCCTTCAAAGTCCTGATCTCAACCCAGGGGAAAAGATTACTCCCAAACTAGGTTTTATGGCATTACTTGTCTTCCAAAGAGCTATCTCATGGCATCTGTGGAAGTGCACTATCAGGCCCGGGAGAGAGGGCTAGCCAGCAGCGGCCCAGCCTCCAGCAGGCCGGGACTGCTGCCCCATCATAGGAGCGGAGCCTCCTTCCAGACAGGGTCTTTGGAATGGCTGCATTAAGAATGATTGTGGCAATAAAGTTCTATTAACCATCTGGAACACTGGCGCACTCTCCAGGGCCAGGCGCTCAGTCGCTGATGGCTGCAGACAGATGTGTGCAGAGAAGGGCTCCAAGGGACAGGAGCTGGTAACTGTCTGGGATGGAGGTCAGGTCAGTTAGAGGGGGACACCAGCGATAGCCAGTCTGAGTGGCAGGGCACCAGAACACTGCAGCCAAAACACCTGGATGAATGCTGTTTCCATCATCATTTAGAAAACAGTTTGCCTTTCCTTGGATAAATGTACACGACACAAATGAAGTATCAGGGATGATTAACAGGAAAGCTCCCTTCTCCTCCCAAGGCTGTTCTCTAACCCTCCCACAAGGGCTACCTCACTTGGGAGTCAGACAAACCCGAATTCAAACTCCATCGTGGCCACGAAACTGGCAGTGTGACCCTGAGGCTCAGATAAAATCTCAGAGTTTCAGTTTCTCACTTGTCAAATGAGTACAATAACCTGTCTCTTCACTGGCTCCTGGATGGAGGAGGTGGAGCACTTAGCCCCTCCCCCACTTCGCGCCATCAAGGCTCCTTTAATGAGAATTATTACCACTCTTTATCAGCAGCCCTTTCAGGACTACAGTCTTGGCCAAAAGTGGATGTGAATGCAGTTGAGGCTGACAGTGAGGGAGAAGCACCGAGAGCCCTGATGTCCCTGTCCCATTTCAGGTACCTCTCTCCCACAGTTATGGGGACAGTTATTCTTTGGTCGTGTGCTTCCATCCCTCCCCTCACAAGAGTGAATTAACAGGAGCATAAACACGGGTGTCACTATGATTTATGGAGTAATTAATAAACAATTAAGGTGTCTTGGAGCACAATTACACATTTTATTTCAGCCGCCTTCTGTGGCCATGACTTTGCTTACCCGCCGTCGGGGTAGAAGACGGTGCGTGGCCTGTGGCGGTGGGTGATCTGGAAGGCTATTCGGGTTTTATGTAAAACCAAGGCGTGGGGCAAATGCTGCCTGAGAGGCATAATGTCAAATGAGCTTCTCTCAAAGGCATCCAGCCCTAAACCTGCCTTTTCCAGGTCTCTGCATGGGCTCTGCTCCATCCAGCGGGTGGAGAAGCCTCTCGGGGTGATCTGCTCACGGGCTGCTAGAGCTGACCAGGAGATCCCAAGGCACACAGACCCATGCTGTCACTGCCTGCCACTACCACGAGCATTCTTTCCAGGCTTGTGTGGAGCTCTGTTTCTAAGCTTGGCACCTGCCAAGAAGGGAAGGTACCATCGGTCACCTCCTCTCCTGGGGGCAATGGCCTCCCACACACTGAAGCCAACAAGGCTCCCTCCCCCCACCCCCATTCTAGTCCACTTATTGGTGCCCTCCACTCAGGGGCACTGCCAGGTGGCCTTGCTGGGCATGCTCCCATCACCCTCCTGCCACACCTACTTCACCACCAAGTCCTATCACCCATGCCAACCCCACCACCACCACCACCACCACTCCACACCTTACAACCTTTACTGACTTCCCACTGACCTTAAGCTTACACCAGCCTGTGTGTCACCCACCCCACTTCAAATGCACGCTGGCGATTCACCTCCCCGCCTCACCCGTGACACAGCCCCGCCCTCGTCTTTATGGGGAACCTGTCCTGTGGTCACTCTGTGTGCCAAACCAAATACAAACATTCTGCCCTACTGGACCAACTCAGCTCCTGCTGTCTCCTCTGAGTTTTGGGGGAGCCCCCTCACCACCCACTTCATGCTTACCCTTGCCACCCACTCCACCAGGCTCCCTCCTTCCACTGGCCCAGGTTGATGTCCTCACTGCTCATTTCTTTTACCATCCCAAATCCAAACCCATCTGTGAAAACAGGGTTTCTGAGTTTCTTTTGCCAAGAAGCCTTCCCTGGCTAATCTGGCCCACCCTGACCTTTCTCACCCTGACCACCTCCAATGTCACAAAGCCTCAGACACATAGTGTCAGCACTATGCCTTTGGGGCTTTTTTGGTTTTGTTTTTGCTTGCTGCACTTGACTGTGAGGTAGTATGGCAGAGAGGACACAAGCTCAGCTCCCAGGCATAGGCAAACCTGGGTTCAAGTCCTGGCTCCATCACCAGCTATCTGTATGACCTTAAGCAAGCCACTTAAAGTCAGCGGGTTTTTTTTTTTTTCCACATCTATAAAATGGGGATCATTGTTTTAAAGATTAAATGAGCTAAAGTGCTTAGCATTGTTCCTGGCATGGTAAGTGTTTGTGGTGAAAATTAGCCTTTATTACCACATGCCCATGCATGTGCACACACACAATCTTTATAACGAGATTTTTAGGGGCGACTGGGTGACTCAGTCAGTTGAACATCTGACTCTTGGTTTCACCTCAGGTCATGATCTCAGAGTTCATGAGTTTGAGCCAAGTCCCATGTTGGGCTCTGCACTGACAGTGCAGAGTCTGCTTGGGATTCTCACTCTCTCTCTCTCTCTCTCTCTCTCTCTCTCTCTCTTTCTCAAAATAAATAAATAAACTTAAAAAAATTAATGAGATTTTTAAATGCCACAAACACCAAGACCCATTCAAATATATCTCACACCCAGAGAGAGATGTGCTACCATTCAGAAACCACTCCTCTGGCTCCCATATTGACACTAACCCCATCTTTTGCTTTAAGGTCTCCTTGTTTCCTTCCATTGAAACTCCAATTTTAAGCATCCATCTATAAATGACATCCCAAAGTCCCTGAAAAATGTAGCTCTCCATGGCTCCAGGTTGAAAGTTAAGATAGGAATCAAGTCACCAGGTAAAATACAGGATGCTCATACAATATTTGGGACATACTTATACTGAAAAAAAAATCACCGTTAGTATGAAATTCAGATTTAACAGGGCAACCTATATTTTTATTTGCCAAGTCTGGTAATCATAGGTGGGAACTTCTGAGGGACTTCCAGCCATACAGCACTGTCTCATTTCTCCCATTGGGAACTTCCACTGCAACCAAATTGGTTTCCCTGGGGCCGTCTCATACAGACCTGGGATTATATTTATTATGGCCAACTCAATTCTTCAGTAAACACATCTAAATGCAAATAAGCATTAAAACCCACATCATGGTTTTAACAGCCTTCCTGACATTCTCTCTCCACTCCCTGCCCTTATGAGTCCCTGCCTTTATCACATTAGGAACACACACACTCACAAAGGAAAAATAAATATGATTGATGGGGGCAAGCTACAATAATATTTAAGGTCACTTCCAATTTTGACCTTGCACGTAGAATGTGGTAGAATGCTCACTGGTACCTTATATGTCCAGAATACCCTAAGAGATGATAATTACCTTGACTGGTAATAGGATTCTTAGCTCATAATCCTTTTCTTTAGATGTTGGTAAATATTGTTCAATAGACTTCTGGCTTCCTGTATTGCAAATGAGTCTAAAGTTCTTTCCTTTGGAAATGACCCATCTTTTTCCATCAACACCCTGTGAAATTTTCTTTCCCTTTGGAGCTCAGTGATGCCACCTGATGTCTGTTTGCAACTATCCTGACAACCTCAGCAAGCCCATCCATACTCAAGACCACATCTTTCTTTAGTCAGGAAACATTTCTTCTGGGATTTCCTTAATTATCATTTTTCCATACACACTTCTAGAACCCTTGGTTTGTTTGGGTGTCCCTTTTATATTTCTTAGTTATATTTCTTAACTTTTTGCCCATGAACTCCACATATTTGTTTTTACTTTGGGAACTATTTATCCCATATTTTCACCCAGAATGCTAATTTGGTTCCCAGCAGCAACCAGTATCCTGTACAATTTGCCCATCAATTTTTTTAATTAATAAATTGCTTTTTGGGGGCGCCTGGGTGGCTCAGTCAGTTAATCGTCTGACTTCGGCTCAGGTCATGATCTCACGAACCTGAGTTTGAGCCCCGCACTGGGCTCTGTGCTGGCAGTTCAGAGCCTGGAGCCTGCTTCGGATTCTCTGTCTCCCCTCACTCTCTGTTCCTCCCCCGCTCGCACTTTGGCTCCCTCTCTCCCTCAAAAATAAATAAAGATTAAAAAACAATTTTAAAAAAAAGAAATTGCTTTTTGTTGTTTTAGAAAATCAATGTTTTCTCTAGTTTTCTTTGAGAGGTCTTCCTTCTATCCTACTAAAGTTCTCTTCTGCCTCATCATTTTGTTCTACCTAAGTAAAAGCCACCTGTTCTAGTTGTTTACTAAATTCCCTTAAGTGGATGATGAGTTTTCTGTTTCTACTCATGATTATATATTCCCTAGGCACTCAGACAGTTTGGGTGGTGGAGGGTCTCTCGAACAAGAAGGCACCAGTAAGATGGTGGATTTTTGCCTCCCAGTAGGCTGGCAGTAAATAAGCTGTCAAATGATTACCACTCCCCTCTTTTTAGTGGGGGAAGGAAGCAGCTCTTCCCCAACTGTCCCCCCTTACAGGACATAGGGGCAGTCTTCTTCTACCCTGCACCACTGGTCAGCAAGGTCAACCAGCACTTTCAGAGACCACTTGTATCTGGCATTTGCTCTCTGAGGATCCTTTGGGCTCTCTTAACAGCTGGGCCTCTCAGGGGGTTGTAGAATCCCATCTTCTCCTCAGTCCCTGAGAAGGCAGAGCCTTCTCTACCCTGGTCATTCTGCCCTTACCTGAACCAAACTCCCAGCATCACACATGCTTTGGGCTCACCAGCAGACACACCCACCAATCTCTTAGTCCACAGAGGGAATTCCCATGGAAAGCGCTGGGAGGCCAAAGGGCTTGGGGCTATCTATCCTCAGGAAACTAGCTGTCCCCCAATCTCCAGTGTAAATACTACTGTCCTACCTCCTCATCACTGTCCTGGAAAGAAAACTGTTCCTCTGGGATAGTTGAATGAAAGGAATAGTTCCTTTCAAGGCAGAGAGCGGGAGAGCAGGAAATGACCTGAGTTTGGAAACAAAAGTCTTGGGCTTAAGATCCAACTCTAAGCATTGCAAATGTTGAAGTACATATGTCACCATGAATTATCTCTGTAATCATATTACTGACAAGACTCGTGCCAGACTGGGGTCCTGAGCAAGGCCCTCCCAGTGCTCTCCCAGGCAACGGTTATTTTTCTGCAGAGCACTCCACTCAACTCTTTAGGGAAGGAGAACCATGATAAATCAAAGACTAAATAACAATAGCAGAGGCTACGCCATATTTTCATAGCATGTTTATGAGGACATCATATGGAACAGAGCTAAAGGGCTTACTGAAGTCAGGATATTTTACGTCTATTGCTTTTGCCTTATCTTCCAGACCTGTCATTCTGACATTGGAGGAAATTAAATTGGTCTGATGTGATTGGTTCCCTGCACAGTCACATTGGTTTTCATCCAGTACCCTCCAGTTTTCTGGTATTTGTAAATTAATTATTGAATGATTTGTTGCAATATCTCTCTCAGGATAATAGCGCCTGTCATAGCACATGACATTTATAATATGTTTTTGAGTTTCTTAGCAATGTGTGCTAAGTAAATGTAAATTATTATTGTTGGCCTCTATCAAAGGTGTCAGATGATCAGGCATGAGGATGAGTCGACAGGTTGGGTTTTCCTTCTGCAAAGGATATCCCACACATCAAAGAACTCTCTCTGGGAAATGGAGCTGTAAAAAAAAATTCTATCCTCATGTAACTTGTAAGATACAGCCATTTTCCCTTACTTTCCTTCCCTTTTCTCATTCCCTTAATTCACCAGCTAATGTACCTGTCCTGGAATATTCATTCAGAATGAAAATACCTTTGAGCACACCCGATCATTGGGCCCAAGCAAGGTGTGAGAAGTCTCTACCTTGCCCCAACATCTGCCAATTCAGGGATATTAGAAGCCAAAGCCAACTTCTCAATCACGGATATTAGAAGTCAAAGCCAATAAAGTTCAATCACTAACTACAGACAGCAGTCTGTGGCATCTTTTAGGGTGTGTTGTGAAAGAGAAAGAAGTCAAGACAAAAGTGTCTTGGGCTCAATGCCCCCATAGCTGTCTGGGGCAGATCACATTGTCTCTCAGGACCTATCCAATCCTATCCAATGAAGGGACTTAACTAAACATCTTCACAGGATCCTTCCAGAGAGTCACTTGACTTGATATTGGGTTCATAAGACACAGACATAGCAGATGCACTCTTCAACCAAAGGAGAACCAGATTCTCTGAACGCTGACCTGAAAGCCTAATGGCCATGCTGCCTGGTGGGAAGCCCCATGGCAACAGGGATGAATTCCAACAAATTTTGAACTAGGCAGTGGAAGTCTTTGATGCTACTACTCCCTGACATTCCCATTCTTTAGTGGTTTTCTGTCCCTTTTTCCTTTCACCGTAGGCTCATGAAACTCCCAGATAAGTGTATCTTCTCCACACAATGATCACTGCTCACATCTTTCACAATATACCTGCAGCCATCAAACTTACTTGTCCTCTATCCCTATAGAAGATCTGTTTGGTCATTCAAACTCATCAAGAAAACAAAATTGGAAATATGTGTGACCAATAGTAGCTTATTGCTTTACATTCTAAGTGAGAACATTGGGATCTTACAGAGGTAATTTTGGGTATGTGACAGGAAAAGTGGTTTGGGTACCTCTCCATGCACTCAAAGCTCACCAGGCCAATTGTAAGACATCCTATTTGAACTTACAGCTCATCCTCCCACCAAAGGAAGAGAGATAGGGTGGCACTAAGAAGAAGCTCAAAACTGAAAACTTACCACATTAGAAGTGAGAAAATTCCTGACTCTGCTTTGATTTCTGGGTCCCATGTACTGGAGAAGGCATGATTGAATTAATAGTAACCCTCTTGGGGCACCTGGGTGGCTCAGGTGGTTAAGGGTCCGACTTCAGCTCAGGTCATGATCTTGCTGCTCATGGGTTCAAGCCCCACATCAGGCTCTGTGCTGACAGCTCAGAGCCTGGAGCCTGCTTCAGGTTCTGTATGTCTCTCTCTTTTTGTCCCTCCCCCCCTCTCAAAAATAAATGAATATTAAAAAAAAAAATAGTGACCCCCTTTCCCAGTCTGTCATTTGGAGCTCTAGATTGCTGCAAGGTACATAATGAGACAAGCCCAAATTGGAAAGGAGGAGTCCTGGGGTTCGATTCTATTGTTGCCACTTATGCACTGGGTTACCTTACACAGGATTTTTCTCTTAGAGCCTGCCTTCTATGTTGTAAACCATGGAAGCTGACCGGGGGTCTCTGAAGTCCCTTAATTCTTACATATGTGGTTCTCACCCTCACTTTCCTCCTCCCAAGTGAAGAAATTATAGTTGCAGGATTGGGGAATACTTATTTGGCAACCCCTACTCCTGCTGGCAAAGGATGAATTCTTTTATTCCAGATAGGCCCTTGTACTTTCTATCAAAAGATGTACCCTGGTCTTTAAGAGCTGGTTCCTGCCCAGATTCACTTCTAAGCAGCAGGCCAGGCTTCCTCCCCTACGTACACTTCAAAATAAATGTAAAATAAAGGTTTATTTTGTTGTTTCAGCAACAACCTACATTCAGAAGAGGGGAGCCTAGTTGTTGCTTTTGATGATGTGCTCTGCATCCTTAATGGCCTCAGCATTCCCACTAGAAATGTGTCACCTTCACAACCCAAATTCAGCCTAAACTTCCGAGCTAATCAGATAGGAAAATGTCCCTGTGTATGGAGCAAGTGGCTCAGTCAAAGCTCCAGAGCCTTCCTGTTCCAGACCTTATGGCCCATAAAGCTACCAATCCAACATCTCCCAATCACCCCACTGGTTAGCCTCAGGAACGCAACAGCTAAGGAAGTGGCAGTGAGGTCTTCAGAGAAAAGAACTTGCTGAATGATTTCTAGAAGAGTCAGAAATTCTTGGTTCATTGTACCTCTGAGATTTACAAGCTTGTCACTTAACCCCTCTGTGCTTCAGTTTCCTTTTCTGTGAAACAGGGGTACTAACACCTGTCTTGTCTTTTGCAAGAATCAACAGAGATGACAGATGCAAAATAAAACACCTTGTAAACCAATGCTCTTTGGGAAGAGTGGCATTTAAAAAATTTTTTTTATTTTTTAAATTTATATCCAAGTTAGCATATAGTGCAACAATGATTTCAGGAGTAGATTCCTTAATGCTAAAGCCCATGCTCCCTCCCACAATGCATTTTAGTTGTCAAAGAATTGTTTCAAAATAAACATGTCAAATTCCCTTTCCCACTCTCCAAAAATCTAATTTCTCAGATCCAGGGTAGTATCTGGCCATGTATATTCTGAAAAGGCCCCTAGAAGATTCTGGTCCACACTGCCCCATTGTGTGCTTTGTGGATATGAGAGGTGATTAATAGGATATGAGCTTCATTCCTAACCAGTGTCTAGATGACTCTGGAGGAAAATATTCAGGGACTTATGGACTCAAAAATCTCAAATACTCATCCATCTTAGGGAAAGGATCGTTGCCCATGAGTGCTTGGAAGAGGCTGGGGCTTCTGTCCAGTTGGGAACAAAGCTAGATTAGGGCACATGAAGACAACTGAGTCAAGGATGATACATATTGTGAGATGACGGCATGGATGCTCCAAGCTAGACTTAGTTACCAACAAAAACATGTAACTCCCAGCACTTTCTGATATTTCCTCTCTTTTATTACCTTGCCAAAAGTTGATCCAGTCAGATCTTGACATTCAGACTCCTAAAACAAAAGTCCGTTCCCTGAAATTCAGAGGTCAAAACAGGAAGCCAGATGCACTAAATTTTTGTTCTTCTACCCCAGTTCTGGGATGAGATTCCACCATACAAACATGTGAATGCAATGGATTAACCACTTCACAGCTGGTCACAGATGCCAGGCTTGTGGCTGGGCTCCCAGGCCACTCCCCAGCAGAAGCATCAAAACCTGAGTCTTCCTACCTCACTAGGATCTCTGCCAGCCAATTTCAGCTCAATGATAGAGTTTAATCCCAGACTCTGGACCCTTGACTGTTGTTCACATTGACTAAACCCCTAGCCGACTCATGTGTGCCCATATTTACATATCCATTAATGCAACACAAGGCCCTTAACAGCTATCATTCGTATCCACTATGGCCTTTAGATACCTTCTTAGACACAGGTCCTTTGAAAACTTGAGTACCATTAATGGTGAATATGTCAGTGATACTATGCAGGCATGCTTACATGTAAGAAGTCTTGTATGGCAGTATTAAAAGATGGCCTCAAGTCTTTAATATTTCTCCAACTAAGAGGAGGAGTCTATATCTCCTCCACTTGAAACTGCACAAACTTATGACTGCTTCAACCAGTAGAGTATGGTAGAAGTGACGTTATATGACTTCCAAGCTTAACCATGCAGCTGCCTCTTGGATTTCTTGGAACACTCACTCTGGCAGAAGCCAGATGCCATGTAAGAAGTTTAACTACCCTGAGATCATCATGCTAGAGAGATCACATGTGGGCACTCCAGTTGACAGCCTCAGGAGAACTGGGGTAGGCAGCAGTAAGTACCAAATGCAACCATGTGAGTGAGCCATCTTAGAATTCCAGGCTTATCAAGCCTTCAGATGATTCCAGCCCCAGCCAACTTCTGAAAGTCACCACATCAGACACCCCAAGAAAGAACCACCCAGCCAAACCCTTCCTAGGTTGCTGCCCCACAAAATTGTGAATGAAATTAAGTGGTCGTTTTAAGTTGCTAAGTTTTAAGGTAAGTTGTTACGCAACAAGAATCAGTGAAATATCTTCTAATTCCATACATATAGTGGTGAATATGAGAGGTGGGAATTTGCTCAGATCACTTCATCTATCACAGGCAGGCACTCTCATAGCCTATCAGTGGGAATAAAAGTTGGTAAACCTTCTCAGAAGCAATTTTGGCAACACCCAGCAAGGACTGTAAAACACCCATTCTCTGACCTCTAGGTTGCAATTCTAGGAGTCTGCTCCAGTGAACTGATTATAGATATACTCAAAGAATTATCTGAATCAGCTGAAAGGATGCTCATTAGTGTTATCTATATTAGCAAAACACTCAGAATAACCTAAATGCTCCCCTGAGAGATTGGTTAAATAAACTATAATATATTTACACAAGAAAGTACTTTATACATGTTTAAAACCAAGTTTTTTTAAGTATTATTTCAGGACAAAATATTCACCATCTAATGGGAAATAAAATTTGAGATTACAAATGATATTTTCCTTATATAAAGACTACATATATCTGGAAGGAAAAATCTCAAATTATAAAAGTGATAGTGTCTAAATACTCATCTCACTTTCTGGGTTTTTTTCTGTATTTTCTACATTAACTATAATCAAAATACATTACTTTTATTTTTTTAATGTTTATTTATTTTTGAGAGAGAGAGAGAGAATTGGGGAGGAGCAGAGAGTGATGGAGACAGAGAATCCGAAGCAGGCTCCAGGTCCGAGCCGTCAGCACAGAGCCCAACTCAGGGTTCGAACCCCTGAACCGTGAGATCATGACCTGAGCAGAAGTCAGACACTTAACTGATTGAGCCAACCAGGCACCCCAACATACATTACTTTTGTAACCAGAAGAAAAAGATATTTTAAGGAGAAAGAAAGAGCATGCTGCGGAAACTGCCAAGAATGTGAAAAAAAGCCTGTGCATCTAAATACCAGCTACTTGTAAAGGGCTAACAGGACCACCAATCCTAGCTATGGGCAGAACTGAATAGGAAACTGGGGATCCTGAGACTGAAGATCAGAAACCAAAAGTTAAAGTGAAGGTGGGAAAGGAAACAGGATGGAGAACCATCCAGTCCTTTGTCCAACCAAAGCCCCCAGGGCCCTGGTCATATCACAATGAGCAGAAGGTGACACCCATATACAGTTTGCAGAACTATATGGGAAGGTAGGTACTAAGTGTGTGTCCATATGTGGGGAAGGGTAGGAGGAGCTTGAGTGGGGGCCAACGGTTATGAGTTCCTGGGGTGTCCTTGAACACTTGCATCAGCAAAATGCGGCCTCTAGCACTACTACCCATGTGAGCTATTTAAATTTAGATAAATTAAACAAAATTCAACACTCAGTTCTGTCACACTGGCCACATTTCAAGCGGCTAATGGTTATCGTGTTGGACAGAGCAGCATAGGACTCTTCCATCATTACGGAAAGTTTTCTAACAGACGGTGCTGCTCTAGGGAATTGGTCAACTTGGATTCTTAGATTTCTACAGGAATAGTGACAAATGGTGGAAAGGTGGAATTGGTAGTGAACAGATCAGCTGACACCCAACTCTTGGAGCACCTGCGTAGCTCAGTTAAGCGTCCAGCTCTTGATTTCAACTCAGGTCATGATTTCACGGTCATGAGATCAAGCTCCCTACTGGGCTCTGCACTTACAGAACAGAGCCTGTTTGGGATTCTCTCGCTCCCTCTCTCTCTCTCTCTGCCCTTCCCCTGCTCACATGCATGTGTTTCTTTCTCTCTCTCTCTCTCTCTCTCTCTCTCTCAAAATAAACTTTAAAAAAGTAAAATAATTAAAAAGAAAAGATCCACTCTCATACTTACCAAACGTGAGATCTTGGGCTCATTATTAACCTCCCCAGGTCTCAGTTTCCTTGTCCAGCAGATGGGAATAATATCTACCATATAGTGCCATGACAGAGATTAAATGATGCAAAGACCACAAACTGCTGGACCAGAACTTACACTCAGTAGGTTCTCAAACAGCAGTAGCTATTGCACTAATGAGGATCCCTGGGTCCTTCCAAGAGCATCTCAGTTATCTAAACTAATAAGACCTACTCGGAAACCAGGAATCTTTGCACTCAGAATAAGGCTAGAAATAAGAGGCCCTTTAGCTTTTTAAAAGTTTTTTAAGGTCACTTGGTCTCACACCTAATGTAAGCCCAAGCTGATGAACACCTAGAGAAGCAGGTCATAAGATGCCTGGGAGCTCTGTGGCCATCATTTCTCCCCTTAGCAAAGCCTTTATCCCTATCCTGCAGATGGGGTTCAGCAAGGTTACGGGTGGTGCAGCTGGGTCTCAAAACCAGGTCTCAAGTGACCCACATATTCCCTGTTACCTACTAAAATATCTTAACCACAGTGGCATTCAGGAGGCCTTCTGAATCACAGTCTAAACCCCTCCTTGGGGAGGACAAGCCTGTCAGGGGAGATAAGGGGCCCCTGGATGCCTGGTCTCAGAGGAGTGGACAGCAGGATTCCTGCTATTCCCATGGAAAGATGAAGAACTGGGTATGAGCCATCGGGGGTTAGACAGAGGACACAAAAAGCACTCCCAAGCATTAGTTAGTGAGGGAAGAAAAAGAGAAATAGAACACACAGCTTGTGGAAATGGAATCAAGTGTCTATGCCAATCGGAATTGAGCACCAACCTCAGGAAGGAGGAATGAGGAATAATTGGCCTTCCAGGGGCAGGCAGCGAGTATAAACACAAGTAACGCTATTCCCGTTCAGCTCCCACATAAAGCACAGTTACGGAGTGAGGGAGCCAATTTCAGCATGACAGGAGTGGGCATAAAAAGGATATGTGGAACTGTAAGCCTCTTCCCCAGCACGGCATAACCACGTTATAACTAGACAAAATGCTCGAATGGGCGCCACAGCTAATTAACAGTGGCCCCTTTAAAAAGAGAGCTCTGCTTATTTTTATGGACGTGCTGAACATAACTAGTAGGATTTAAAATCAGGCTCTCCTTACTCATTTGTTTTTCCCTATAACTTGAACCGAGTTTTCCCTGGGTTCCAAACTAATGAAATGCTTATTTAGAAGCTGTGGCCATCTGTGGCTGGTGCTGCCGTGTTGGTTTCTGCTCCCTGCCCGCGGGTTGATGAGGTTCTGGGGCATGGGGAATTTCCCACGATGCCCAGGCCTAGGAAGCCCAGTTATGTGGGAAAGGATTCACTGGGAAGAAAGATCAGGCCCCGGTACTCCTCTGCTCCAAAGGGGCTGGCTTCCTGCTGCTCTGTGGGGAAATCCTGACAGCTGGCATGCTGGCGGCCTCGCCTGCCACTGGGGCATGTTAAGCCGCACAGGGAACTGGGAGCCTCACTCTAGCACGAGCCATAGGCATGAGCTCTGCACATTGGTATCCCCAGAGGCCGAGGGTACCACTCCCTTCTGCTCCCCACCTTGCTTTCTCCTTCCCTAGATGGGAGAGTGCAAACCTATGATGCTTCATCCTTGCTGTTTGATTCTTTGCTCAGGGATGGCTTCCCTCCATTTACCCATCTGATTTTTAAAAACCAGGTGCACTACCCTCCTCTCAGTTAATACTGTCAGCACCAGGGCCCACCTGCCATTGCTGCTCCTTGCACACTCTCCTGATAATACAACTCCTCCCCCAGCATCTCCTGACCCATGTCCACTCACAGTGATGGCAGATGTAAACAGCTGGCAGAACACTTGTAGCCACACTTTCGGATGAGCCCTGTGGATGGCAGTCTCCTCATTAATGCTGTCCTTGCAGCAACCTAATCTGCTATACCCCCTCCCCCAGATCCCCCCAGCCACCCACCCAGCCTCAGCCCACAAGATTTCTTTGTTTATGCTCACTCTTCTCCCCTCCCAGTTCTCCACTCTCTGAATGATAACAATAGACATCAACTCCCTTACTGTGCCTCCAACTCCTGTTTCTGGCCCCCTTCCCTGCCCAGCCTCTCTGGACACCACATCTTCAATTCCACTCAATGAATATATGATGTGAACCTGCTCTGTGCCTGCCATTGTCTAGGCCATTCATCCTCCCTTTTAGCTCCACGAGGGCCAGAGCCCTGCCTGCACTGTCCCTCTCATACCCCTTGCCTGGAAAAGATGCTTGACAAGTAATTTTGGGATAGATGAATACCTGCATAGGAGGAGACAGCCATGCATACAACCAATAAAGCACAATGTGATCTGTGCTATTAAAAAAACTGAGTACAAAGTCCTTTGGGAACTCAGAAAAGAGAGCAATTAATTCTGCCCAGGGAAGGATCCATTCCAGGCAAAGGGCACCAGACATTCAAAGGAATGACACTGCATAAGTAGAAGGGGGCCAGTGGAGTGGTCAGCACTACTGACCATGTTCTTTCTCAACAACGAAGCTATGAAACCACAAGACTGACCGTGATGTCTCTATATGGGGATCAGTGTAAACCGTGGTTGAGGTAGCCCTGCCTTCATGATGAGCACAGAAATGCCAGTCCCTAAGGTCTGCTCTGTGTAGTCTTCTGGAATAGGCTCTGGGGACACAAGGATGAATCAGACCAGTCACTGCACTCAAGTTGCTCTCTGTTGAGTGAGGGAGAAAGATTAGTTGGGAAATTATAGTAAAGTATGATGAGTATGCCTGATGGTTCTGCCAATTCTGGGCACCTGAGCCACACTGGCTCCAACTGCTGTGAGCTCTGAGATGGAGGGAATGGCCAAAAATAGAATATGGAGACACATTTAGGGAGTTAATATCTTGAGGGAATATACTCAAGAAACTGGTTTGTTTTCAGAAGGGCTGAGAAGGCCAGAGAAGGAATGGAAGATGTCTGTCTAGCTCAGGTCCACTGCAACCAGGGAATAGCCTCTGATGTTGTGAAGGGTCTGCACCCCACCCCACCCCACCCCACCCCCAATCCAAAGCTGGGCACAGAGAGAGACTGCATCTTCTGCCGGAAGGCAGACACTTCTGCTGGGCACCAGGTGACCTCATCTGACTCCCCTTCCCCTCCGCCCACAATGGTTCTCTCCCTCATTCTTTCTTTCTGGTCTTCTCCCTCCTGAAAAAAAAAAAAATAGAGGCAAAGTAGAAAGAGAAAAGGAATAGAAAGTGAGTCAGGAGAAAAAAAATAAAGAGGAGCAAAGAAACAAGAGGAGGGGAGAGGCGGTGGCATTGTGAAGGCCACTTGGCACTAAATCAGTGCCCCTGCAGGGCTTTTCCAAGCATACAGCTAGCTGGATCCCAGAGACATCTGGTCCAGGGCCAGGCCGGGAGAGAGCCTTCCTAAGAGCCTGCTGAAAGGTCCTGTGGGGGTTAAGGTCACTGCCCTGGGTTCTAGCCTCCAGCCCCACAGTACTCCTTCCCAACACAGGAGATATTCAGCCCTCCAGAGGTACTCTGTACTCCCTCTCTGGTACAGAGAGCCAGCCAGCAGTGAGGGTTTTGGTTCACAAAGGCTCTCTGGATTTCTCCCCTCATAAAGTGCCCTCCTGCACCAGAATTCTAGCGAGGCTGCTGCTCTCCCCTGACTCTGAGGAGGGGCATGGTAGGATCCCAAGACCCAACTGTTTACCGTCTTCTGCTTCCGACAATTCTGCACTTCAAATTGCTTCAGTTCAAACTCCTTGTAGTTTTTCTACAAGGCTGCTGGGAGGAGAGTGCATTGATTCTGTTTTGATAAGGTCAGCAGTGATCAGCTCTGACAGTCAAGTGGGTAACCTGTCCCCTTCCCCCTCTACTAGATATGGTTCCACATGCAGAAAAGGAGGGAGAGAAACAAAGACGGGGAGGAGGAGGCAGTGTCCATTGTCTCCGTCCTTCTGAAAACCTCTTTAAGCCCCATCAGCAAAAGTAGGCTCCTCTCAGATTGCAGTCTTGGAGAAGCGGTAAGGGCACACTTGATCTTTTCCGTGTGCAGTTTCATTTTCCTTTCCCTCCGTGCACTCCTGCCCTGCAGTCTACTCTCCTAGATGGTGACTCACTTTCCTCCAAAGAACCAATTAAGTGCCACGTAACAGCAGCAGACTCCCGATGACACTGATTAACGTTCAGAACCTGTAGGATTGTTCAGGCTGAGATGCCTGGGAGGACGGTAGAGAGGGCTCCTCTGAGGTTTCACACAGCTGATTTGAGCTTGATGAAAAAAGTGCTTGCTTGGATCGTTCCCACTTTGCTGAGGTCACGCTGGGGAGGCTCCCTGGAGCTCCCTCTCCAGGAGGAGTCCACAGCTCCACCAAAATGGTGGGCATGTTCCCAACCCAAGCTTGCCAGCCAAGAGCTGACTCTCCTTGGAGACCTCCTCCCAAGTAGCATGCAAAACAGTATCTATGTGCATGTGGATATATGCCTAGAGAGACAATCCAGAAATTTCATCAAATTCTCCAGAAGACCCATGATCCAAGAAAGGTAAAGAATATTGTTCTATAAAATCCTTTCAAAGATTCCTTAGAAGGTGCCAGGCAGGTGCCCAGCTGGCAGTGCCATGGCAGCTGCCCTAAGATGTCAAAGTCCAGGACAAAGAATGATGTCTTTTTTTTAATAATAAAATAACATTCTATGTTCCTCTACAAGTGGACCTTGAGAGTTTGTTTGGAGACTAACAAGGGAGCACAGCCACTCATACACCATTGACCAAAGAATGGTCCTCCCCTATCAGGGAAGGTTGTCCTCTTTGAGCGAGCATGCAGCTTCAGGAGGGAGGCACATGGAGTGGTGAGGGAGGAAGGGGATACCCGCCTAGCCAGCCAGATCAGCTCAGTCAGTGGAGTGACAGATGTCACAGCCAGATCACCCTCACATCCAAGAGTGATGTCTTAAGTGGATCTCAGTATGTTAATACAATGCCACTGTCCTGGTGTTCTGAGGGTCAGCTAAGAACAAGCTCTATGACCAATGACTTGATGGGCCTGCTGGCCAGTGAGAAGTGTGAATACGGTACCCACATCACAAGAAGCAATGATGCCCTGCACTGCTATCAGTTGGATACCAACTACAGACCTGTATTCAGATCCAAGTTCCATTGGATTTGAACCAACCTCAATTTGAACCAGCCTCAGAGCCACTAACCAGGATAATAAAAGGTCTGAAATCACAATGTCAAACATGACAGAATCACAGCTACTGCTGAGTGGGAGCCTTCTCTGCCAGGCACAGTGTTAGGTGCTTCAGACATAGGATCTCATTCAATACTCATAACAACCCTAGAATTTCCTATATCTCCATTTTACAGATGAAGATGAGGAGGTTGGGATTCAGGGAGAATGTGTACATGATCTCAAAGCCAGTATGTGGAGATTGTCAGATTTGAGCTGACGACTATGTAACTCCAAAGCCCATGCTTCAGGAACCATGCCATAAAAGCAACAAAGTCAGAAACAGGAAGCTTGGAGAAAAGAACCCATGAAAGCATGATAACAGTGCATGGAGTAAGCTATTGTTACAAAGAGAAGAACTAAGGATAAGAAGGGAAGTTACTAGAAGGTAGATTTTGGTTACCCAGTGTTCTGTCAGGTTCTTTTCCTAGCAACATTAGGCAGCAAGTCAAGGTAACTGCCATGCTCACAGTCCCCTTCCAAGAAAAATGTCCCCACAGAAGCCTCTGCTAAGAGAAGCCTTAGGTTGTTTTTTTAAACAGAGATACCCATGGTTTGTTCTATGTGATCCCTTTACCTGATTGGACCAGAAGTAGACTCCTAATACTGAATAGTCAAAACTGACAGTAGGAAAACTCAGTGTTAACTGCTTGCTGCTGCAACACACGAGCCCAAACATGTATGATGGTTCAGACCTCATATAGACCTATTTCTTACTTGTGTAAAGTCCTAAATGGATGATCCCAACTGACAAGCAGGTCTCCTCTAAGTGGTGATTTAGGGACCCTGACTTTCCGTCTTGTGCCTCCTCTGCCTTTAACACATGGCTTCCAAGGTCACCATGCTCATTTATATCTAGCCCGCAGAAAGGGAAAGATCTCAGAGAATGCACTTGGGATGTTTTTTTCTAGGCCTGGAAATGGTGCACATCATTTCAGCTCACATTTGCAGGAACTCATTCACATGGTTACACTTAAGTGCAAGGGAGACTGGGAAATGTAGTTTAGGTGTATGGCAGGAAGAAGAGGAGATAGTGTGGCTCAATCTTTGTCAGCCTCTGCTGGAAGTAGAGAGAAGCCAGGCGACACAGCAGAGGTATAGTTCACACATTATTTCTGGTCCTGTCATAGTTTTGCAATTCTCTCCCTGAGGCCCTCAATAAGGAAACAAGTGTTCTTCTCTAAGACAATAATCCTCCTGAGAACTATGTACCAAATAGGAAGCCCATATGACCCAGGGCCCCACTAATAGTGAATCATACAGATGGTCATTTTATAAGTTTGTCCCCAACACTGTAGACCAATAGCCCACACCTACAAAATGGTAGCAGCTCAGATCTCTCTATTTTGAGACTTTTCTAGAAGCCTCCCAAAGGGACTCGTCATCTCTCCCTGAGACCTGCTCGTTCTCCCTGTTGGCTCCTGTCCATCATCACTCTGCTTGTCACTTTAACGTCTGGCAATGCAATCCCGCCATGTTAACTGCACACTATTCACTCCACCTGCACCAGTTCACTTGGGACCTCCTATGCCCCTCAGGAGCACATCTTCCCCTCCTGCCTGCCTCCTAGAGTATAGTCCCTACTTGCCTCTAAACACCAACCTTCCGAGCCACCTGCACGAGGGCTGTCCAGTTGCACAGCCCCAGAAGCCCCATCCACAATGTAGTCTAGGTGAGTGACCACCCCACCCCCCCACCGCCGGCCACCAGAACAGAGTTATAGGCAGCCCTGAATTGGATCCCAGGAGAGGTGTCACTGACCCCACATGCCAACGTCTCCAAGCCTTAGTTATTCCTGCGTTAGGACCTCTAGCACATAGATTCCTCTAATTGTTCTGACTGAAGTTTAATATGGAGCAACTAAGGCAAGGAGAAGTTAAGGGTAACCCTGATAGCACAGAATGGAATAGATTAAATTACATTTCAGTTGACCTGTCTCTTCTCTCCTGGCAAAGTGTAACACTGACCTTAGTTTCAAGGCCAATTAAGGTGTGTGTGTGTGTGTGTGTGTGTGTGTGTGTGTGTGTGTGTGTGTGTGTCTGACTGTCTCTCTGTCTTAACCTCATTTGACATAGAAATCAAAGTCTGATAAAAACAGAAAAAGTTAAAACTATTAGAATAGAGTCATTTACTGAAAGCACTGGTCTTTAGCCGAAAAAAAGATCTTTATTCATGCTGCCATCCTGGTCCATAGCTATTTCCAAAAAGACTATATCCTCAGGCCCTAGCACATGACAGGCATTCAGTGAATACTTGTTGAATGAATGAATGAATGAATGAAGCCAAGCTTTTACACAACTGTTCAAAACTTCCCTTAATGAAGGAAAAGGAAGTATTATCACTGCTCTTTTTACCCAAAGGATGAAAGTAGACAAAGAATCGTGTAAGTCCAAGGCTGAGTTAGAGTTCAAGCAGTTCACACTGATGGCCTCCTGCAAGCCATGTTCATGCTTAGATCCCCCAACTAACCAAAGCCTCCCCCAAGCTATTCTGGTCCCCAAGCACCCCCCAGCATCATCTGCACTCTCCCCATATCCTGCCCCTCCTCCCTTGCCCCAATCCAGGCAGAATTGTATGGTCTCTCACTGCCCATATTAGCTCCCAGGAACTGGTGTAGAGCCCTCAAAAGTCTGAGGGAAGGGTGGTTTAGGAGCAGTTATGAGCACAACTATCTTGGAAACCTCCCCCAACCCCCACCCCAAACAAACATCCTCAATGACCTTAGCCTCTAGGAGCCTGTCAGATCCTCATTTAGGAAACATGTTCTGGGCCCAAAATCAGGCTAAGGATCAGAAATGGCGCATAGGCTGGAGCGTCTGGGTGGCTCAGTTGGTTAGGCGACCGACTATGGCTCAGGTCATGATCTCGCAGTTTGTGAGTTCTAGCCCCACCTCGGGCTCTGTGCTGACAGCTCAGAGCCTGGAGCCTGCTTCAAATTCTGGGTCTCCCCTCTCTCTACCCCTCCCCTGCTCACGCTCTGTGTCTTTCCATCTCTCAATAATAAATAAATGATAAAAAATTAAAAAAAAAAAAAGAAATGGTGCATAGGCACAAGGATCCACGCTTATACGCTCCAGCTTCATCAATTTAAAATATCAACTCTGAGATGTCACCCCATTTCTTTCCAGACAGAATGTGTTATCCACTCTACAAGATATAGCAGATTAGGAAAGCTAGAAAGGATTGGCATGTCCATTCCAAGTGGACTCTCTGGGGTAGCAGATGTAGAAACTGAAAACATTTCTCTTCCATTTATTGTTCAGTTTTTATTTAAAGGGAAAGTCCCCAAATGGAATTGAGAATGTTTGGGTTGTTTTAAGGGCATCTTTTCTTTCTGTGACACGGTGAGCCTGCTCTCCATTTTTCCAAGCTCCAGAGAGAAACTCTGCTTGCCAGCACTTGAGTGATTTCACCTCTAGCGTTTCCATGGTGATACACATCCCCACACAGCCTGGAGAAAAGGTGCAGCTCCAAGTGATGATGAATATGAACGAAGCTCGGCATCCTCCCTGGGCCTGGGGGGTTCTCCCGGAGGAGCTGGTCTGCATAGAGTGCTAGCTCCGCATGGTCTCTGCCTCAGATAGCCTGAGATGGCCTTCTCCTACCTAAGAGAGTGTGGATGCATTCCCGAAACCTCAGCTGCCAGGGGCCCCAGGGCCTGGGGAGGGGAGAAACCAGTTGTCCAGGAAATGTGGGGAGAGCATCTCCCACAGAGAAAGCTCTAAGCAGCTTGCTGCTCAGAATTATACAGTGTCTCCATAGTCCCTGGAGCCTATGGGGCCTTGGGCTTTCTCCTGGCCCAACCCAGGCTGGGCTACCTGCAGGCTGCCATTACATTATCTAAATGTAGCTATAGAACAAAAACAAAACCAAACAATCCTCAAGAAGCTAAGGCTGATCTCTGCTATTTGGTGAGCTCTGCCAAGCTAAGGTAGGGGTCAGGGTTTGGATGCCCCTCTTGCCCTGCCTCAGACAGCACTGGTAATAAAGCTGCCATTTACTGAACACTCGCTATGTGCCCCATACCACACTAAATGAAATGTATGCATTCTCTTACTTGATCTTCACAATAAAAGCAACTCTATGTGTAGAGTATTATTATTGTTTCCACTTCATAGGTAAAGAAACAGGGGCTCAGAGAGGTTAGTTGACTTACCCAAGGCCACCCAGCTAGTAAGTGGTAAAGTTAATTCAAGTAGTCTCAACTTAGAGCCTGATACCAGGCATTTTCCTCAGCCTATGTGCCTAGGTCCAGGCTGATCCTTACCCAAAAATGAACAATGACACACTGATTTTCAGAACTCACGTTTGTTCAGCCTTCCAGTTTACAATGATACAGCTTCCACTGCTTCAGCATCTTCTATGTGCTAAATATTTATACTTAATCTGATCTGTACAAAAATCTTATAAGTATCGATAGTCCCACATTTCACTTGGAAAAGCTGAGGCCCTGAAAGATTGTTTGCCCAAAGTCTGATGAGTGTCAGAAGCTAGTTTTGAACCCACTTCTGACTCCATAGCTGGCATCTGACTGAGCTTCATTTTTCACATATCTCATTTAATCCATACCTGCCAGGTCTGAGGTTGAGTGCCCAGCTCTCCAAATTTGGGGGAAATCCAGGAGCCTAAGCATCATGGGAACACTAAAGGCAAAGCCACTCCCCTTTTACTGCCGCCTATCTGCTCTCCTTTGGCCAAGTCCCTCAGGTGTAATGTATCTCTCTCTTAGCCCAGTCTTTCCTTCTCCTCTTTAACCAGTGTTAATGGAATATCTACTGTGCACAGGCCCATTGCCAGGTGCCAGGGACACATAGAACAAAAGGCCCAGTCCCTGCGTTCTCCCTCAGTGCCTGTCTGTGCACACCATCCCAACATGCAGGCTCTTACTGAATTCTAAACAGCAGCCCTGTGGGTCAGACCCTGTGATTATGCTCACATCACTGGCAAGGAAGCTGAGGCTTGCCATGGCTCCTTAATCAGTCCACAAGGTCGCAAAGCAAGTAAATTGGAAAGCCAGGACAAGAACCCAGAGTAGCAACTGGGCCAGACAGTCTCTGGAGACTTGGGCCTTGTAACCTATTGTGCCTGGCTGTGCAGCAAGGGCCACGGGCCATGTGAACACTGAGAAGGGAGAAATTCTGCCTGGGGCTTCAGGAGAAAAGTCTACAGAGGATAGGACTTTGGCACAAAAAATCCAGGAGCAAGGAAGAGCAGAGGTTCCTTATTGGGGGTCCATAAACTCCTAAGGTTAATGGCTAAACCCTCAGGGATTTAACAAACCACCTGAAATGAAAGCAACAAATAGGCACCTAGGGGGAACTCTTCCTTTTTCTGAGAAGAATGACAATGATTTTCTTGGATTCTCAGAAGGGGCCCTGATCCCCCAAAATAGATTAAGGACACTGCCTTAAAATGATGCATTTGGTCTGAGGGGTGACTGATGGGAGAAATCTGTCCCTTCAACAGATGCAGTGTAAGGATCCAGCTCACGAGGCTTCAACATCCACAAAGCTGCTCCATCAAGCTCAAACCCTTCCCACTCTGTCTCCTGGACCTCATCTTCCTATTACTGGAAGCGGAGGAAGCTGCCACAATGGAAGGGAGGGCAGGGGAGAGGTATCATTCTTTTCAGACCAGGAAGTTACCTTTCTCTGCTCTCTTTTTTATCAGCATCTGCAACCTGGACATTGTTCCTTTGGGCTCTCAGATTGCCTAAAGAGACCAGCCTCCCGCTCTGATCTGATGCATTTCAAGCTGCATGCCTAATGCCCTGTGTTTTCAAATTGAAAGCACCAGTGAAGTGACTTATTTGGAAAGGCTTGTGCCTGGAGCACTTGATGACCAAGTGACTAATTTGGATGATGCCCACTGCAAAGATGGACAAATAAAGGCCTTGCAGGGTTAATCAGTCAGGAAAGATGGTGCAGCAGCAGCAATGGTCTCCACTGCAGAGCTGATCCCCAAGGCAGGCCCTCACCAATGGCATGGCAGAATTATGCCAAGCTCCCAGGAGCACAGGGTCAGACTGCTTAGCTGGGAAAATCAAAGCATTTCCATGATGATTCTGTTTGAACTATGCTCTGCTCACTGCTTATGCACACATTTACAAGGCCAGTCAGACCCAATGCCATCATCCAATTAGCACACACCAGCATCCAGCTCCCCAGGGCTAAAATGGAACAAGTAGGTTGAGATCAAAATCTAGTCCCACTATTTTAGGGCAGATGTCCACAAGGCACAAGAGGATGCAGAATACACCTGCTGCAGGTAGCTGACAGTGTCACTCCAGCCCAGCACCCCCAGTAAAGTCTAGAGCTTGATACTCCTCCATCAGGACGTCATTACTGTGCCCCTTCTCTGGGCCTGGCAATGAGCCAGGCCCCGCAGAGTCAGAGATGAAAGACAATCTCTCTTCTGAACAAGCTCAATCTAGTGGGAGATACAGCCTGGTAAAAAGGCAATTATAACAAAGTAAGATAAGGGCTATGATAAAGCATAGAGGACTAGGAGAGTGCAGAGGAGGGGTGCCTGACTCAGCTAGAGAAGTGTCAGGGAAGGCTTCCTGGAGGAAGTAACATATGCATTGATTCTTGAAGATGAATCAGGAGTTAGCAGAGGGAGCCCCATATTTAGCAGGCAAGTTGCTCAGTGTGATCAAAGCAGAGGGGGAAGGGGATCTGCAGACAAAGGAGGAAACTAGAAATGTAGATGAATTCCTAAGCCACTGATACTCACACTGTAGTGTGCCTCACCTGAAGAGCTTATTAAATAGATATCTGGGCCCCACCCCCAGAATTTCCGATTTAGTAGGTCTGGGTAGGGGGTTTGAGAATTTGCATTTCTAGTTCATTCCCAGGTAATGCTGATACTGATGTTCCAGGGTCTGCTCTTTGAGACTCTCTTACCAAAACCATTTTGAGATGTTTGGGTTTATCTTGAGGAGTGGGAAGAAAGCTATTACAAGGGACTGATTAGGGGAATGACACCAGATTTGTAATTTAAGATCACTCTGGCAACAACTTCAAGGATGGATCAAATGTGATAGGATTCAGGACAGAAAGACTAGTTAGGAGGCAATTGCAATCATCTCCAGCCAGTAAGAAGGCAGCTCCAGCTGGAAAGGAGACAGTGGTCATATGGCAGGTCCTGGGGGGATCTAGACATGGGCTGTGGATTGCAAGGCAACAGGGAATCAAGAACAGTACCAAAGCTTCTGGAACAGAGATTTAATCCACAGTTGGGAGCCACTTCCTAAGACAGAAAATATGGGAGGACTTTTTTTTTTTTTTGCTAGGGGATAAGGGTTTGGGGGTGATGAGTTCTTCTTAGCACATATTCAGTTTAAGATCCCTGCAAGATATCAGCAAAGCAGATATACACAGACTTAAAGATTGAGGAAAGATAGACCTGAGAGATTTCGATTTTTCTACTAGTGTGGGAGGAGAGTGAAAGACATGGAGGAGAATAAGACGATGACCAAGAACAGTGGGTAAATTGAGAGGAAAAGAGAGCCTAGACCAGCACCTTTGAAACAGCATCATTTAAGAAGCCAGTAAAAAGTAATGGCAACAAAAGAGTATAAGGAATATGTCACTTGGATCCTCCAGGAAACAAACATGGAGATAGGAGAGAACAGAAGTTTTGCTGGGAAAAGGAAAGCTGTGAAAGGAAAAGGAAAGAAGCAGGATTAGGTGGGTAGGGGGTCAGACGGACGCAGACCCAACTAAGCCTCCACCACCCAGTGAGGAGCTCGAGAGCAAAGATTTTTGCTAGAGAGTCAGCGCTGTAGGGAAATGTCTGGGCCCCTCTACCACAGTTTTGGTCAGTAATTGGTCCAGGGGCCACCCTAGAAGAGTGAGGTCTTGGCCCAAAGATGCAGGGAATCCTAAGGGAGCTTCACTTAGTCAGTGAGTCCTTTCTCAGAGGGGACCTGAGTGCCGCATCTTCATGACCGCCACAAGGAATAAGTAGGAAAACACCATGGAGAATTGTCACAAAAGCCAAAGGAAGAGCTATTAGGAGGGAGTCATAGACAATTTCCAAAGCCTCCCAGCAGGAAGATACATCACTTACTCCCCACAGCAGTGAGATGAGCTTTACCACCAAGAAACAACTACAATGGAGGCAGAAAAGCCCTGAAAGGGAGGTGTCAGGAATTGGGAGAAGGATGTAGAGATAGAGGGAGGTCCAGACAGTGGGTGCAGTTAATTCTTTCAGGGAGCTCTGCTGAGGAGAGAAGGAGAGGTGGAAGGTAGAACCGGAAGGAACACTTGGGAGCCAGGGAACAGGAAGAGGACAGAGAAAAGGGGAAAGGTTCAGGACTCTGAGGTAGCTGCTGATCCTACCTCAATGGCCTCTCCCTCTCACCTGGATTCACCTGCACACCTTGGAGGAGGGGGCAGTTGGCTGGCTCATGGCTGGTGAGCAGACGAGGGGACAAGCGCAGTGCCTGGGGAAGGAAGCAGCAAAACCCGGCCAGCAGAATGGCAGAGAACGTGGGCTGAGCCATTGATCCAAGTTCAGCCCCTACCTTCACTCCCTGGAGGTCTCACTGAACTGCACAATCATAAGTCATTGTCCTAATAGCTTTATTAAAGGAAAAAGGCATTAAAACCCAGCTTAATGAAGCCAGGACTCAGAAGGCAGCAGGCAGCACACTCATCACCTCACTTCCTTTGGCCTCTTGGGAGTCCACCAGAAAATGCTTCAGTCTTCCGGACTGGGGCGATTAACCCTTGGACAGAAGTAACGCAAGCCATAAAGATGTTGTGGGCTTGTTTTCTTCCTTAAAGGCTTTATAATAGGAACAAGCATCTCACAGTAACATGTCATCATGGGGCAAATAAAGTCTGGTTGGAGCGAGTGCCTGAAGCTTGCCTCCTCTCAAATCTCTGCCTTGATCAATAAAAGATCACAACGAGGCAGCTTAGAGCTTAATTATTTACTATTTCTGTGCTTTCGTATAAGAGAAATTTTTTCTAAAGAAATCAAACTGCCTGCTCAGTGCCATATGGAGTCAATATCCTGTGCTCTACGAGGTGTTAATGAATTAATTAATCAACTAATGGCAGTGAAGGTCTTCAGAGACCATAGATGCTCAGCTCCCGAAGGGAGCACTTTTCACTCATACTGGCAATAATTTAAAATCATTCTTTATTTCCTAAAAATCCCAGATAATTTCTTAGCCAAGAGCTCATTGGATTGTGCATATTTTCAGTGTTGATTATTTTGATAATGTTTTTCTATTTTGTTTTTCATGTCATTTCCACTTTAGAAAGCCAACTCCCAATTACCTGTGAAAATGGGAGAATGAGAGGCCATGAAGAAAGGAAACACCTCCTCTTAGCCAGTCAGTGGCAACAACATCCCCTTGGTAGAGGCATTATGAGGGATCTTTTCCCCGACTTCTCTGGAGAACAGTGAAATTAGGGAAAATTCAGGAAATGAAAGACAAAGGAGCAGATATCCAGGTCTAAAATATCCCACAAACTAAATTATGAATCCTCAATGTAATATTAATAGTAACCACAGGCAAGAAGGATAGTTTCAGGTCTTACCAGTAGCAGCAAAGGATGCATGGGCTGGACCTTGCTATCAAAGGAAACTATGAAACTTTACTGGAGGATTTTTTTTTAATAAGAAATAAATAAGGTGATAGTACATTGAGTAAGATGTGTGCCAACAAGAGGGATTGAGACAGCTAAGCTGATTTTAAAAGATTCCCAACACTTTCAGAAGCTTTAAGGAAAGAAGAGATTAACCTGGTGGAAGGAGGAATGGCAGGTCTCGAGATGAGAGATGAGGTATAAGGAAAGTTAGGATGGTCCTCACCAAGTGAGATACCAGTTGTGGGAGAGGGGCAGCACAAATCTCACTATGTTTTAAAGCCACATTTTACTGAATGCTTAAAAAGTGAAGTCCTGGTCCAAGCTTGGATTTAAATAGTCACCAAACCCCTTTATCAAACCTGTGTCAGTGGTTGGGCTATACCCAGGTGGTAAACACAGCAAATGTAATGAGAAGTGTTTGCATTATCTCCAGCTCAACTACCTGATGGGGGGAGGGTGGGTGGGGAGACAGTGGATGGGCATGGCCAGAGATGGAGATAGGCTGTCTGGCAAATGACAGTAAGAGGCTTTCATTTTGGGCCAACCTAGCACACTGATTCATTCTCTCTGTCTCTGTCTCTCTGTGTTTCTGTGTGTGTGTGTGTGTGTGTGTGTGTGTGTGTGTGTGTGTGTGTGTCTGTCTCTCTCTTTCTCTCTCTCTCTCCTATTGAGGAGAAAAATGGGGAAATTGGAAGGGCAAAAGGGGATTTTAGCTGCCAGAGCTGAATGATGTGCTCTTGGCATTGCAATTGGAATTTGGAACATGTTTTTCCATGGAAACATTGATGCAGATGGTGATTGAGACCCATCAGGAGGGCAGGGAGAGTGTGAAAACAACCAATGTGGGGGCCAGAGAGACCACAGGGTCCTGGTTTTACCATGTACATGCTGTGTGTCCTTGGGCAAGCTACTTAAGCTGTCTGAGCTTTGTTTCCTTTGACACAGAGTTGTGAGAATTAAATCATCTAGATAACATATAAAGATGGAGTAAAGATTCAGGCACATAAGAGAAGCTCAGTAAGTGTGAACTGTATTTATATGGTTAGTAAGTGACAAGGCTGCAGCACACTGTGGAATATGTGGGCTTTTGTGGTCCAGATTTGGAACTCAACCACCATTGTTTCTACAAGAAAAAGCATTCTGAATTCAAGCAACCCACTTAAAAAAAAAAAGTTATACTCCCAAATTAATTTACAAATTGAGCACTGTCTGTTCTTGTTTTTTAGCATCCTGTGCAGATCTAAAATCACTTGATACATTTAAGAACATAAAATGTATTATGTATAACTTGGTTGCTCATAAAATTATCATGTTTGATATATTTAGAGATGGGAAGACTAGGGAAGAAAAGAAATTCATAAATATGTGGGGGATTTATTTCCCTGTTTTTCCAGTTTGGGGAAGAAAAGGCAAAGAGCTCTAGGGAGATAAAAATTCTTAAGGTCTTTCCATCTTTACAGTGATCTAACCTCCCCCTCTCCTGGGCAAGCAGAATCCTGCAGTGTGAGACAAGATGCCACCAGAGGACCAGACTGGTAGACAAGTGAAAAAGGGCCACCTTGATGTGCTCCACCAAAGAGTCCAAGTCCTTGCCATTCCTCTGAAGTTTCATGAATGTCTTGGTCCACTCTAAAGGAAGAATGGCTCTGGCATTTATCAAGTTTCCACTTCAAAGGTGTTCCTTTGGCCATTGAGGAGGTTACAAAGAAGGTTTGGAGAATCCCAGTCACATGTATGTCCTCAGAAGGGCAGCTGTTGTGGGATCTCTGTGGACACCCGAGTTTTCAAGTGTCATCTATTTATTAAGAAATGAGTCTTTAAAAAAGAAGGTAAGGTGAGGAAATGGGGGAAGGGGTGACAAAGATAGTGACTATATGTCAGCTTGGAATCCTTTCAGCTTCATGTAATGCAAGACAGTTTTGAATAAATGAGAGTAAATCAAATAAGGACACCTAACTCACTTAACATGAAGTTTGGAACAGGAGCATATTCAGCTTAATTCAGTGGCTCAATCATGTTATCAGCAACCCACTTTCTTTCTGTCTTTTGACTCTGTCATCCTCAGCATGTTGCCCTTTATCTTCAGGCTTGAATTCTCATGGTGGCAAGATGGCTGCGGCAGCTCCAAGCATCATGTCCTCAAACAAAAATGTCCAGAGGCCTAGGGAGAACATTCTTTTCTTGTCTCTTGTTTAAAGAGTATGAAAAAAGAAAAAAAAAAATATTTAAAAAAAAAAAAAAAGGGGCGCCTGGGTGGCGCAGTCGTTAAGCGTCCGACTTCAGCCAGGTCATGATCTCGCAGTCCGTGAGTTCGAGCCTCGCGTCAGGCTCTGGGCCGATGGCTCGGAGCCTGGAGCCTGTTTCCGATTCTGTGTCTCCCTCTCTCTCTGCCCCTCCCCCGTTCATGCTCTGTCTCTCTCTGTCCCAAAAATAAATTTAAAAAAAAAAACGTTGGAAAAAAAAATATTTAAAAAAGAGTATGGAAAACATTCCCAGAAATACCCCTACACACATATTTCACATCTATCTTATCGGCCAGAATTCTATCACGTGCTTATTCCTGAAACAATCCCTGGAAAGCAGAATGTAATTAATATGGTTGATTTGTACTAATGGAGATTTATCTCTTGGGGCTGGGGAGAGGCCCAGTGCCTAACAGCTAGAAACCTGAACAAAATCAATTCTGTTTGTAGGCAAGGGATCCATGCAGCACCACTCCCAAGCCATCTGAAATGTCAAGAAAACTAGGGAAAGACAGCACTCCCTAGGAACATGGCTCCTTCTGTACAGTCACTGTAAAAGAATGGCACTCTCTGAAATGTTTACCCAGGGCAGGAGACATGAGTGGAACCTGAATCCTTACAAGCCTATTCCTCAGACGCTGTCCCTGGTACTATACAATCCGAGGGTCTCATTCAGCTAGAAAGACCCATTCCCTGGGTTGTTCCAGAATCCCTCACCTCAAGCCAAAAAGTCTGAGAGCTTTTAGGGACCAGTGCACAATATTTTTTTCCAATAAACAAAAATAAAATTTCATTCATTTCTTACTAAGGCATGAACTCATTTTTTCCCACTTCTTTCAGACCATTAAATCCTTTGAGACAAGGCATTGGATGGTAACTACCCTCCCTGGGCAGTTTCTGATGTCATTGGCAGGAGCAATACAGGACTTCCAGGCACTATCTTCATTACTCTGATAAACATTGTGTTTAGGACTATTTCATTGGAATGATATTTCATATCACATTAGGGAATGCACTATATGATCCAAATGTGAAGGCAGTGACGATTTCTGTCCCCCTCTTTTACCTGCTGCTGCAGAATGAAAGGGCGCCATCAACCTGTAAAAGGCAACGACCTCATTCACTTTAATAACCTCTGCCCTTTTGCCCAGGATATGTTCATTCTGTACCAGGGGAGAAGAATTTATGGGCACATTTAGGTTCTAGTCCACCATAACCTTTAGCAATCCTAATTAATCTCTGAGATAATCATTCCCATTTCTTAAAAATGGGCCAAGTTAATTGGCATGAAGTTCTCTTAAAAATTCTCTCTTCCTTCAGATGTTCGACAAGTTTTTGAAGAGAGCCCCTTAGCATGAAAATTAAGATCTGAAGTTTCCCAGCAGGAGGAGATTTGCAAAAGACTCTAAAAGGTAATATATACCCAGATTTACTTTCTTTACAGTTTTAGGTTAGTGCAACACCAAGGATTGTTCGTAGTGGGGAGGGGCTCCAAGGAGACAGCCACCAGCACCCCTGCCAGTAGGATAGATGCAGCAAAGTGGCTGCTGATGTGGTACAATGCCAAGAGCACCAGAAAATCCTTCCAAATATCTCTGCTGCTCTGAAGTACTGTACATGTCTGCCACATGGAGGAGTCATTCCTTCCCAAAATGCAGGTGAGGTTTGAAGAATGTTCTCCAAGAGAGATAATACTCCAACAATGTAAATTAACACTGGGGTGTAATTGGCCATTAATGCAAACAAGTTTTCATTAGGGGAAGGGGTACCATGAGAAGGAGAAAAGGATAAAAAACAGGAGGTGAAAGGCAATAACAAGATTTCCTAAATCCCCTCATGGTACCTAGGCCTGTCTCTAGCAAGATTGAGGACAACTCCAACAAAACTATTCTATTTAAAAAGGCAGGGGCGCCTGGGTGGCTCAGTCGGTTAAGTGTCCGACTTCGGTTCAGGTCATGATCTCATAGTCCGTGAGTTCAAGCCCCACGTCAGGCTCTGTGTTGACAGCTCAGAGCCTGGAGCCTGCTTCAGATTCTGTGTCTCCCTCTCTCTCTGACCCTCCCCCGTTCATCCTCTGTCTGTCTCTGTCTCAAAAATAAATAAAACATTAAAAATTAATTAATTAATTAATTAATTTTTAAAAAGGCAGGAAAAGGCCAGACTAAATCCTGTTTCATATTAAATGAAAAAGCCTCTGTGGCATGACTGGGGATAGAGTGATCTTTCATAGACCCTCCTGGCATAGCCATGTTCTTCTTTCCTCCCTCGTTGTTGATCTGCTCACCCAGGCCCTTTCTGATCACAAGCCCACTGCCCTATTTACACTCTCTTGTACTTTTATGGTAAGGTGCTGGTAGGAAACACAAGACTGCTGGGTTGGAGATGAAGGACTACTTATTACTCACAATAATAGTAGCCAGAGAATTATCGTTTTGCACTATTCCCTGAAGCCCAATTTCCACCAGGTGATGTGAAGGACACCAGCACATGCAATGAGACATGTTACAGAAGAAGTGTGTATCTTACAGATCTCAGAAGAATCTGAATCTTTGATCCTTAGCAATATACCTTCCTTTGCTCATGAGGAAGATACCTTTCAAGTCTATAAGCAAATGTGTCCTTTGCTTGGCACAAGACACTATCTCTATCTTCCAAGGCCGTTTGCTCTACAAACAACCTTGAATAGACAGTTCGGAACAGTAGGCAATGCGTTCTGTGCTCAGAATATGTGCAGAAATATGACAAACCCATAGAAAATTGTCTCCCAACAGAGTGCAAATTGAGAAGGATTTACTGCACCCAGCCTTGATGGGATGTCAATTAGTGATTTCTGTGACTGACTCTGGAGAATGCATTTGCAGCATTAATGCTACATTCCATATTACATGATTAGTTACCAAAAAAAGATATAAAAGTATAAGAATTAATGAGAGAGTTCAGTGGTCATTATAAAATAAATATGCAAAAAATAGCTTTCTAATATATCAGTAAGAACTAGTGAACTAGTTAGAAAATATAAAGAAAAAAAAAAGATGACATTTGAAATAACATTAAAAAATATGAAATATCCAGAGACAAAGGTAACAAGAAATATGCAGGACTAAGTAAAAAGGACCATAGATTTTCAAAAAAGGACATTAAAAATTAGAATCAGTTTAGAAACATCCTATGTTCCCAGGTAGAATTCAGTATAATCAAGATGTCAATTCTCCTCCAAATTCTTCTATCTAGTTAATGTTATTCTAGTCCCAGAGATTTGGGTGTTAGAGTTTGCAGAGGGAGGGGTGATCATCCAGGGGAAACATTTGCTTTTATTGGTTGAGCCCTAGGTTGATGGGTTGTTCCAGTCATTATTAGTTGGCCATCCTATCTAGTTCGTCAAGTTTGCAGAGAAATTTCTTGATCTGCAACTCTCTGAGACTTAGGGAGAAGAACATTAATATGATAGATCCCTTCAAGTTCTGCTTCCTCTCTTGCTTGGAGCAAGTTCCATAGCTGTAGCCTCTGACTCTTTGGCCAAAAGAGTCTGAAGACGAAACCCTCATTTTTAAGATTTGCCCTATTGGACTCTTCCACTGTACCCAAAGTTCTGCAGTTGAGATCTTTGCAGCAGACCATATGTGCAATAAATAAGGGAGCAATAGAAATGGAATTAACTCTATGGTTCCAGCACCAATAAATCTCCAAAAGAGGTTCAATGAGGGCCTTTTAGCAGCTTATCGGTGCCCTGTGTTTTGATCTCGTGGTGTCGACTAAAATGCATCAGTAAAGCTGTTCTAATCAGCCCAGCACACACCTACCTATTCCTCAGCAACTTGAGAGTTTTGCTGACCTAAAAATGACCAGGAAATGGGCGCCTGGGTGGCTCAATCAGTTGAGCGTCCGACTTCACGTCAGGTCATGATATCGTGGTTTGTGAGTTAGAGCCCCTCGTCCAGCTCTGTGCTGACAGCTTGGAGCCTGGAGCCTGCTTCAGATTCTGTGTCTCCTCCTCTCTCTGCCCATCCCCCACTTGTGCTCTGTCTCTCTCTGTCTCTCAAAGATAAATAAATAAATGTTAAAAAAAAAAATTAAAAAAAAAAATGACCAGGAAAAACAATTGAGTCTCCTGGCTCTCTTATTCATAGGATGCTGTCTATTCTCTAGATTCTTCTAATGCTAACACAACAGCTATTCCCACAATTAATTCCATGTCTACCTGCATCCCCTTTGCATAACAGCTAATGTAGATCTAGCACCTGAGACAAGGGAAAAAAGCCCTGGGAGGTGATCACATCACAGGAAATTTACTCTTTCCCCACCCTCTCCACTTACCACAAAGCAGGAGAAATCCCCCTCATCTTTAAAATGGTCATGAAAGCATTTTCCTGCTCCCTGGTTTCCCTGGGCATTATTACCTCACCTCACATAAAAGTTCAAACTAATCAAGTTTCAGGAGCTTCCAAAAAACAAAACGAAAACAAAAACAAAAAACAAAAAAAAATCCACTTGTGTGGTATGCTTCCAATTCTGATCACATTTATGCAGGACAGCTACATAATTTGTGGGGCTCAGTGCAAAATGAAAACACAGGCTCCCTTGTTGGAAAGTTATTAAGACTTTCAAGACAGCAAAAGCAGAGCATTAAATCAGGGGTGAGGCCCTTCTGAGTACAGGACTCGTGCAATGGAACTGGTTGCACATCCATGTAGCTAGTCCTACATTTACATTTTAGTATTGCCGAGGATTTGCCGCTTCACGTTGACTCCTCTTTTCTGTAGGTTTTACAAGGTTAAGTCTCAGCTTGCATCAACAGCAAGGTTGTAAACAAAACGAACACTCACACTCCCAGTTTCTCTAGATGAGTTCAGACCTGGGGTGGGTGATGTTGGGTGGAGGGCAAGAGTCTGTGTCCAATGCAATTATTGTTGAAACATCACGTAAGCAATAGCAGGTGGCTGCAGCTATAGCCCTATTGACCCAGCCCTGTTCCAGATTTGAAACTCTGGGGACTTGTCACACTTCCAGAGAGGTAGGACTTAGAAAGGACAATCAGACTATCCTGTGTGGGGTTCACTAGATGATCATGGGGCAGGAGGGCCATACACAGGATTCCTGCTTCAGAGAAGAGTATCCCAGACTGACAGCTAACAGACCCCATATAGCCAACAGACACACTTTGTTTGGCTTACCATATTTTAAAAACTGTAAAAATTCATCCTAAATCTGGATTCATATTTTCATAAATAATCAGAAGAGCTAGAATTTCTGAGCCCACATCTTTGCATGGCAACAACCAGCTAGAGTTGAGAAAACACTACCCTTAGACAATATGCTTTCCGGGTCTCCACGGACCCCAGCTTCCATATTATTCTATACCATCCTGATTAACATATGCATGATACCTTGGTTCCTCATGGGCTATTCCAACTCTGAGAAGCCACTGAGGGTCCAGCCTCTAATATGGACCAACATGGGGCAGAGTACAAGTGTATTACAATTAACTATAATTTCTATAGCTAACTCTCAGACTTTCTAAATGCAACATGAACGTAAGTGTAAAGTACTATTCAAGATGATGATGATGATGATGGTAGTGGTTGCCACTGTTAAGCACTTATCAGGCATAGTATAAAGACTGCATTGTATATTATCTTCTTTAATCATGATAAAACGTGTGAGCCTTAACACAGATACCATCCGACTTCGGTGTTTCCTACTATCACCCAACTTCAGACACCAGGTGAGATACTTCCTACCCCCACTTTACCGGGGTTCACAAAACTCTGCTATGCCAACAGGACAATATATAATGTGTTGCCTTAGCAGCCAGACCATTCAGCTTCTGCCACTCTCTTACCTGTCTGGGTTGCCGAGTTCCAGCAACACAGAATCCTGGGTCTGCTCATTGGGTCACCTAGTGACTTCTTTATGATGGAATCTCAGAGCACCACATCCACTGAATAGGGATCTACTTCCCCAGCCCAACTGACTCAGGGACTTGCCCACTGTGGGGTAGGGGCACTTCCAAAGTTAGGTGAGCAGGACCATGGGAAACACCACTGCAAGGAGCACCCAGGAGCCAAACCTGATTGGCATCCTCACCGACCAATTTCCCAGCCTCAAGACCAATGAGAACTTCCCCTTCTCCTCCCACTGTGCCATTTACCTCTCCATCTGCCCCAGGGCCTGACAGTTGTTACCCAAAAGGTATACTACCAGGTTGCCTCCTAAGATATTGCTGTGTCCTGTCAGGTCCCTTCCTTCAAAGCTTCAGGACACTCTAGGCCCAAAGGGACATCCCATTCATCTAGCCTGGTAGGAGGAAGGCTTGTTCCACCTCTGTTTTGGGGCACTAACCTGAGTAAGTTTGAAACCTTCACAATGAGGTTGTGTTTAAAAATGCTTCTGTAAGATTCTTGCTCAAACTCATCCTTTGAAACATCTGTTCTTTGAAGTTTTAGGACTAGGTGGACGTGCTGGGTTCCTGGACAAAACAAGATTATGGTCTCTATAAACCACCAAGGTCACATAATGAGAAAGGCTCTTTTTCAGGGCCTCCCATGTATGACTACACCAAACAAGGGACCCAAAGCCCATAATCTGCTCAACATCTGAGCAAGATCAGGGTGTTTATCAGTTTCACCAGAGATGATCAGATGAGTGACTGAACTGTAGGAGCTGAACTCACAGAGACTGATTGATAGACCAATATTCCATATTAGCTCCCAGCAGGAGGGTCCTCACTGAGAGAACCCATGCTGGTCATCAGCACTCAGGAGGTCAAATTGCAAGTTCTCTGCTGGGTGAGCTGAGAAGATGAGCCAGGACAGCCGGATGTTCTTTCGGAGAATTACTTTCCACCTCTGGTTGCTTGATGATGAATTGCCCTTCTCCACTGGAGGGATATTTCAGTCTGAGGAACCAGTACAGGTCATCTGAAGTCAGATCACGCTCTCTTCAGGCAACATTAGAGGAAATCTTTCAAAGTCTTAGTCTCCTGTGTTCCTTTCTCAATATTCCTTATCAGTTAACTTATCTTTCAAAGCCACTGCCATTATGTGATCTCATGTTACAATTTCCCAGATTACTGCTTGTTCTACATTAGCTACATTTGTGATGGCTGCTTCCCAGAACAGGAAGGCCATCTCCCAATTATGGTGACTTACGACTTACTGCCCCAAGCCATCATGTTTTCATTCCTGTAGCTTCAATTTCCCAGAATGGCACTTCTTAACCTTGTTCTCCAAAGGAGGCAGGTAGAAGATAATGGAAAAAGACCAGGAACCAGAATCAGAAGACCTGGTAAGACAATTTCCTTGAAAAAGTTCTGTATCCACAGTTGTAAATGGAGATAGAAAGGCCTTGCTTGCATGCCTATCTTATTATCAAAGGAAAATCTCTTTGTAAAACAAAGTGCTAAATAAGCCTTGGGGTTATGGCTTGTCTGGGGAGGTTCAGTGGATTCCAGCTCAAGCACACAGACTCTGGAGCCCCTGCTCATACCACTCTCTTTTACTGCTTCTCTTAAGCCTATCCAGCAACAAAGCATGCCCTCCCCTGCCACCCCACACCATACTCTGGTAGCTGAAAGGGCCACAGGTAGGCAGGGATGGGAAAGAGGGGAGGAGGGGATAGAAATTAAAACCACAAGCCTAGGACTAGCAAGTTCCCCAGTCATGATCTGTCTGGAGAAGTAGATCTCCACACCCCAAGACACAAACAGAAAGTAACAAAAAACAATTGGATGTTATCATCTCTCAAATCTGGGCCCCACTAACTTCTTAGCTTTGAGATCTTGGAAAAGTCACTTAACTTCTCTCAGCCTTATGATACAATAGAGATAAAACACCTCACAGGCCCTTTCTCCTGAGGATTATATAAGTTATGTAAAGCCCTGATCCCTTAGGGCAGCCCTCCCTGATTTAGTTAGAACTGTAGTCTATCCCAAGATCACAAACCCAAGCGTTCTAGTTTCCACAGGCTTTTTCAGCAGGCTCCAGTATCAATTATTTGTAGCAACTATGGACACTCTAAAATGGCATGCAAATTGTTTTGGGGGTTATGAGTGTGTTTGTTTTTCAGGACAAAGGGCCAACAGCCTGTAAAATTGTCCATGAACCATCAAAATGTCCAGAGTCTCTGCTACAGAGAATGTACCCTTCCAGAGAGCAAAAATATCTCTAGCCAGGGAAAGGGTAGACCTTTCTGTTCAGACTTGAGGCTGTGCCACAGACCATCCCACCCAGGGAGTTCTATTTAATATCTTGTCTCTGTGATTTGCAAATTTCCTTAGGTAAATATAACCATGATGACAGATTAGGGTTGTTTGGGGGTTGGTTTGCTTTGATTCAGTTGTTGCTATTGTTTTCTAGCCTCATGCAGTAATGGATGGACTATGACGGCATGCAGTCACATATATTCAACAGAGAACAGACCACATATGTGGACCCACATACATACACAGACTCCCTCTGAGAACACTATGCACTCTCAATTAGAGCAGTGTGAGTTGGGCAAGTGGGAAACTGAGGTTTGGGGTTACATAACTTGTCCCTGAAAACTTCTAATACTATGCACCGTTTATCTAGAGCCAATGCCTCCTGTACACCAGGTACTCTCTCTACAATATCTCAAATTTTCACAACAAACCCTTAAGATAGGTAGGTATGATTCTCTCATCATCAAGGCAACTGAAACCCAGGGGGTTAATAACTTGACAAAGAAGATTTGAATTCCAGCTACTTCCAACTGAACTGGAGGGGAATTTCATTAAAAGCCAGTAAACACAGTGTAGAGTGAGACATTTAAGGGTAAAACAGAAACTAAAAGAGCATGCGAATGGGGAAAAAAATGGAGGTGGACATTGTATAGAGCCTTAAGTGGAGAAAGAAAAAGCTTTTCTTCCAATTACTACTGCTACATAATCAGTAATCTGTATGTAGAATACAAATACAAATATAAATCAAATCAAATACAAATACAAATCAGATACAGTAGAATAAAACAGCAGCTATTTTATTATGCTCACAGCTTTTGTGGGTTGGAGATTTGGAACAAGCACAGCAGAGATGGCTTGTCTCTGCTCCAGCATGTCTGGAGCCTCAGCTGGGAAGACTTGAAGGCTGGAGGTGACTCAGTGGCTGGGGTCTGGAACCATCCTCGGGCATTTTCACTCATGTCTGGTGTTGATGTTGGCTGCTACCTGGGATCCCAGCTGGAGCTGTCAACCAGAGCACCTCTATAGGCCCCTCCATGTGACCTGGATTTCCTCACAGAGTGGCAGCCTCAAGGGGGTCGACAGTTTAACGTGGCAGCCCAGAGCCTCAAAAGCAGGTGTCCAAGCAGACCAGGCAGGAACAGCAATGTCTTTTTTGGTTTAGCCTTAGAAATCACACAATGTCATTTCTGGTACATTCTATTAGAAGCAAGTCATAGCCATCTAAAATAAAACCTCACGGCCTTCTATCCATTTTCTAGGATATAAGAAAGATGTAAGAACTAGCACAGAAAAGTGATCTGGGTGGGATTTTGAGTGCTTCAGATTTGCAGAGGCCCTTGGGTGGTGGTTGTTGTAGAGGAGAATGAGTTGGCAGGATGCCAACAAACGTACATAATTCAAACTTTTTTAAAAAAACTATTGATTTGGAAAATCAGAGCACAATAAATTCTTCATAGATGGGACTCACTTATTCAAAATCAGGGCTATCTGACCAAGGCTGAGTTAAAATTTCCTCATGTGCTATCTGTACATAAAGGCTTCCTCAGCAATTTAATCATGTAAACAAGATGCAGGGTCAGGGAGGGTTTGTCTATAACCTACTTAGGAAAAACTGTTCTTAAGAACTTTAGCACTTTAATCACCTTAATTGTTTGCATGCCAATTAATTGGCACTGCTAATTATAAATGAGTTATCTGTTCATTAAAGCAGGCTTAGACGAATGCCAGCTTAAAAGCACTTAGCAGTTAGTGTGGATTGTTGTGTTATCTACAAGCAAAAACCACATTCCTTTAAAAACGTCTGTATTATAAGCAAAAGTTTAAAAAAAAAACATAGTTTCTTTTCCACAAATTCTGATTCATCCTACTGGGGTAATATAGTAAGACTGTAGTATATAAAACTGGAACTACAAGTGGTGAGAAAGGCAAATCTTCCAATGAGAAGAACGGAAGACACTCCAATAGACTGACGCAAAAGCAAAATCATGGGAGGAAATGTTTTGAGCTGTGTTTGCAATGAGAGTAAAAGCTTGAAGAGTAAAGAGAGAGAGTGAAAAATAGGGGAAAAGACAAAAGAAGGCAAGTGGCAGTGGGAAGTCATAACAATGAAATCTGGGGTCCCTGTATCATTAGTCTTCTAAAGAAGAAAACTTGTTTGATTCTCTATTGCTGGCTAACACATTACCCACAAACTGAGTGACCTGAAACAACCTTCTTGTTTGCTGTTATTTGGTATAGTACATGAGGAATGCAGGAAGAGCTCAGCTGGGCACTTCCCCTCTGATCTGCATATTTTCCGCTGTGGCAGCTGGGACAGGATGATCCACCTACAAGATAGTTTCTTCACTCACACGTTACCTCAATGTTCCTTGGCTTCTCTCTCCACATGGAGTTTTCTCCTCCAGGTTCTCCCCATGTGGCTTGAGCTTCTCACAGCATAGAGACCTCTCGGTGGTTGGGTTTCTTGCATCCTGACTCAGGGCTCCCAAGAGACCAAGGCAGATGCTACCAGTCCCCTTAGACAGAAGATCTAGAAATGCATGGCATCTCTTACACTCATACTCCATTCATCAAGGCTGTCACAAACCAGCCCAGATTCAATGGCCAGAAAATGGACCTCATCTCTCAATGAAAGGAGTGTCAAAGAATTTGCAGCCATTTGTAATCCACCGCAGGTCCACCATGAATCTGGATGAAGTCATACGATATTTAAAGTAGACAATGAAAACAATGAAGGTATTCTCACCTGGAAGCCTTTTTTGTTTTTCTTTTTATAACAGTTCTAAATTTCTATTTTACCTAAAAAATAAAGTTAGAGTTGTATAAGTGATGACATGTTAGGCACTTATACCCAACAATGAAAAGGCAAGCTTGGGATGTAAGCTAAGTCTTTGGAGGGAAGTTCTAGGTCTTCTCCATTTAAAGGTTTGCTTTGAATATGGCTTCAATACAAACAATCCCCTTTAAATGAGCCAGAGTTAGTCTCTCACCTTGACTAAACACCTTGGTGTGCCATATTGAGAGTGAAGGTGTCTCTCCCTCTCCTCCTCCAACATACCCTTAGCAAATTAGTCACCAGGTCACATCAGTTCTTAATTTGTAGGATCTCCTGCAACTGTCTCACCCCCTCCTGTTTCCATTGCCTTGCTTTCCAGAGTCCTTATCGCCATGTGCCTAATATGTCATTAAATTTGTTACAGACCTCCCTACATTCTACAACCCCTTTTCACACTCCTGACAAATTAATACCTCTTCCAGTTTAGAAATTACATATTACATCCCTACTCTTTTAGTATTTCCCTTAAATTTTTAACATGGCTCCTTAAAGTTAATGTAGCTACCCTTCTTCTGAGTAATAAAAAGGACCTTAAATGCCTTAAACTTCTAATCCCCTCCCTTTCTTCCTATGTTATTTCTGTCCAGTAATCTATTCTATGATACTTTCATATTCTTAATCAATACTTTTATTTCTTTACCCAGTCAAGGAATATTTAGATTTATCCACATGTTTAACAACTACTTGGGTTTGTTTTGTTTTTGTTTTTGTTTTGGGGTTTTTTTATTGAAGTATAACTGACATACAATGTTACATTAGTTTTAGGTGTACAAAATACTGATGCAACAATCCTATAACTTACTCAATGTTCAGCACAGTAAGTGTGGTCACCATGTGCACCATGCAATATTATTACAATATTGTTGACTATATTCCTTATGCTGAACTTTTCCTGTGATTTATTTATTTTATAATGAGAAGTTTGTACCTTTTAATCCCCTTTATCTATTTTGCCCATCCCCCAAGCTGTTTGTGCATCATTATTTCTTGGGCTCAATTTCATTCTTCATGAAGTGCATCCTTTTTATACAAGTGGTTCTCAAAGTTGACATCACACTAGAATCACATAGGGATATTTTTTAAATCCCAGTTCCCAGTCTGTACTGCAGAAGGATTAAATCTAAACTCTAGGGGTATAACACAGGTATCAGTATTTTGTAAGTGTCTTCTGATGATTCTAATGTGTAGCCAGATTGAGCACCTTCATTTTGGAAAATCCTTCAGCAAAGTTCTCTTAGCGGTAAATTGTCTCTGGTTTTATCTGAAAATGTTTATAAAGACAGTCACCTTCATATGGAATCATAATGAAGCTGAATTTAAAATTCTAGATTGATAATTATTTTCTTTTAGCATGTAAAAGAAGTTATTCCACTGTCCCCTGGTTTCTATAGTCTCTTTGATGAGGTCTGCTCTCAGGCTAATTTCCTTCCTTAGTAAGTAGTCTTTATTTGCTTTATGGTTGCTTTTATATTTTTGTCTTTGTCTTTGAGGTTTTCAAGTTTAATCAATATGTATCTGAACAGGGAATTATTTTGACTAAAAAATAAAAGTGTTTGACATTTATTATATTTTCTGGATTTAGAAATTCATGTCTTTCAACATTTTGGAAAATTCTCAAGGCGTTAGCTCTTCTAGTATTATCTTTCTCTCATTCTTTCTACTGTGTCCTCAAAAAAAATCTTATTTTCCATTTCTCAGTCTTTTTCATTATATTTCCATGTCTCTTAACCTTGTTTTCATATTTTCCTTCTTTCTAATCTCTCTTTAAATATCTTCCAGTTCACTTCCAGTTCATTCTTCATCTCTGCCTAATCTACTATTTACCCTGTCTTTTGAGTTTTTAGTTTCAGTTTTATAGTTTAATCTCTAGATGTTCTATTTTATTCTGTATAAAACTGGCTGATAATTATATATGCTCTATTTCTTTATTGTATTTTTTATTCTTTCTTTTGTGTCTTTAATCAATTTAAACAACTTTATTTAGAGAATATGTCCAGTAATTCCATTATCTGAAGCCTTAGGGACTTAATTCTTTTGTCCCTTGTAGTGGGTTGTCCACTTGTGGTGGATTGGTTCCTTGCATATATGGTAATTTTGAATCATGATCTTGAGTTTGGCAGGACTTTAGCTGTAGAAATCTTGTGCAATCGAATTTAAGGGATGTCCTTCCAGAGTGGTGCTCCATAGGTGCTGCTAGTCTGGAACCAATTTCATGTTAATTTCTTTTCTTGGATTTCCTGGAGCATGAAAGTAAGGACAATAGGATTGTCCTTATGAATTCTCATGAGACATTTTTCCCCACTAAGCAAAGCCGGCTGGGTATTTTTATAGGGTTCTTGGGGTTTTTTTGCTTTGTTTTTTGCCAGTAACTTTTCAGTCACCATTTTACTGAGAGTTCAGCCCTTTGAAGGCTTTTTGTGGGGAGAGGGGTTTCAGTTCAAACATCTTGCTGTAAGAATGCCCAGGGCCTCAACTTCTTGTGGTCTTTAAACTGAAGTCACTGCTTATTGAGACTGGCAACACATTCCAGGGCAGCTGAACTGAATGTACATTTGCCACTCTAATTTTCTATTTCTTTTTCATGTTTTGGTCCCTGAGTCTTTCCTTTCCTAACCTCCAGAAAATTCTGCAATGCATTTAGGGTGTCCATTCCATTTTATTCCATATTCTAGTGTTGTTTTGTTGTTGTTATTGTTGTTGTTGTTGTTGTTAAGAGAAATTTTCGGCTTCACCAACTAATTAGTTCACCAACTTGCCATAAATGGAAATCCTCATACATATCCCCTCTAAAGTCTGAAAAGAATACATTATAATTTGCACTGTTGTTCATATTATTAGACGAGCAATGTTATTTATTAATTGAGAGTTAAATTAGTAAGGTCACTTTTTTTGTTTACCAAGAGTTTCTGTTTTCAAAGAAGTTACCCAAAAAAAAGAACAAAAAAAGTTTTGGGCTTGAAACCAAGAAATTCTTTTCAAACTTTTAAATACTGACACAAAACTTTTTGAAAGGGAAATTGTGAACTTTCCTCTTGCCCTTTAGCCTTTAAGAATCCAATAAGACATCTATTGAGCCAATGTGGTGAAATCACTCACAGAGTTATAGCAACCTAAGAAATGATCTTTGGGCATACATTCTACTCTAGTTAAAATTCATAAAGCTAGAGTGGGTATTTTTTGTATATTTTGTTAATAACCCTCAATTAATAGCTCTGAGAAAATTTAACTTTATATTCCTGATGGTGAGATATCAACCTGGGTAGACTTACTTTGCCTTCCATTTCATAATTCATTTAGTAAAACATCAGAGATACGAATGAAATTTAAAAGGAAAGTAGTGATATGGGCCAAAATGAAGTTTTATTAATAAAAATCTGTGGATTCCAGTTAGTCAAATTACTTCCAACACAAAGCAACTTGGCCCAATGGAAGAAAAGTAAAAATTTCCAGTTAGTCCAAGCCTTCTTTGAATTATTGAAATCCCCCCACACTCCTCTTTCATCCTTCTATATACCTCACTATGGTCATATCTTCCCTTTTTATACTATCATATCTTCAACTCCAAATTCTATAGGGTTCCCTGCCCCTTTTTCCTTCTGAGATTAGATAGATACATAGATACATAGATGCATAGATACATAGATACATAGATAGATATGCCAGCCCCAGCACTAAATTAACAGCAAAGATAAAGTGCTAAGGGGCTGTGAAGTTTTACCCTATAGAACTCACATTAAAGTATGGTACAATTATTCTGGTCAGATAAATTCTGTAAAGCATTCCCATGGAGTAGACAAATTGGGAAAATGTGTGCTTCCCTCCGACTGGGTGCAGCTCCATGGACACAAAGCTTGGTCAGGGGGCACTGGTGGGATGTCAGCCTTCTGTTATCACCTCAGTGGGGGAGCTTTTGTGGAGCACACCACCTGCACAATCCCATGTTCAAACCTACAAGTCTCTGATTCCAAACCTCACAGTAAGGTCTTTCCAGGCGCTAGGATTCATGACAATGATTCATGATCACTCAGTGTTTGTCCCTAAAATAGCTGGAATTTCACTTGTTTCCCCTCAGTCATCTCCAAACAAGTTAATTTTTCTTTATGGAGAGCTTGAATTGTCTGATCTTTGGATTATGGTGCCCCACTCTACTCACTCATCAATGTCCACTGCTAAAGAGGACTCCCAGAGCTCTATTTCCTTGACCTCTGAGCCATTCTGGTGAGTGGGACAATCACTCTATTATAACTAAGCAAACCACACCTCCCACTTCTCTAGAACAAACAGTGGCAACATGGCTGCACATCTCCAGCCTTAAACAAGCTCTTGCTAACGGAAACTCTGACAAATCACAAAGCATAAGCAGCAATAGCAGGCACTGGGGTAATAATTTATTTTTAATGCCATGCTGTCTTTAACAGTGCAATTTCCTCTAGGGTGTTTGCTTTGAGATTGCAAGATAATTACATCTCAGAAACCAGGCTAATTACAGTTAACAGCCTGAAAACCAAAGGAACCCTTCCCTCCACCCCCACCTTTTTTTTTCCACTAGAATACTACACAAATTCCAGTTAAAACGTGCAGCATCATTTAGGAAACCAATTTGACTACAGCTTAGAGGTTCATTCTCCCCTCCTAGCCTCACATGTATAACTTGCATTGATGTGTATCAGAGGGACCTGAGTAACACAGCCTCAGTGATTAGAATAAATAACAGCACATAGAAAGGAAACAATGACAGCAATTTTCCAATAGAGATGAAAGTCTAAATGTTTCTGGTGGAAAACCAAGGTGGGAGTGTGGATTCATGCTGCGAAGAAAAGATTACCTGTGGCTTCTAGATACTCTTTAGGGTCTCCTGGAGTAACCAATCAACCAATTTGGGACATTTGTAGAATTAAGGAGCTGGAAGGGAGGTGAGAAATCATCTGCTCAATTGTCATTATTCCATCAAAAATGCAAAGCATCATGTGCTGGTCATAAAAGTCTTCAAGAATGGCAATTCCATGACCTGCTCATTCAATGAGAAAACATTTTCGATCATCTCATAGACACCATGCTTTGAGGTGGGAATATACAAGTGGATTTTCTGATTTTTTATAATCCTTATGTCAAAAAGTTCTCCCAATCTTAAATTTATCTTGATGCAACCTCAGACCTTTTCCTCTACTGTGTTTTAGCTGAGCTAAAGACTCTCTTAAAGAGATAGAGCTGCCCCTACCCTCTCCTTTGAATGATATAATTTTCCATTCCAAGTACTTCCCAACTTTTTATGCAATATTCCCAACATTTATGCAAATGTGCATATTATTTCCCAACTTGTCTCCAGTTTCTATTAGCTTTTGAAATGTGGAAGCCAAACATTACTAGCTCTGGCTCAGTTTGGCATCTCCTAGAAACTAGGGCCTGGATTTTTTCTTCCATTTGTGGGGAAAAGGGGACTGGACTGGGAAAGTGAAGAGGAAATCCAATATTCTGAACTTTCACATGAAAATTCGTTCCTGTTTCGATAGTGTCTCCAGAACTTGTCTACCTGACATCATAGTCTTAAACATAACATAACTAAAGCCAAGCTCCTTCTTCAGGCTTTTGCACAATACTGGTGGAATTCCTCTCCATCCACATCCTATTCAGAAAAGTGATATAGTGGCCCTTCCCATCACCCTCCTTGCTAGAGGGTCCTAGTTGCTAATAACATAAAATTTGCATGCAAATGGTATCTCTCTTAATAACAACTCCTTAGCAACACCACTTGACTTCATTCATTCTTTTAACAAACGTGTACTGAATGCTCAGCAAGGGAGAGAAGACTTCACCATTTTTGTTGCTATTCAACTTCTCTTATCAGCTCTCCCTTTAAAGAGAAGGAATTGCTAATCTTATTGATCAGGACAGTCAGTGGGGCCACTTTTTACTAGCAGACAGGATTATTTTGCTCTAAAATCAGCACCCAGGTATAGTGCTCGCCTTTTGGCCTCAGACTCATGTAGGTCCTGGTACTAGAAGTGGGTCAGCCACCATAATTTAGTCTTCTTCTTCTACTCTGAGACCTGGCTGGAAAATGTTCTCTGAATCACTCTTGGGACAAGCCACCTTTATCTGCTCTTGGTTTCTATCTCTGCACAGCCATGTCCGAGTATCATGGCCCTAAGATTCAGGTTAGGGGCTGACAGAGAGGTGAGAGATAAACTGGTATTTAGGTTGCTTGCCTGAGGAGCAAACTTAATAGCTTCCCAGGAAGACCTTGGGAAGACAGGGAAGATTGACAGAGCATGATTTGAATACCCAGGCTATCAAATCATCACATTAGCCCAAAACCTCACCTCCAGTCTCTAAAATTGACTATATACCATGCCAGGTGCTAGGCTCCAAGGACACGGTCATATGAAGCACCCTCTCCTCCAGGGGCTTATGATCTAGTGGAACATTTTATCTGTCTTGGAAATTAAGTTTGCATTGTCATTATCTGAAAGAAAGCTTATCCTTGACAAGAGAACATTGGAAATGAAATCTAAGTGTGGTTTAAAAGAGATTTCATTGTGGAAATTTGGGAATTTGTGAAAGTGAGGTCAGAGCACCTGTGTTATGCTCTATTAAGATCCTTACATTTTATGGCTCTGCCTCAGAAACTTTACTAACTGGGAAAAAGGGAAGAAATTAGCAAAAGGATATAGTTCTATCTCAAGCCCAAAAGTCCAGGCACAATTCTGGAGCAATAGAAACAACAGCTGGTGACCAACTGGCTTTTTTTTAATGGGAGAAGAGTTTAGAACCAAGGAGTGTGTAGCTATGAGAACGTTCACATCCAGAAGAGTGTTCTGACCCCCATCACACACAGCATGGTTCCCACCCCCCAAGACATTTCTGCCTCAAAATGGGAAAATCAGAGGCAAAAGTGTGTGAATTAACTCATTAGAGTTAATGAGAAAAAAAGTTCCTACTTGAAAGGAAGCTGTGGGGACAAATGACATGATGGATGTTTAAGGATGCATCCCTCAGAAGAGTTTTCATTACTAACCGTCATCATTTTGAACAACTCTTTAGGGCAGGTAAAGGGCAGGTGTTGCTGAGTAACAAGAAAACCATTTCTGAATTGTTCTCATAAAGTTGGGTCAACAGTCAACCACTGTTACCTGCACTTCCAGGTAACTGGAAAATCCCATTATTGGGGTCTCTGCTGGCCACATGAAGTGGGCAGGCCACAGCGGGTGGTTCAACTAAACAGTCGAGCTGCAACTTACAAGATTCAGGATGAGAGACAAAGAGTCCAATAACACTCTGGGGATAGAATTCAAGTTGGATGAAATTTTAATTGATAATAATAGGAGGAAAATGATTTGTATAAAATTTAAAATACTCTTAAAGTATCGTATTAGAAACTTGGGGTGTTGTTAATTCTCTGTATGCTTTATCTATTTTAAACAATTTAAAATAGAAATATTGTGCTTTAAATAGGTCTCCTTTGGTCCACATAACTTAGATCATATAACTCAGTTGCAAATCATCCAAATAGCAGCTCACTTTAATGGCACAGAAAAAATGTAAGAAGAAAGCATAAAAGGACTGCATTCCTAAAGTTATAAAGGGATGATAGATGGTATAATTTTTAGGAATAACCTAGGAACATTTTTAGGCAAGGCAAAACCTACCCTAATAACTTATTTTTCCAAAATTTCCTTGATTCACTTATAATTCCCCAAAGAGATGCCCCAGCAAGTAAGTACATCCTGTTATAGAATTCAGTAGTGTAGTAAAGATCTGCCTACACCAGGTTTCTCTCTGATCACTGTCACTGATGATTTTCTATTCATTCATTCATTCATTCAAGAAAATTATTTTTCTCTAATTGGACCACAGATGCACAGAATTGGATTCAACATAATCCTTGATTGATGATCCTCTCATCATAGGTCCATGCCTGAGCTACTTTTATTTAGTTATTTTAAATAATGTGTGAAGCATTCATGAATGCACCACCACCCCCCCCCCCAAAAAAAAACGTGGAACTTTGACAGGGATCTAAATCTAACCATATGCTTCCCCCCACCCCTCATTCCATCTTCCTGTTTACTTTCCCCACCTGAGATATAAGCATCTTTTTGAATCCCAATTTCATTCCCTTCCTTTCCTTTCCTTTGTATATAATTTTATTGCATTTACATGTATTATATATGTACATGTAGAATATAAATTACATATACAAAGCATATGTATATGTGCATATATATTACTGTTTTTAACTTTATTTTTAAAAGGGGTATCATACTGTAAGTAACCTTTGGAAGACTACTTTTTTTCTTAACATGATGATAGTTAGATTCATCCATATTGTTGCAAGTTACTGTGGTTCATTTGTTTTTAGATAATAACAGACAATATTATGTCATGGGAATATTTTACCATTTGCTCCCTACTCTACTAATGTTGGGCATTTAGGTTGTTTCCAGGTTTGGGCTATTGTGAACAATGCTGCTATGATCATTCTTGTAGTTGAATCTTGTTATGCATGGAACAAGAGTTTTTCTTGGATACATACCTAGGAAATTAATCGCTGAGCAATAGGAAATGTAAATATTCAACTTTAGAAGACAATGCTAAACACTTTTCTGAACTGATTGCATGTTCACCTTCAGGAGATTATGTCAAACTCTTTCCCAGAGTTATTGCAAGCCTACTTGGCATTGTCAGACATTTTAATTTTTACCCAATTAAATAGATGTGAAATGATATCTCATCATGGTTCTTATTTACATTATTCTGTTCATTAATGATGTTAAACATGCCTTTACAAGTTTATTGGTCATATGGTGATTTTTTTCTATTTGTTTTTTTTTCATTTTTCTACTGGTGTGTGTGTGTGTACATGCACTTTTCTTAATGATTTGTAGGAGTTATTTACATTTTTTAATGTTAATCCTTTGCAGTTCTATATATTTTCAGTATTTTACCTGTTTATAACTTGTCTTTCAATTTTCTTTAAGGTATCTTTCAATTTTGAATCTATTTGGAGTTGATATAGTATGAAGCAAGAATCCAATGTCATCTTTTTCCATATAAATAGTAGATAAGTACTTTTTTCCAGCTCCATTTACTGATCACTCTTTTTCTTTTACTGTTCTGATATGCCACATCTGTCACACACACACACACACCCACTCCGAGGTTTCATCTGTGGATCCCTAACCTATTCCTCTGGTCTATTTTTCTATCCCCATACCAATCTACATAGTCCTTCCTCCTTGCTCTTGCTTTTCAGAAATAACCTGACTACTCTTGGCCCTCTACCCCTTCATATGAATTTTGGAATCACTTTATCAAATACCATGAAAAACCCTGGGGATTTTATTGGAAATATACTGAATCTACAGATAATAATTAAAATCTTTATGATATTAAGTATGTCTTATCCATGAACATAGTATCTTCCTTTTTATCTAGGTCTGCTTTTTAATGTTTTATTTTTTAGAGAGATGGGGGAGGAGGGGCAGAAAGTGAAGGGAAAAGAGGATCTGAAGCAGGTTCTGTGCCGACAGCAGTGAGCCCAATGCAGGGCTCAAACTCAGGAACTGTGAGATCATGACCTGAGCTGTAGTCGGACGCTTAACTGACTGAGCCCCTCATGGTCTTCTTTAACATTTTTTAATAAGGTTTTATAATTTTCCCCTAGAGATCTTTCACATCTAATGCTAAATTACTCTTAGATACTTTTTTTTAAATTTATTTGGATTTTAATCTATTTTAATTTTGTAGATGTCGTTTTCTCTTTAATTTTGTTTTATAGTTTTTACTGGTAGAGAGGAACGCAACTTATTTTCATATTAATCTTATACCCAGCCACCTTACGAAACTCATATATTTTCCAATAATTTGTCGGTAGAGTAATTGGGTTTTTCTAACTGTTTTATTTCCTCCTCTCTAATCCCTAAGCCTCTAATATCCTTTTCTTACTTTATTGAACTGTCCAGAATCATGAATATAGTGTTAAAAAGAAATGGTAACGGGTGCCTGGGTGGCTCAGTCAGTTGAGCAGTTGAGCATCCGACTCTCAGTTTCAGCTCAGGTCATGATCTCACAGTTTGTGAGTTTGAGCCCCACGTCAGGCTGCCCATGCTGGCAGTGGAGAGCCTGCTTTGGATTCTCTCTCTCCCTCTCTCTCTGCCCTTCCTCTATGTGTGTTCTCTAAATAAATAAATAAATAAATAAATAAATAAATAAATAAATAAAACTTTAAATAAACATAAACATTAAAAAAAGAAAGAAATGGCAATAGAAATATCTTTCATTATTCCTTCTCGTTCTGCACTCATCCTGGGTGATCTCTTTTACTCCCATGGCTTCAACTGCTATCTAGATCTCTATCTTGACTCATGCATCCAACTGTGAATTTTATACTTCTTGATCTGAATGTTCCACAAGTGCCTCAAATTCAATGTGCCCATAACTCACCATCTAGTCTCATTTCTCAACTGATGCCTACTCTTCTTTTATTTTCTAACTTTCTAGTGGTGCTACCATCCATGTGGCCCATACCAAAAAACTTGGAGTCATTTTTTATTCTCTCCTACCACACACCCTCTCAGGCAACTAGTCTATTGGCTCTAGTTTGTTAACCTAACCCCCCTTTCCACCCAGTCTACCAACCCCCATCATGTCACACCTGTCCTACTGCCGTAAGTTCCTAAACCATCACCTGCATCTGGTCTTGCCTTCTACCAAACCCTCTTCCATGCCAGTCTCTCTAAACTTTAAATCTGGTCATACAGTGCCCAAATTAAAATCCTCTAATGGTTCCCCATAATTCATAGGAAAAACCTAAATGCTTTGCATGGGCAAATGTCCAAAAGCTAGGCCCTTTTTGCTCTGGCCCCCATACCATATCAGCCTCGTCTCCTGTTCTCCTTGCTCTAACACTCTATGCTCCCCACCCCAGGGCGGGGGGGTCTTGCAGTTCCACAAATGCCTGATACACCCTCTCTTCAAGGTTTTGTACCTGCTCTTCCCTCTCTGAATAGAGTGCTTTCCCTTCTCCACTTCCTTCCATCATTTTCTGGTTAACCTCCACTCACCCTTTAGGACTCAGCCTAGACATCACTTCCTTCAGGAAGCCTTTGCCCTACTATAATTGACCTTGCCTATTTTCCCCACTCCTTGAGGGCAGGAAAAAAATCTTATTCATGTTGACATCCCTAAAACCCGGGGTAGTACCTGACATGAGGTAAGAGCTCAGTGAATACTTTGGAAATGTACAGTGAATCAGTACTGCTCCCTTTACCCAAATATCCGATCTACATTTGTTAAGACTCTTGTCTTTCAAAACTCCTTTCAATGCCTTCCTAATCCCCCCCTCTGCCCTCTGGGATGTGCCCCACCACTTTGTTTACATCTCTCCTTAGCGCAGGTCTCCTGGGACTAGGGCTTATGCCTGATCCTCTCTACCAGCTGCTTGAAGGTTAAGGTTTTGCCTCATCCATCTTGGTGTTCCTGCCACCTGTAGCCCAGAGCCTAGCACATAACTGATGCCAAATAGATATCTAAAGTAATAAAATTGAATTCCCTCCTGGAGCCACAAACCAAGCGGAGAACGTGCTTTGGATTCTTCTGTGAGCTGAATTCGTGTTCAAAGTAGAAAGATTTCTGCCAGCATCTCCACCTGCACAGCCTTCCGCCTCTACCTCCCCAGTGCTTCTTCAGTTTTATAATGGAAATCTCTGAAACAATGTCATTCATTTTACATAATATTATTCATTTCACAGGCAATGCCTCTTCATCTTTCTATTCTGTGCTTCAAGGTGCACCTGCATGTTTTCTTGGCTTTGTTTTGGACATTTTTAAGGGAAAAGACTTTATATGGCACTTATTCTAGGTTTTCCTTCCTAGAAATATCACCCCACTCCTCCGTAGCTGTTTATGAGTGTCACGCTCTGCCATTTAAATATTAATGTTATGGAAACAGAAGAGAAAAATCAGTCTCTCATCTGACATGTGATGCTGAGGGAAATTAAGATTAATAAATGGTGACAAGCTCTATAGAGGAAATAAAAGTTAAATTGCCTTGGACTATTTTCAGAAGTTGTTTGAGCAATGAGTATTATGTTGAATGCCCCATAACTATGAACGTTCTAAAAGCCTGATTTCTGACTACAGATCTCAAATGAGAACTCAAACCTTAGCATTCCCCTCAGAGGACTTGCATTCTGCAAGTTCACATGTAGGGGAAATCCTTTAAGGGACAAAACTGAGAAATCTCTGAAAATCAGGCTTTCTTTGTCAAATTTCAAGCAGCCACTGTAATTAGGGAAAAACAAATTTTACATCTAAAAATTTAAGTAATAAATATGTCTAGCAGGTAAAAATATAGGAAATTAACTAAAACTTTCACTTCATCGAGATCAATCACATCATAGACACATTGGCTTGGCTCAGCTAACTGTAGTAAGAGGGGGACCTCCGGTTCCTATTTTGGGTTTAGTTTCCAGAGCCTCTGCTCTGCTCAACCTGCTAGGGCTATTGATGAAAATGTAAGGCAGTGATTCCCAAAGTATGGTCCCTGGACTAGCAGCATCAGCATTGTTTGGGAACCTGAGATACAGATCTTCAGGCTCCAGCCCAGACCTACTGAATCAAAAACTCTGGGAGTAGAGCTCAATAGCTTCTGTTCAACAAGCCCTCCAGGAAATTTTGATGCGTCTTCAAGTTTTAGAACCACTGATTCTTAACCCTGGCTGCACATTAGTATCACCTGGGAAATTTTTCTTAAAAAACTGATGGCAAGGTTCTGTCACCCAGAGATTCTCATCAAATAGGTTTGTGGTGAAACCAGTGCACTGATATGTTTTAAAAGTTACCCCAGATGATGGGGCACCTGGATGGCTCAGTTGGTTGAGCGTATGACTTCGTCTCAGGTCATGATCTCGCAGTCCATGAGTTGGAGCTCCGCCTCGAGCTCTGTGCTAACACCTTGGAGCCTGGAGCCTGCTTCGGATTCTGTGTCTCCCTCTCTCTCTGACCCTTGCCCATTCATGCTCTGTCTCTCTCTGTCTCAAAAATAAACAAACATTAAAAAAAATTTTTTTAATAAAATAAAAGTTACCCCAGATGATTCTAAAGTGCAGCCCATGTTGAGGATTTGATTTCAGGCTCTGATTTCTTACTCTGGTGATGGCAACAACCTCAGAAAAGAGCTTTAGGCTCCCTCCTTCCATCCCTCCCGCACCCCTACCCAAAAATGTATCTCAAATCCAAAAGTTCTCAAACTTTATTATGCATCAGAACCTCTCAGGGGGATTGTTAGAAAGAGTTTTCTGGGCCCCAACTTTAGAGTTTCTGATTCGGTAGGTCTGAAGGCCTAAGAATTTGCCTTTCTAGAAAGTTCCCAGGTAATACTGAAACTGCTGGTTGGGCTTCTAACCCATGTATTCTCCAGTCACTCTGGCCTTGGTGAGGAGGGAAAAGTTCTTACCGGAATGAACTTACCCTGTAGAACCTCCAGCCTCTTGCAGATCCCCCAACCTGTTCCATGGAGTTTCCTACTCCTTACCAGAAGGCAGTGCAGGGTCATAGTCCAGAGTGCAACCTCAGGGTCCAGACTGCACTATTTAATCCCATAAACTTTCCATGCCTCAATACCCTATAATAAAAAGGGGGATAATATAGGACCTACCTGAAGGGGTGGCTGTGAGGATTACATGCATTAATACATGCTGTATGCATAAAAAGTGTCTATATTTTAAGTGCTCAAAAATATTGTCATTAGTTACATAAAGTTATAATTAGTTATAACTTCTAAGTAGTCATAATTAAAGGTAAATATAGCTCTTTCTAATTATTGTATAGCCCCTCCCTCTCTAGAGTATAGAGACTAATGCCTGGGTGGTTCATGTACACCGATGAATCAAAAGGACACATATCTTGCCATCCATACTCAGAATCATTTGTACCACTCCACAAAAAAATGGAAGGGCTGTTAGTGGACTGCTAGGAGCCTGAAAAGGGTTCTCTCTAGAGAGGCCCCACCCATCAGTCATGCCAAGCACTGCAGCATCTCTTGGAAGCAAGTGAACAGAGCCCCTAAACAAGTTGAAGAACCTTTACTACAGTTCAAAAGGTGAATATGCCCAAAACTATTCCATGATTTCCCACTGTCTTAGGAATAAAGGTCAAGTTTTTTACCATTACTTAATGGGTCCTGGCCCCTTCCCAGCTTCTCATCCTATAACAAACCACTTGGACTTTTCTAAAAACACCCTGCCCCATGAAGTCACTGTGCCTTTGCTCTTGCTATTTCCTCAGCTGCATGCCCTTCTCCCTCCTTGCATTCCTTACATATAAATTTGCTGCTTTATATTTCTTTTTCATGTTCCCTCAAAGTCACCTCTGCCCTAAAACCTCCCTGACCCACTATGCCCCACTTCCCCGTAGGAAGAGATGATCATCTCCTTTCCTGGATCACCTCCCTGTCCTATACAATCCCCTATGAGTGCCTGGGCTGCCACTAGTTATTTACAGCCTCTCTCCACTGCTAGACTGTGAGCCAAACCAAAGAAGCAGCCATGTTCTTGTGGTCATCCTTGACCCCCCCACCAAGCACAATCACTAGCCTGTATTAGGTGCTTCATTATTGAGTGAGTGTATGAAATATCCAATCAATTCTATATAAACTAAAGTCAATTCCTGGATAGTTAAAGGACACCAAGAGAGAAGAGATCAGAAGGGATACAGAAAGAGGAAAGTGTGGTGACCACCCGAGGTGACACCAAAAATCATAGGTGCATGGGACATAGAGCTGCTCATCAAGAGGAAGCTTCAAACGACCTTTAGTTAGGGCATTGGTTCTCCAACATCTTTTACTTCTTTATACCCTTAAAAGTTATTGACAACACCAAAGTGTTTTTGTGTAAATGGTTACATCCTCCCATTTTTAACATTAGAAATTAAAATGGAGAAATTTTTTTAATGTTTCTTCATTAGCTTGTTTAAAAATAATAAGCATGTAAACATAATTTTTTTAAAAAGCTATATTTTCAAAAAAAAAACTTTCATTGAGAAGAGTGGCATTGTTTTCTTACCCTTGAAAACCTCTTTAATATCTGGCTTATGTTAGTGTATCCAGCTTCTGCATTCAACCTGGTATGATATTGCTCATCATGTGGCCTCTGGAAAACTCAGCTATACGTTTGTGAAAGAACGAGTGAAAAAGGCAAATAAAGTTTCAGTACGATTATGAAAATAGCTCTAACCTTGTAAGCCTCATGAAAGAGTCTCAGAGATCCCCCCCCATGGGTTCCAGGACTACACTTTTAGAACCACTGAATTAAGATATAGGTCATCTGTGGTTGCAGAGAATGAAATAATAGTGACTTGGAAAAGATCAACATATATTTCTATCTTGCCTAAACTTCCAGATGTAAGCAGTCTCTATCAATCATGGCACTCTTTCTGGTTGCCCCACCATCTCTGGTCTAAAATGGCTCCCCAGTACCCCCTCTACAATCCAGCTGGCAAGGAGGGAAGAGCATGCCCTCTTCCTTTGAGTACATGTTCCAGAAGTTGCATATATCACTTCCCCTCATATTCCATCAGCCCAACCTTGGACAAAGAGTCTATTACTGAGCTTCACAGAAGACTGAGAAATGTCTCTAATCTCACTGGCCATATATTCTATCACTATAGATAAAGGTGAGAACAGATATGGGGATAAGTCTCAGTCTTTGCTACATTGACCTTTCTCCCTAGGGTCAGTTGGGAACAGTCCCAGAAAGGAGCTTAGACAAGCCAGGACTTACTTCACCCCTGCCCAGAAGGTCAAGGAAGCTGGTCCTGACAATGTGCAGAACTCACACAGCAAGATCTCTTTGCATCTGTCGCACAAAAACAAGGAAGTCTCAAAGCAGTTGGGCCTTCAGATAGGAAGTAGGAGCTCACATAAACAGCAGCAGACGGGAGCTAGAGATCAGTCACAATGGAAACTTACTAGTTAAGATGAAAACCCTGTGCATCCACCATAAAAGAGACTCTGGTTAGGATAAAGGCCAAAATCATCAACATAGCTCACAAGGCCCTGCATGATCTCAACCCCTTTACCCCAAACCTTATCCCCAGCTACAGTTCATGCCAGTCTCTCCCTCACCTTCCACATTTTGGTCATGTTCAATTCTCCAGTTTAAAGAGTATACCTTAATCTTTCCTGTCTGAGGGACTTTGCAAGTGCTGTTCCTCTCCTGGAATACTCTTTTCCCCATGACTGCCTGGCCCACACATGTTCATTCTTCATTGAGGTTTGTGAAATAAACAAAGACCCACCAAATGAGAACAAGCAAAGGCTATTTATTCAGAGCTTGCTATATCAAGGGAGTCAACCACTATCACTTGGGTTTTGGCAGACTCAAAAGCAGGCAGAGGAGTGGGACAGTCTTTTTTTTTTTTTAATGTTTATTTATTTTTGAGAGAGAGAGAGACAGAGCACTAGCAGGGGAGGGTCAGAGAGAGAGGGAGACATAGAATCTGAAGCAGGCTCCAGGCTCTGAGCTGTCAGCACAGAGCTTGATGTGGGGCTCAAACCCAGGAACTGAGAGATCATGACCTGAGCCCAAGCCAGATGCTTAACTGACTGAGCCACCCAGGCACCCCAGGAAAGTCTTATAATGCAAAAAGAGAAGGCTTCAGGTGTGCCCTGACTGGAAGCTATTGGTATGAGAAACCAATAGTAGGCAGGATAACTAGAGTGGAACATCCTATGTGATTGGTTAAGTGTACATATTTGGCTTTCTCTGGTTGATCCTAAGTTGGAAGTCAGGACAGAAATTAGGGAAACTGTTTGTTATTAATCAAGTCCCAGCCATTTGTTACAGGGATTATTGTGTGGCTTTCTGGAGTGGGTTGCTAGAGATGGTCTTTCTATAGCCTGACTTACAGATAGCAGGCTGGTTGCCTAAGTTGGTTGCTGTAGATGATGGGTTGGCTTGCTGGGCTAGTTGCTACAGATTATGGGTCAGAGTTCTATTTTATATTTGGTCTGACCATTGTCCATTGGGATATTCAGTCTCTCAGGTCTCAGCTGATAGCATATGCTCCTGGAAACCCTCCCCAAGCCCCAGAAAAGAGTAGGCCTACCTGTAATATGCTCCTGAAGCTCCCTGAACCCCTCTTTGTGAACTTCCAGTAAACTTGTAATTACTTGACCAATAGGCTATAAGTTCCACAAGGGTAGGAACTCTATTTTTATTATCCATTCCTCTATGCTCAGCACCAGATGAAGTGCTTAGCCTATAGTAGGGGTTCAATAAAAAATTATTATATGGATGGACAAGTGAATGGTCAGGTGTATGTCAAACCTTTGCAGAGCTAAAGGCAGTGTCCTGCTGCTTTTCAACTGACAAATTTCCAGGACCCTCTGGAAACAGTAGCTGAAGACATGAGTTCTGTATTAGTTTTGCACCATGAGTCACCTACCAGACAGGATAAGGTCCCATTCCATATTGAACCACGAAAGTGTGAGCTGTTTCAAATTTAACCAATTCTCCAACCATGGGTCCAATCTGTCTGAGATCTAACATCTACCTTGGGGTCTCCATCCTAGACTATGTTTCTTCTTAAGCATGGATCACTGACGATACCCTACAAAACATTCTCTTGGGTCTTGGTGTTGCCCATCTCATGAGAAGATTACTTGTCCTGAAGTTCTAGCATAAACCTGCCAGATGTAACATATCTTGCTGGTCTGACCCGATGGTGACCCACGGTGCTCTGTGTATGGGCTGTTTTCTTTTATTTTCCATCCTCTGAAGATTGTCAGAATTCTGCCTGTCTAAGCAATAAATCCATCTTTTCAGGGATCAATTGCCGTGGCTGGCTGCAATGCCTGGAAATCCAATTAACTGAAAAATAAATAAAAAATGAAAAATACACTGAAGCTGTGGCATAAATCAGCTAGAAAATGTTCTGCACATTAAAATAAACAAGGAGAAATTTCAACTTCATTTGTCTTCTTTTCCTTTTTTTAAACTCTGTTATTGATAAATTTAGCCTTGGTTCCAATTTTGTCTTAGCCACGATTTGCTCAAGTATAGATCTGTTGGGATGGCTATCTCCGTTCTAATTATACCCTGCAGGCACTCTCCTTAGAGAAGCCAACTCGGCTAGGATTACCTTGTGCCATATGTAAAACTTTAGGCCCTCTCTCCCTTCATCTTTTTACACCACATGTGTTCTTAAAGGGGCATAAATCTGCTCTAACATTGTGTGGGAAATAGGAGTTATTTTGGCTTTCTGGGACATTTTGAAAAGGACAGAGTTTTCATCAGTTGGCTGAGTGAAAGGCCTTATGCCTCACTGCTACTGGGTCTACTGGGCTGAAGCCATGACACGCAGAGCCCATGGGCACTGGACTACCTTCCTGGTGTGCCTCACAGCAGTGAACCTCACTCCCAGCTGCATCGCCGGGCTTCCTGTCAATGCCCTGGAAAAGGCCCCACTGGGGTCCAAGGAACCAGGCAACCTGCAAAGCCCACCTGGGAGAGAACTGACCAAGAAAGACACAGAGGGATATGGCTGCTTGAGCTCCCCATCTGTAACTGGAACAATATTTGTTTCCTGTGGGTGTCACTGTAGAGGACAGATCCTTATTCACAATCATGGCTAGGGTCCAGAGTGGGAGGGCTCGACCACTCACTCGCCATATGACTTCAGACAGTCATGAGCTGCTCTGGATGTTTCCTTGTATGTAAAATGAGCAGATTGAAAAAGATTCCCAAGGTCCCTCCAGGTCCCATTGGCCATGATTCCAGGTCTGGTGAATAAAAGCACATTTTTTATTTAAGAAACATTTGATGAACTATAAACTAGTTCTTACATCCTTCCTTCCTTTTTTTCCTGATACCCTACCACTGTCATCACTGAATTTGTCACCTCTGGGTTATGAGCATTACACAGACTACAAGAGTTGGTCAGTTGATGTCATCACAGAAAACAAGAAAACAAGAAATCGACTCTTTCTCAACATTTCTCATCAGGAAAGCAAAATGACACAACATTGTTCCCTCAAAAAGCATACTTTCACTTCATCCTACCTCCAAACACTCCCTGGATTAAACAAATGATATCAACAAATGTGAGAAGAAACCTCTTTCAGGCTTCAAAATGTGCCCATGTGGCAATTTTCAATTCAAACCACAAATTTTCTGTTGTCTTTAGGTGGTTATTGATTTGGTTTTACTAAAAAATATTGCTTTATCTTCTAAACTTATTTCAAAATCCTACTTACCCAAAAACAAAACCAAAAGGAGATAAATTGGATGACAAAAAGTCATAATCATTGGAGACATAGTCATGACTACATAGAGATAGTTCCATGATCATAAAACTACATTTGCTGCCACAAAGAATAAAAAACACATAGGGATTAAGGTCTATCCTTAAGTCAAGCTGAAGAGATCAGACTTATGCAAGGAAATTACTGGAAAACAGTCCCAATACAACAGAGGGATAAATTTACCCTCTTAGACTGTTAAAAACTGAGAACAAACTGAGGGTTGATGGGGGGTGGGAGGGAGGGCAGGGTGGGTGATGGGTATTGAGGAGGGCACCTTTTGGGATGAGCACTGGGTGTTGTATGGAAACCAATTTGACAGTAAATTTAATATATTAAAAAATAAAAAAAAATAAAAAAAAATAAAAAAAAAAAATTTACCCTCTTAGTGCCAAGCCTGATCGCTATAGTATTTATGCAATCATTTATTCTACAAATGTTTCCTGGACACTAACTCTATGCCAGGCACTGTGCTTAGCAGTGAACACAACAGTCAGAGCCTGCCTTCTTGGAAGTTTACAGGGGGTGCTGCATATATCCAGGGGTCATGGAAACAATGGGTCAATTTCAGGGGAAACAACCAGTTATTTAGCATGGTGGAGACACAGTATTGTTTTGTTAACTTATGGCTGCATTTTTCTAGTGGTGTTGGCATCAAAAAGGCAGCAGGAGCCTGAGGCTCTTATCTTTCCAATCCCTCTTTCTTCTGCAAGGCAGGTAGTTACAAGTACCAAATAAGTTTCTATTCTCACTGTGGGGTTTTTTGGTTTAAAACTGTTTATTGATCAATAAAAAGTAGAAAATCACAAAGTCATTGCCTGGGGAAACTGTACTAGTAATTTTACAGCAGGCTAGATAGTAAGGAAAGATTACAAATGTTAGTAGGCAGGAGACCCAGCTCCTGCTGAAAACAAGTCAATTCTTAGAAATATCCAACCACCTTAGTGACCTTGGAGAGCCTGCACAAGGTCAATAGCAGAGTGAATATGATCATCCTGGTCCTGTTCCCAGTATGTTTACTAGCTCTAGAAAAAAGTGGACAGGCATCATATGTACTCCCATATGCTTAAAAGTAATAAACATTGTAAATAACAGACTCAAGTCCTCAAAGGAATGCAAAAGAGAACATACATAGAATTTAGAACAACATTTTAAAATAGATTTTAAAGTTAATCTTTAAAATAGGACTGTCACTGGGACATATTGTTGCCACTGTAACTATTTATATTAATAACTCTGACTCACCCAATGAGTCTTTGTAAGCTCAGAGTATACTGGCAGTATTCATTCATTCTTTCAGTCATCTCTTCTTCCATCTGCTCAACGAGGACTGCTATGGGTGTGAGCATCCAGAGCTTCCACAGGAATACCATTGCCCTTGTTCTTATTTCTAACAGTGATCTTAAACTTGGCTCCTTTATGGAGAACATTCATTCCAACCCACTCAGTACCTTTCCCTCCACCCACTTGCCTTACTTCTTAAGCTTCTCTGTGCCCATAACCCAGATATTCCTAAATTAACTGGGGTCAAATATTTCCAATGCTCTCCTATGTCTGTTTGTATCCTCACCTACTTCTCCTTCCTCCATGGCTTCCATAGGTCACCATGTTAAGTATCTTATATGTATTTTCAACTCCTCTGTTGCCTACTTAATGAATCCCCAGACTTAATTTCTTCTCTCAGCCTTCCTACTCTAACAGATGGACAATGGTGCCTTTTCAGAGAGATAGCATGTTCTGGGTCTAAACAGTCATCCAACCATAAGTTTTGTTTATTAAGATCCCTGCAGGATGGTGAAGAGGTAAGTGAAGGATTGTCTGTTGATTTTCTCAACAGGCAGGAGCCCCATCCATTCCCAGGTGAGCCATCATTTTCATGTTCATGGTAAGTCTTCAGCCCTGAAACCCAAATGTGGGTATCACCTGCCAGTTCTGACCATATTCCATCAGGAACAGCCAACTGAAGAGATAGGACAAAGTTACTATCATTATTGAACATCTCAGCCAAAAATGGTTCATCTTTTCCAGAAAAGGCCGTATCTTGTTGGAATGGAACCCTGAACAGGTAAAATTTGGTGAGGAACAAAGAAAGAGGATAGGCTCACAACACAGGGCTGTCCATGGCTCATACCAGGTCAGGCAGCACCATCAAGAGTCCTGGAAGACAGGTGGAGCTTAGGGATACACCACCCCTCCAGTAACAGTCATTGAAGGATTGCAGAAGCAGGGAAAAAAATGACAGCCTCATAATAAAAGGTAAGTTCTCCACTTTTCACTTTGGTCAAAGGGAGCCTATCTTGTTTTATGGGAGAGCAGCAATGCCACAGAACTGGGGACCTCCTTCCTCCTCTTCCATAATAGGATATCTTACACTGTGAGGTACAGTGAGGTAACTGAGGGTTCTCCCTTCTGATGTGGACCGCATATCAGGAGCTTGTACTCCAGCTTTGACTCCATATCTAGAATTCGTGGGGGTGAAGACTTCAGCTTGAGCCTTAAGACTCAAACCTAACTGATATAGTCATGTGGAGAACTAAGGACCCTCTAGAATAATCTTTATGCTGAGAAAAGAGATAAAGGAGGTACAGAAGTTTGATTCAAGAGTAATGGATTGCAATCAGATGTGACACACTCAATGGTCCTCAATTCCAGGCTTAGGGACCCACAGCAAGACCTAGAGCAGCAGTGACAAGAGTCGGCATCCTATTAGAGCTAGAGAGAGACTGCAGGAAAAGCACCAAATGCCTATGTACTGATCATATCTGAGGTTCCCCCAGGAACCCCCAGAGCCATTTTGGGGGTCATGGCATAGAGTCAGAGTGAGAATGCTGGCTTGTTGTCATCACAGGTATGGAAGAAACATGGAGGGGGACTGCCAGGCAAAGAGCCCCAGGTTTTCAGCTCAGTGCATCTTTTCACACAGACATTAGAGAGAGCCCTGGCTGGGATTGGGATAATGGGTGTCAAGAAGTCCTCCCAGAAAGGAAATGTGTGACAAGTGAGTTCTCCCCACAAATGCAGGCCCTCACCTTACAGCCCCCACTCCATAGATGCAGCAAAAGATGGCACCACCTGTTTCAAAGGGGCACATGCACCCCAATATTTATAGCAGCACTATCAACAATAGCCAAAGTATGGAAAGAGCCCAAATGTCCATCAATGGATGAATGAATAAAGAAGATGTGGTATATATATACACAATGGAATATTACTCGGCAATCAAAAAGAATGAAAGCTTGCCATTTGCAACTACGTGGATGGAACTAGAGGGTATTACGATAAACAAAATTAGTCAGATAAATACAAATATCATATGACTTCACTCACATGAGGACTTTAAGATACAAAACAGAAGAACACAAGGGAAGGGAAGCAAAAATAATATAAAAACAGGGAGGAAGACAAAACAGAAGAGACTCATAAATATGGAGAACAAACTGAGGGTTACAGGAGGTGTTGTGGGAGGGGGAATGGGCTAAATGGGCAAGGGGCATTTAGCAATCTACTCCTGAAATCATTGTTGCACTATAAGCTAACTAACTTGGATGTAAATTTAAAAAAATTTGGGGGCGCCTGGGTGGCTCAGTCGGTTAAGCAGCCGACTTCGGCTCAGGTCATGATCTCACGGTCCATGAGTTTGAGCCCCGCGTCGGGTTCTGTGCTGACAGCTCAGAGCCTGGAGCCTGTTTCGGATTCTGTGTCTCCCTCTCTCTGACCCTCCCCCGTTCATGCTCTGTCTCTCTCTGTCTCAAAAATAAACGTTAAAAAAAATTTTTTTTTTTAATAAATAAATAAATAATTTTTAAGTTAAAAAATAAAAAAAGATGGCATCACTCCCATAATGGCTTCTTTGACTAAAATTGCTGTTGATGAACTCTGGTCAAAAAACAAAAAGGCCAAGGGGCCTGGTGAGAAACCAGAAAGACCCATATGACTGAGTTGATTTGATGTAGTTAATTAAGGAAAAGACCAAACATCAAACTCCATCAGACTCTCATTTTCCGTACAATTCTGGCCTGAATGGCTTAAGCTTGGGGCTGAAGTCAGGACCACAGTTCTCCATCCTCCTCTGAAAGGTGACAAGGTCACCTGTGCCTGCCACTTAACCTCACTGATTCTCCATAACTTCAACTACAATAAGAAGAAACTGATATCTGTGAATTTCAGAAGGGGTTTCGAGGACTGATGGCATTCTCCAAATTAATTGGGGGTTAGAGGAGTAGGTATTTTCTGAGTCCCAGGTATTATTACAGCAGGATTTAGCCTTCTTAGACCTAGAAATGTTCCTTTCTCTTTATAGATCCTAGGAAACTGATGCTTAGAGCAGGAAAGTGACTTCTGTGAGGTCACATAGCCAGTCAGTGGCAGTCTCAGAACAAGCAGCCAGATTGCCTGATGCATTTCTTCTACAATTCAGCTGGGGCAACCAGATTGACCTGGTGGATTTGGGGGCAAAGAACAAACACACAAACAGCAAACACAACCTGATCCATTCATTGTGCCTGAAGAATGCAGCTTTCCAGAAAAAAAAGCACCTTCTCAGAGCCCTCTCAACTTTGGCTTTCCTAGCCTTACTGCTACTGAAACTTCTTCAGGTAGGCCCATGCCATTTCTTTGGTCTTTTTTCCCAAAGGAATAACCACTCCTCTCTTCTAATTTCTACTTAATAATGTTGCAATAGTGAACTTTTTCCTTCCATACTTCCTCATTAAAGTAATGCTGGGTTGGTTCAGAGGAAAGATGATTTGAGGTCCTCACCTTTGTAACCAAGCCCTGGTCTCTAATGGGATCTCCTTGGCAGTATCCCTGTCGCCTGTGGCAGGAAGACTTCTTCAGCTGGGTTATGAATTCTGATGTTTTTATCTTAAGTCTCAAGGACTCCCTACAAATAAAATTTTAATATAATTGGTTTTGGTGCATCTAGGAGCCTTTTAATTACCCTCTGAAAGATGCTTAGGCAACAGCTTGCTATTAGATTAAACAGTGTCAGCATCTGTATTGTAAACACGAACAGGTTTGTTACATTTTGCAAATCAACATTTGCCTTCTATTTTTTTTTATCTCTAAGGAGACTCCTTTGGGGGTACAGCTCCAATCCAATGGACAAAGTGGACACCATGTCAATTGGAACACCATCTTTTCTCTTTACTACTCTCAATGTTGGAAACTGGATATTTCAGACACCTTCATAAAACCGTGGGGCACCTTGTAATAATTCAGGAGCAGATTACCCAGCAGGGCAGCTCCACAGGCAGGCCCTCCTCTGCTCTGGCGTTGTGCGCCTGGCTATTTCACTGCTCATTAGCCCCTTTTCCAGAGAGTGAGCAGAGAAAACAAGAAGAGATGAAATTCAAACCCATCCGTTTACCTCCTATTAGCTGCTCTGGTTAAAAGTTTAGTGGAGAAGCAGGCTGGAGTGATTAATTGATATAAAGTTTGAGGAGTATCTCTAAAGCTCATTTTTTTAAGATCTTCCTTCTTCCTGAACCATCTATGTAGTGCACAATGTACTGGCCACAGGACCAGGCTGAGGCAGTGACCGTGACCTTGTTGGCCAGAGGGAAGATGATCACGGCCAAGCGGCTGAAGAAAGAAAACCAACATCTGACTTTCTTTCTAACAAATCCAAAACTTTGTTATTGCATACAACCTTTTTGAGTTTTTTAATTAAATCCTAGAATAGACTATCCTGTGGCTAGTAAAAACCAAAATAATTGCTTCTTTCTTTATCTATTCCATCTTTAGAAATCTTACTACAGAGAAATTCATACTTTCAGAAATAATAAATCTTAATAATGCCATCAGGAAACTGACATTTAGTGATAAAGAATTTACACAAGATACTAAGCAAACATTACAGCAAGTTAATCTAGGCTTAAATAAACAATTAATAGTGATCATGCAAGATAAGCCCTTCAAAAAGTAGAAATAAAGTTTTGTGCTTTTCAAAAGGAATATTTACCTGTGGATAGAGAGAAATACATATTAAATTTAAAGAAATAGACAAGCTATATCTTCCATTAAACAAAAAAGATTGTTGTCTCACACTTTAATATTTGTTGGTTTATTCTGAACAGTATTTTAATATTTCATCAGAAAATTCTTTTCCCTCTAAGCATGTGTTTTTTTCTATTATATCCAAGAGTATACCCAAACCTGAAAGGTTTTACAGAAGGAATACATCTCTAATCTTTGAAAGACATGATAAAATATATGACTTTGTGAAATTCACTTTATTATCAAATTTGCAAGAATATATCCAAGGCATGCAATGAGGTTTTCCTGCACATGTGATATAGGCTCTACTTCCCAAGTTATCTTATCTGAAACTCAAGGACAAATCACCCATAGAGCATAGAGAAATTGAGAGACTGAACTGGAATAGAAGTCAGCTGGGGTCTAGCCCTGCTTTGTCTCCCACTGGCTGTGGAAACTTGGACCAACCTCTTCTCTCCCTGAGTCTTGACGTGTCCTCTAACTCAAAAATTTTGTGTTCTCTGAGAGGATCACATCAGAAGAAAGCCCAGCTGAATCACAGAAGTGCAAATTCAAGGTTCAGCTAAAGATATAAATGATACTACATGACAGGTTCAGAGCTGGAAACCTCTAATTAACTGGAAATGATAAGGGTGGGGTAGGGACAGCATTCTCAGTCCAGAGTCCGAAGCTCAGCACTGGAGTTTTATGAATTTTATTAATTCACTTAGATATAATCAGACTCTCAAAACTCTTTTGCAAGGGGTAGGGAGTATTTATAAGCCATAATGCCAATCTATTAACCTACCAATGGGGATAGATATTTATAGTGACTGAAATACTCCTCATAGCTATTTAGAGTGACTGTTCCTGTTATTAAGGTAACTAGAGCCCTGAACCAGTCATCAAAACATTACCCAACAAGTACAGAATTAGTTAGAGCTGAGCTGGTGCTGAGAGAGGAAGGAACAGCATATGGAACTTCTAAGGTCAGATTAAAGAAAGTGTTCATAACCAAGGGTCTCAGACCTAGGTCTGGGCTTTGAGAGATCTGTGACCCTGCAGAAACAGTATGCAAAACTGCTTATGAATGGGGCCATGTGCATTTTTCTAAGAGTGTCCATAGCATTCATCAGCTTCTCAAAGTGGCCTGTGATCTCTTAAAGTTCATGAACTATTGGGAAACACAGAAGAATACACTCAAGATAGACAGAGAGGAGTCTGAAGCAGCTCTATGGAGTCTGAAACTAGGAGCCAGAGAGGAGTGACAGGGTGAGGATTCTCAGAGAAGGGTCAGGTCAGAAAGGTGGGGTCAAGCAGAGGCCTGGTCCAGGCCAGATGGGATGCTCCAGCACCAACTATAGGGAACCCACAAGAAACCTCACTTATAGGTAAAGCTGCAAGGCCCAGATCACCAGGGCAGGACTCCTGTACATCCTGCTGAACAGTGCAGCCAATTCTACAGGATTACTCATAAAGAGATAGGAGGCATCAGACTGGTTCCCATTTACCCCCACTTCAGTCTAGCTCACACCAACCCCCTCTAACCAAGCATTGCCCCTCTAGCCCATGTCTTTCTTCTTCCCCTAAGTCCATCCTTTGATTTCTCTATGGGCAAAGGGGACACCTTAGGAAGAAAAGATAGGTCTAACCCCATGGACACCAGTGCAACACACAAGTATTACTTCTCACGAGAGCTTTTGTCAGAGTAGATGGTTGACTCATTGGACCAAGGTAGCCATTCAAATGTAAAGTTTAATTAAAATTAAATACAATTAAAAATTAACTTCTTCAATCACACTAGCCACATTTCAAATGGTCAATAGCTACATATACTCAGTGGCTACTGTTATTGGACAACACATCTATAGGACATCTCCATCATCAGAGAAATTTCTTTTCTATATAATCCAGCACTAAGCTCTATGACACAAACAGTAATTCCAATAATGATTCAAAGAAAGGTAGAGCCTGAAATGAGCAGAAATAGCTAAAATGCTTCAAGGAGGAAATTAGACTTTCATTGAGCCTCTGAGGATGAAATGAAAGCAAGGGAAGGGGCATTCATTCAGAAACATGGTGAGAACAAAGGTGAGAAGAAGAAGAAATGGGTATAGGCCTGGCTAGAGTCTGGAGCATGTTCATGATGAATATATACTATAGGGATGAAGGAATGAATGAGTGGCAGGAAACAAGATAAGTGGGCAGGCTGGAGGCAGACTGAATAGGAATTTCAATATCAGGCACTGTAATTTAGGCCTGACCTTAATAGTTACCAACACGGCTACCACTTACTTAACGCTTACTGTGTTTCAAGCTTCATTCCAAGAGATATATATAAATTATTGGTAAATTATTAAAATTTATTATAATTTTATATTATTTATAATAGATAATATTTAATATATGTTAAATTAATATATTAGTATATAACAATTATACATAAATTTATTAAAATATTAGTAAATTATTAAGTTTACTCCTCACAACACCAAGAAGTAAGTACTTTGAACTCCTATGATGGGAATGACAAAACCGATGTTCAAGGAGTCTAGGTCACTAATACCAAGAACAAGCAACTTGGAAATGGGGGTTGTGATTCACACCCTATGTTCTTGTTGCCAGTGCATTTACCCTATACTTTCATGCCCCTGCCTGTCCTCCAAACATTTCTCTTTTTAATTAGGAAGGAGTTTTGCCTTCACCGTTTGCAGTGTATATCAAGTTTCCAAGGCATCCCTTCTGGAAATCACTTTCTCATTTTCTGACACTAACGGGAAAACTCTCTTTACAGGGCCCCTGTCCTTAATTGTTTAGACCATGTGACATCACCAAAAGCAGGAACATGACAGAAGGAGTTTGGAACTGGAAGAGTTTAGTCCTGCCATGTGGATAAGAAATATCTAGACAAAGAGGCTGGGATATTTGAGGCCTCAACAACTTTTCCATTGATGTCTAGGCCAAAAGTCACCTCTCTGACTCCAGAACTCCATCTGCCTATCAGGGATGAGGGCAGGATTCCTGGCTCTGTGGGCTCCTGGCACCTTTGTGGCCCCTTTCATTATCTCTCATTCCTCAGAAAAACCTGCTTGCTACCTTCTTTTGCAGGTTTGGGTTTTGGAGTTTGCACATATGGACTCTTCCCCCTCATAATTATAACTACCAGTTTTGCTGGCTGTTCCTGGAGCATACCTGGCCTTGGATTGTGACTATAGGTTGGAACAAAAGGTTTCCCACAGGAGAAAGAGAAGTTAACATGTTTTTCCATGCCTCCGTGCTTTTTCTATAGAAATAGAATACTTCGTTAAGTTAACAAAGCATAACAATTCATCTCAAATTATTATAGATAAAAATTGATTACAGCATTTAGAGCAAGATTTACACAAATACATACACCTCATTACTACCTTTAGCAGTCTTCATTCACTGCTTGATCTAATCTTGGCACTTGCTCAAAGCTTAAACTAGAATTCACCCTGTGTCGTTCCTTAGGGTTTAAATCCTGTTTGGGATTGACACTTGGCTCTTTTTTCTTTGGGGTATTAGAGATTTTGGTACCAAAAATATTCCACATGGTTTCTCTCCAGCTTTTCACAATTTTAGCTACCTTCACACAGCTTATCAGTAAGAAGGTGCCCTGCTACAGAATAGCATTCTAATTAACAGTCTTGCTGTCTAATCGCTCTGTTCTCCTCATGACAGGCTGACCTTCTACTCCGCACCATTTGCCAACAGCCAAGAAGAGAAATTACAGTCAAGCCACATAGTATATATGGTGTGGAACACACACACACACACACACACACACACACACACACACACAGTGGCTTTTCTCCTTTTCACGTAAGAAGGTGATTTGACACAAAGAGGAAGACCTACTTCAACCAGCCTTTCTGTCCACAGTAGTCAACTGTTTATTATTTTCTTACTTGGCTGTTAATTAATAAGGGCTAAAGACCTCCAACTCATTCACAACCCCCGTTCTACCTACATAATATTTCAACAAAGTATAATATTTTTAAGCCAAGATTAAGAAAATTTTTTCTGCAATCTTATTTTAGTAGGTTGTCAGATATAAGGGTAAAACATCCTTATTCCTATGCACAAAAATAGAATTCAAATTTGTACATAATGGGAATCAGTTCTTTCTGAGTCCTATGAGGAAAGTTGCTCTTATAACAGAATCAAAATTACAGGGAACACCAAATGCCAACTGGTAAATGTGGGGATTTACAGGAGTTGAGAAATCACTTTGTAACCAGCAGGGCAAAGATTGGTTCAAGCAAGAATCATCAAAGTTTGCTAAATCTGGAGGGGAATCCTGATGAGGAGCACAATATCTGCATGGTTTTAAAGGGTCTCCTTAAAGGTGGGTGAATAAAATTAGCATCACCAAAGAGAGGCAGTCAGACTATACATGCCTCTGGACATGGCACCATCTGAAATTTATCCCTGGAATGCATAACCTGAACCTAACTATTGGAAAACATCAGACAAACCCAAAATGAAAAATATTCTTTTTTTAAAAAATACTGAATTCTTCAAAAATACCAATGTCTTCAGAGAAAAATAATGGCTATAGACATGTTCCAAATTAAAAGTGACTAAAGGGGCATCTGGGTGGCTCAGGCAGTTAAACATCCAACTCCTGATTTCAGGTCAGGTCATGATCTCACAAGTTCATGAGATGGAGCCCCACTTGTCAGGCTCTGCACTAACAACGTGGGGCCTGCTTGGGATTCCCTTTCTCTCAAAATAAATCAATAAACATTTTTGTAAAGTGACTAAAACAGCGTAACAATTAAATGCAATGCCTGATCCTAGACTGGGCCCATTACTAGAAGGGGGGAAATGCTATAAAGAACATTACTGGGTCAACTGAAGAAAAAAGGAATATAGAAGCTAGATTAGATCAAAGTATTGCATTAATATTAAATTAATTGTGTCGTGCATTGTATTATAATGCAAATCAATTGTATTATGGTCAAGAGGCTATTTTAGTCTGAGAAAATACACACTGAGGTAGTTAAAGGTAAAGGCAGTGATGTCTACAACCTTCATTCAAATGGTTCAGAAAAAATTATGCGTGTGTATGTATATGTTAGTGCACAAGCACACACAAACGATAAAGCAAATCCAGCAAAATGTTAACAATAGGTGAATACAGGGAAAGAGTACATGGGCATTCCATGTTCTATTCTTATTCTTGCAACTGTACTATAGGTTTAAAATTATTTCCAAATCAAAAGTTAACAACCAACCACACACACACACACACACACACACACACACACACAAAGCACACACAGAAATTTGTGAAGGAAAATTCCAGGAGAACCAACCATCTCCATCCTTAATGCTCCCCCAGGAAGGACACCTGTCTTCACTTATCTCAGCACCTCACTTCTCTAAGAGAGATGATCTCTGCCAGCATCACAATTGCTTTCGGTGGCATTTATTCTTCCTACCTATCTTGGCTTAAATTTTAATAAGCATCTTTTTTCTCTTGGTCCAACTGAGATAAAGTGAAAATTTTTTTCCAGTTTTTGTCTTTAAAAATTCTTCTGGAAGGGGTGTTTGGGTGGCTCAGTCGGTTAAGCTGACTCTTGATTTCGGTTCAGGTCATGATCTCACTGTTAATGAGTTTGAGCCACACAGAGAGTTCCATGCTAACAGTGCAGAGTCTGCTTGGGATTCTCTCTCCCTCTCTCTCTCTGTCCCTCTCCTGCTCGTGTGCTCTCTCTCTCTCTCTATCTCTCTCTCTCTCTCAAAAAATAAACTTTAAAATAAACTTTAAAAATAAAAATAAAAATTTTTTAGGGGAAAAGAAATAAAAGGAATAGAAAACACAAGTACAAATACAGGTGAGGTTACAGGCAGATTTCTCATCTTTAAATTGCCAAATCATTTGACAAAATTTGGCCAGCACCATTTATTGCACTCACCTAAATTCACCACATCTTTTACTTATTTAACTTACCCAAAGTTAGTGCCTTCATCTACTTTTCTCAGCAAAGTTTGGGCCAGATTCACTAGTGACCATGGGACCTTATGGCCAGTGCCATCATTCCAGAATTCTCTTTGCCTCATACAAATGACCTCTCCTTCCATTAACAGTTAGAGTGCTCACTAGTGATCAGAAATGAGGTGTAGCTCTTCATTCCCTGTCCTCAGAGCTCTGTAGGCATCTCAATGTCTCAATGTAATATAGTGTAAGTTGATGGGAGTTTTGCCGTAACCCATGAATTGGTGAGAATGAACCATTAAGTTTGATTGATTGTGGCTAGGTTTTGATGAGGTGAATTTGAAGATTGAATGCCATTTACAGTGCCTAATAAAGATTTTCATTCTTTTAGTTAAAAAAAAAAAAAGAAATCAGTGTTCTATTGAACCAATAAGTTCCTGTTTATGGTCTGTGGAGATGTCTGCAGCTCATTGGCAGAAGAGAGATGATAGAAATGCGCAGAGCCCAGTGGCCCTACCTGGATCAGGCACCATCTCTGCCCACTTGTCCTTGTGCTCCTGAAGACACATTCAGGAGTCATTCCATGCCCCATTACCGCTACCACACTTCCACCACCACCCCCACACCACTCCTTCACCTCCACTGCCAAGGGCACAGCAAAGATGAAAGGCTCTTTTCCCATACAATATCAATGCATACAACCAGAGAGGGAAAGCCATTTGATCATAAACCTCCCCAGTCCAGATGCCTCTTTCTTAGATCCCCATCTAGCCTTGTTCTCTACTTTTGTTTTTGTTTTTTTTTAAGGAGACTCCATACTCAACACAGAACCCAGTGTAGAGCCTGAACTCACAACCATGAGATGAGCTGAGCTGAGATCAAGAGTCAGAAGCTTAACTGACTGAGCCACCAAGGCAACCCCTAACCTTGTTCTCCATCCTAGTTCCCTTTGGTCTGGTGTTCCAAGTAGTTTATTTTTTGTCTTTCTGTCCAAGTTGAATTTATATTAGTTACAGTAGGCTAAATTGCTGTAACAAACTTATTCACAAATAGAATAGCTCAAACACAAAAAGAAATATTAATTTTCCCACATAATTATATGAGGCAAGCATTTCTGAATTAGCAGAAAGCTCTTTTTTTTTTTAATTTTTTTTAACGTTTATTTATTTTTGAGACAGAGAGAGACAGAACATGAATGGGGGAGGGACAGAGAGAGAGGAAGACACAGAATCGGAAGCAGGCTCCAGGCTCTGAGCCATCAGCCCAGAGCCCAACGCGGGGCTCGAACTCACAGACCGCGAGATCATGACCTGAGCTGAAGTCGGACGCTTAACCGACTGAGCCATCCAAGTGCCCCAGGAAGCTCTTCATCACATACTGATTCAAGGACCCTGTCTCCTTCCAATTTGTGGCTACACTGTCCTCTAGAGCCCCATCATCCTCTGCTGTCTCTGTATTCAGCTGGTGAAAAGGAAGAGTTGGAAAAGGTCCACCTGCCTCTTAAAGGCCACAGCTTAAAAGTGGTACACATCACCTCCACTCATATTCCATTGGTTAAAACTGGTCACATGGACCCAGCTACTGCAACAGAATTTGAGAAAATGTAGTCTGTGTCTGAGCAGTTCTTCCTATTACTAAATTGGAAAAGAGAGGAGATTTTTGGTGGGCAGCCAGCAGACCTGGCCACAGACCTTAAACAAAGAAAGGGGGAAGGTTTGGTTAATGGAAATCACATAGAAAAACAAAAGAAGGACTCTGATTACTTTGATTTCTGCTTATTTATTTTTAAGGAAATCTATTCCTTAAAATTATGTTTATACAATTATTTGTATTCTTTATTCTTAACTTGTTTACTAAAAGTTTTGAGGCAAGTGCTAGATTCAAAGAAGGAGAATGAATGGTATTGACTTTTGAAAACTTTTTTTAATGTCTACTTATTTTTGACAGAGAGAGCGTGAGTGGAGGAGGGGCAGAGAGAGAGGGAGACACAGAATCTGAAGCAGGCTCCAGGCTCCGAGCTGTCAGCCCAGAGCCCGATGTGGGGCTCAAACTCACAAACCACAAGATCATGACCTGAGCAGGAGTGGGACACCCAACTGAGCCCCCCAGGCACCCCTGGTATTGACTTTTGTTTAAGGCCAATGCAAATATTGTAGGTCAAAATGCTTTCCCAGGCAAAAGATGAGAAAACTCTTGGGCAGTTTGGTTTTGCCAGCGGTCTAGTCCCTGACTACCTCTCCAACATTATTTTCCACCCAACTTCCCCTCGTGCATCACACTCTAGCTTCACTGCCTTGTTTACTCTTCTGAGAAGAATCGAAGCACACTCTTGCTCCATGAAATTTACATTTTCCCTTCCCTCTGCCTGGGACATGTCCTCCAGATATTTCCATGGCTTGCCCCCTTACTTAATTCAAGTCACCAAACAGAGGTGACCACTTTCAAGAGGCATTCCCTGACTTCCCTACACAATATAAAATAGTATTCTCTCCCCAAATCCCACATAACTTCTACCCTCTTACTCTGCTTTATCTTCAAAATACCTATCACTACTGCTGTATATTAAATATTTATTCATTTATTTGCTTAAACTCATCTTCCTCATTTGCTCATAGGCTACATATAAGCAAAGAATTTGCTTTTATTTATTGCCATATCACCAGCAACTTAGACATGCTTGGCACAAAGTAGATGCTCTGTAAGTATGTATAGGATGAATGAGTGTATTTGATAGTTGTGAGCAAAGCCACAGAAAGAAACAGTATCCAAACCACATTAATATTCAAAAAACTCCCAGAAAAGGAAGTTTTGGTGGCTCTAATTTTCTTTTCCTTTATTTACCATTTTTAAAAGTAAATGGGTGATGACTGGATATCCACATGCCAAAGAATGAAGTTAGACCCCTTCCTTACACCATACACAAAAATTAACTTCAAATGGATCATAGGCATAAACATAAGAGCTAAAACTATAAAACTCTTAGAAGAAAACACAGAAGTCAATCTTTGTGACACTGGATTAAGCATTGGTTTCTTAGATGTGACACCAAAAGCAAATTGATAAAATTAAAAATGGGTAAATCAAATTTACTTCATCAAAATTTAAAAAACCTTCATTCTTCAAAAGACACCATCAACAAAGTGAAAAGACAACCCACACATAATGAAAGAAATGTTTTCAAGTCATATCTGTGATAAAGAACCTATATCTAGAATATAAAGAACTCCTACAAGTCAATAATAAAAAAGCTGGGGCGCCTGGGTGGCTCAGTCGGTTAAGCGTCCGACTTCAGCTCAGGTCACGATCTCACAGTCTGTGAGTTCGAGCCCCGCGTCGGGCTCTGGGCTGATGGCTCAGAGCCTGGAGCCTGCTTCCGATTCTGTGTCTCCCTCTCTCTCTGCCCCTCCCCCATTCATGCTCTGTCTCTCTCTGTCTCAAAAAAAAAAAAAAAAAAAACGTTAAAAAAAAAATAATAAAAAAGCTAATAACCCAGTTTTAAGATGGTCTAAGGATAAGAATATACATCTCTCCAAAGAATATATACAAATAGCTAATAAGCACATGAAAAGATTCTCAACATTATTAGCCATCAGAGAAACACAAATCATAACAACATGAGATATCACTTAAGGCCCACTAGAATAGCTATAATCAAAAGATAAGGGTTGACAAGGATATGGAAAAATTGGACCCTCACTGCTGATGGACATGTAAATTGTAAAAGTTTAGCCACTTTGGAAAATAATTTGGAAATCCCTCAAAATGCTAAATACAGAGTTATCATATAACCCAGCAAATCCATTTCTAGCTATATACCTAAGAAAGATGAAATTACATGTCCACACAAAAACTTGTACATGAATGTTCATAGCAGCATTATTCATAATAGCCAAAAGATAGAAACAATCCAAATATCAATCAACTAATGAATGAATAAATAAAATATGGTTTATATACATACAGTGAAATATTACTAGGCAATATAAAGGAATGAAATGTTGGTGCATGCTACTACATGGATGAACTTTGAAAACATTATACTAGGTGAAAGGAGCCGGTAGCAGAAGACCACATATTGTGTGATTCCATTCACATGAAATGTCCAGAATAGACAAATCTATAAAGACAGAAAATGTTCAGTGGTTTCCTGTGGCTGAAGAAAGTGGGGAAGAATGGGGTATGGTTGCTAATAAGTACAGGGTTCCATTTGGGGTGATGAAAGTTAGCTAACAGAGGTATGCACACTGTGAACATACTAAAAACCATTGAATTATGTACTTTAAATGGGGGAATTGTATAATATGTGAATCATAAATTTTTCTAAGTAATAAACCCTTTGTTAGGTTTCTGATTCAAGGACAGAATTAAATCCATATCACACTCACATTGTTGGTATTTTACCTAAACCACTTACCATGCTCTAGAGCCATGGTTTCCAAAGCACAGTCCCTGAACCAGAGACATCTGTATCCCCAGTAATCTGTTAGCAAATTCTTTGGCCCCACTCCAGCCCTACCAAATGAGAAACTGTGGGATGGTACCCAGCAACTTGTGTTTCTATAAGCCCTCTAGGTAATTGTGATGCTCCCTAAAGTACTAAATCCACTTCTTAGGAGGAACCTCAGATCTCTTTGCCTAGGACAAGTTTTGACTATACAAAATTCCTACACCACCCTCACCCTCAAGATATTGAATGGACCACTGTTGTTGTTGTTGTTGTTGTTTTAATAATTAGGTAGGGCTACTCTGTTCTTTTCCTTTCTACTTTCTCCACATGCTCTCCACTACAGCATGCTACATTGTGTCATATTGGGTATTTGATACCCAACTTATTATTGTTCCTAACTAATATTGTATATAGCTCCCCTGAAACTCTGTGGGGAGAAGAGATGTTTATCCTCCTAGCTGAATGACCTTATAATAATACAAAAATTTCACTTTTAGGTCCAAGTACACACCACCATGACATTTACCATATCTCTAGGACATGTACTACATTTACCCTGCTTACTAACACCTAACCCTCTTATATCAGCCTACTTTGTTTACCCACACTTCCACCTACATGATGAGCATAGTCAGTGAACAGCCATGTATAATTACCTTTACATGCTCACTGAGGCTTGGTGGGAAACTTACAGGCAAGTGTTGTTGGTATAGGGTCTCTGAGAGTCAGTGGCAGAACCCAGTGGTCTTAGGCAACCTAGCTCCAGGCCTACCCACTACAAAAAAGTAAACCCAGGGGTGCCTGGGTGGCTCAGTCGGTTAAGCATCTGACTTCAGCTCAGATCATGATCTCAGGGTCTGTGGGTTCAAGCCCCACATCAGGATCTGTGCTGACAGCTCAGAACCTGGAGTCTGCTTGGGATTCTGTGTATCCCTGTCTCTCTGCCCCTCACCCCTGCTCATGCTCTGTCCCTCTCTGTCTCTCAAAAATAAATAAAAACGTTAAAAATTGAAAAAAAATGTAAACCCTTGTCTAAGTGATAAATATAGGTCACTTGCCCTCTCATGGGCCATACCACAGGTAAGGGTGACTTCTATCAACCATGCTAAATGTACACACATAGGTGTGTATATAATATCCAGAGATATGGAAATAAACCCCTCAGCAGCTCTTTCTGCAACAGAAAACAGAAATAGAGAAAAATTTAACAACTGTAAATCCAGAGCTAAGTTATCAGAAACCAAATTAAAGCTGTTGGTATTTTTATCGAAACATCTCTACCTCTGAAATCTAATTTCTTGCAACTTTCCATATAGGATCCTGTGTTGTATTATTTATAAGAAAATTATAAGAACCATTTCACAATATATGTAAATGAAACCATCATGCTGTATGCTTTAAACTTATATGTCAATTATTTCTCAATAAAACTGGAGGGGGGAAAAAAGAAAATAATATTCTGTTCTCCCTTGACAGCATTTTCTGGCTGCAGAAACCACTGCAGCCATGAAGTAACAGAATGATTTCAGTAATGTTTCCATAGCTACCTTGCTTCGAAGTGAGGTTTATTCTGTTTTAAAGTCTATTGACCTATTCACTTTCTTATTTGAAGTATTTTCAATCTAATTTCTTGTCTGCCTATTATTGTCTTGTGATTCCTATATTTAAGGAGGTCCTGGATGCATAAATATATAGTAAGCAGGCTTTCCAGTTAGACATAAAGCGTGATGGATTTTTTTTTTCTTTTTCTCTGTTCCTTTCCGATCTGGTGTGTGTTCCTGGTGTCCTGCCCTTGCAACGCAAAGAATCGGTCCCGAGGTTTTTGAAGGTAAAGTCTGTTTAAGGTGCGCTGGTGCCCTCTTGTGGTCACTCTGACCCTGTGGGTCGTTCCCAGAAGCCTCTTCTACACATAGACAACTGTCTTGAAAGAAGCTAATGAGAAAGGATCACTCAAAATGCCACTGCTAATTGTCCTTCTGTCCATGTTTTTTGCCCCCTGAAGGCATAAGATCTGTCTAGAAGGATAGGCAGCCTTTCCTGGGTGGTAGTATAACCCTAAGGGTTACAGGACTCTGTTCTTTCCTCCAAAGCCTAGGCCTCATTATTAATGAATGCTGGTCAAGGGTTAAGCAGTGGAAAGTGACCCACGCCCCATCTCAGAGGAAGATGGTACACCAAACAACTCAGAAAGGCTCCGGAATGGAGGCAACCCACAGAAAGGGGAGACAGGATTTTGTTTCAACAGAACATAGCCCATCCTCAGAGGAAAAAGCAAACTTTTTTAAAAGCTAAAAATATAAAGCTCCAGTGCTGCGTGGAAAATCAGTACAAAATAACCAATAAAATTCTAATTGATCCAATGCAACTAATTTTTTTTTTTAATGAACATGAGAGTGAGTCAATGATATATGGTCCCATCATTGTCCAATAGAGCTTCCTGTGATGGTGGAAGGTCCTCTAACTGTGCTGTCCAATACAGTGATCACTAGCTACATGGGCTACTGAGTACTAGTGAAACTGTATTTCATTTCATTTTAATTAATTTAAATACCACATGTGGCTAGTGGCCGTGATTTTGGATGACACAAGTTGAGAGGAACATGAACAACTACAATATAAGCAGAGTTTATGGTATAATAAAGTACAAAGAAAGATCCATGGTGAGAAGGATGAGTTGAGATGGTCAGAGAAGATTCCTAAAATATGAGGCATTTGAGCTACACCTTGAAAAATGGGTTTATCTCATTAGGCAGATATGGTAAGGAAAGCATTCCAGCTAGCAGGAATGGCATGTGCAAGGTCACATAGGTGGGAAACTGTAAGTAAATGTCCAAGGAAAAGAGGTGTAGAATGTGAGGTACATGTGGCTGGAAAGAATACTGGAAACATCTATAGAAACAAGGAAATATGAAGCCTAGACTGCCTTGAATGGTATTTCAGTTAAAATCAATAGTCAGTGGAAATTGTAATAATCTCCACAGAGGGTAGGAGGGGAAATGAGAGCCTGTTCTAACACTAGGGCTCTGTGGCAGAAGTCACTGAAGGTTAGCTATTGTTACCAGAGGTCTAGTTTAGGCTAATTAGCCTAATGGCTGTGTGTGAAGGGATAACAGCACCAGGGCCTCAAGACAAAGTATCAGCAGGGAACCATTGCAACAGTTGGCCCAGGGACAAACAGGAAGGGTTGGGCTCTGGGTCCCCCAGTTTCCAGCATATGGTATATCAGAACTACCATGCTACTGGAAAACCCAAAAGATTCCACCTAAAAACTGCTAGAACTGATACATGAATTCAGCGAAGTCACAGGATATAAAATCAATATGCAGAAATCGGCTGCATTTCTATATACTAATAATGAAGAAGCAGAAAGAGAAATCAAGGAATTGATTCCATTTACAATTGCACCAAGAGCCATAAGATACCTAGGAATAAACCTAACCAAACAGGTAAAAGATCTGTATGCTGAAAACTATAGAAAGCTTATGAAAGAAATCGAGGAAGAAACAAAGAAATGGAAAAACATTCCATGCTCATGGATTAGAAGAACAAATATTGTTAAAATATCTATATTACCCAAAGCAATCAACACATTTAATGCAATCCCTATCAAAATAATATCAGCATCCTTCACAGAGGTAGAACAAACAATTTAAAATTTGTATGGAACCAGAAAAAGACCCCAAACAGCCAAAGTAATGTTAAAAAAGAAAAGCAAAGCTGGAGGCATCACAATCCCGGACTTCAAGCTGTATAACAAAGCTGTAATCATCAAGATAGTATGGTACTGGCACAAAAACAGACACACAGATGAATGGAACAGAATAAAAACCCAGAAATAGACCTCAATACAAATAGACCATACAAATGTATGGCAATTAACTTTTGACAAAGCAGGAAAGAATAGCCAATGGAAAAAGAAGACAGTCTCTTCAACAAATTGTGTTGGGAAACTGTATAGCAACATGCAGAAAAATGAAACTGAACCATTTTCTCATGCCATACACAAAAATAAATTCAAAATGGATTAAATACCTAAATGTAAGAAAGGAAACCATCAAAATCCTAGAGGAGAAAATGCAGCAAGTTCAGCCACAGCAACTTCTTACTAGAAATATTTCCAGAAGTAAGAGAAACAGAAGCAAAAAATGAACTATTGGGACCTCATCAAGATAAAAGCTTTCTGCACAGTAAAGGAAATAATCAACAAAACTAAAAGGCAACTGACAGAATGGGAGAAGATATTTGCAAATGACATATCTGATAAAGGGTTAGTATCCAAAATATGTAAAGAACTTATCAAACTTAACACCCGCCACAAAAAAAAAAATAATAATAATAATTCAGCAAAAAAATGTGCAAAAGACATGAATAGATACTTTTCCAAAGAAGACATCCAGATGGCAAACAGACACATGAAAAGATGCTCAACATCACTCATCATCAGGAAAATACAAAATCAAAACCACAATGAGATACTACTTCACACCTGTTAGAATGGCTAAAATGAACAACTGAGGCAACAACAGTTGTTGGTAAGAATGCAGAGAAAGAGGAACCCTTTTGCACTGCTGGTGGGAATGCAAACTGGTACATCCACTGTGGAAAACAGTATGGAGGTTCCTTAAAAAATTAAAAATAGAACTACCCTATGACCCAGCAATTGCACTACTAGGTATTTATCCAAAGGATACAAAAATGCTGATTCGAAGGGGCACATGCATCCCAATGTTTATAGCAGCATAATCGACAAAAGCCAAAGTATGGAAAGAGCCCAAATGTCCATCAACTGATGAATGGATAAAGAAGCTATGGTATGTATGTGTATATACATGCATATACATATATGTATGTGTATACACACACACACACACACACACACACACATAATGGAATATTAGCGCTGAAAAAGAATGAAATCTTGCCATTTGCAACAACATGGATGGAACTAGAGTGTATTATGCTAAGTGAAATAAGTCAGTCAAAGAAAGACAAATATCCTATGATTTCACTCATATGTGGAATTTAAGAAACAAAGCAGATGAACAAAGGGGAGGGGAAGGAAAAATAAGATAAAAACAGAGAGAGAGAGAGACAAACCATATGAGACTCTTAAATACAGAAATAAGCTGAGGGTTGCTGGTAGGGTGTTAGGTGGGGGGATGGGCTAAATGGGTGAAGGGCATTAAGGATGGCACATGTTGGGATGTGCATTGGGAGTTATATGTAAGTGATGAGTCATTAAATTCTATTCCTGAAATCATTATTACACTCTATGCTAACTTGGATTTAAATTTTTTAAAAAGATGCTGGTTCAAAGGGACACATGCACCCCAATGTTTATGGCAGCACTATCAACAATAGCCAAATTATAGAAAGAGCCCAAATGTCTATGGACTGACAAGTGGATAAAGAAGATGTGGTATGTATATACAGTGGGAATACTATCGGCGATGAAAAAGAATGACATCTTGCCATATGCAACAATGTGGATGGAACCAAAGGGTGTTATGCTAAGTGAAATAAGTCAGAGAAAGACAAATATCCTATGATTTCATTCATATGTGAAAATTAGAAAACAAAACAGATGAACATAGGGAAAGGGAAGGAAAAATAAAATAAGATAAAAAGAGAGGGAGGCAAACCATAAGAGACTCTTAAATACAGAGAACAAACTGAGGGTTGCTGGAGGGGAGGTTGTTGGGGGGATGGACTAAATGGGTGATGGGCATTAAGGAGAGCACTTATTGGGATGAGCACTGGGTGTTACATGTAAGTGATGAATCACTGGATTCTACTCCTGAAACTAATACTACACTGTATGTTAACTAACCTGAATTTAAATTAAAAAACAAAACTACCATGCTACTATAACCATAGTGAACCCAAAGACTCAGAACAGCTTCACACCCTAAGATAATGCCATCTAGCAATCAAAAATTAATTTCAAAATAACTTGAGTTCTGGGGGTGCCTGGGTGACTCAGTCAGTTGAGTGTGTGCCTCTTGATTTTGGCTCAGGTCATGATCCCAGGGTTGTGGGATTGAGCCCCACATCTGGCTCCATGCTGAGCATGGACCCTGTTTAAGATTCTCTCTCTCTCCGCCTCTGCCCCTCTCCCCCACTCATACTCTCTCTCTCTCTCAAAAAAAAAAAGTTTTTTAGTTAAAAAACATTACTTGAGTTCTTTCTCACATTTCTCAGACACCTTTGCACTGCCTCTGTTCATACCCTGGCTCCCTGATAGCCACGGCACGCAAATAAATTCTCTCTCTACTCCCATCTACTTCCCTCGTTCCCCACAGCTGCTCTGACACTTCCCCCAAAAACTATCTGGAAAACTCTTCCATCACTAGGCCCTGTGCTTCCTTCCTCTACTTTTCCTGTCAGCTCTCCAGCTCTCTCTCTATCCCGTAGTCTCCATTTTCTGCCCCTGTAAACTTTTAGGAACTAGTTTCCTCATTGTGTAGGGAAGAGCAAAAAGCAGACTGTGCAAAGCCCAAACAATACACACACACACACACACACACACACACACGCACACACGCACACACTCACACACAAACACAAGGCTATCCCAGACACAAATGAACATCCCAGAGATTCTGGTAGTTCACTGTCTCCACGCCCCATCACCCTGCTTTTTTTCACCTTTTTCTGGAGTAACTTCAAAGTGGAAGCCTCAGACCAGCAGCACTGCATCAGCTGGGAGTTCATCAAAAATGTAAATTCGTGTGCCCTAGTCCAAACTACCTAATTACAATCTCTGGGGAAAGGGCCCAGGAAACTGTTTTAATGTGCCTGCAAGGAGATCTTATCACATTAAATGTTAAGAATCACTGGCCTAACAGATTTGAAAGTCATGACTCTCTTGTACCTGCAGAGATGCTGCCGAGTGAACTTGACTAGATCTATCTGCCCCCTCTAATAAATCTTGGGTCTAGGTAATGAGAAGTTTCCCAGACAGAGACATGTCCATATTCACACTTAATCCTTCCTCCCTACAAGAGTCTTGGCTAGGGCAGTGTTTCATGACATCTTGTACATCATAGCTAATGAGGAAAATGAGAGGATTTGGAGGCACACAAGTAAATACAATATCCACCAGAGGTGTGTAGCTCTGGACTATGAGGAAGACTATGTACCTGAGAGTAAGCTGTCACAAGATTTCCCTGTCTGCCTTAAAGGAAGCAAATGTGAGACCATCTCCTAAAACTCAAATGCTGGGTTCTATCTCACCCATACTGGGGTCTTGAAACACCATGAGTGGAAGCCTAAATAGCTGCCACAGTCCTGTTGATGGCCCATTCTGCCACCTAAGAAGCACATTAGAGGGATGCAGTTTCTAGTTCAGACCCTAAGCTGCCTCTGAGGTGGGAGAGGAGTCCTTGACTATGGATACTATAATCTACTTCTTTCCCTCAAATGTGAGCTCATTTGAAGATTTCCTTCGGGTTGTGGATGAGCCATACCCTTATCACTTTCTGCTTCCAAATCCAGCCCTAGGATCTCAGGTCTGTACTTGGTTACTTAATCCTGTTCCATGTTAGCTACTAGGCCAGCCTCCCTTTCTCTTAAAAGAGAAACCAACAAGAAGAACTGGAATGAGTTTTCAAGGTGGTGATGAAGTCCTATATTGTTATCCTGACTAAACCCTGGCCCTTGGTTCTCCTTCCTCTTAGCAGACTACCTGCTGCAGTACTTATTCTAGTAATAACACAGGCAGGACACACTTCTTAATTACTGGTGCATGTGTATGAATCCAGCATGGAAATTATAGTTTTGGTCCACCTTACCACACATCCACTCTTGGGTGTCAGGCAGTCCTGCTCAGTAAAGTCCATCTTTAGCGAGTCTATATTTATCCTCACTTCCTCATTAAGTTGTCAATTTCAAACCACTGCTCTTCATCTCTATGATTTCTTCCTCCCCTCTCTTTTTTCCCTCAGTTATTCTCCCCTTCCATTTTTCCTGTGCTTTCATATTTTTCCCATGAGGGAAAAAAAAACGTCCACTACATTAGCTGATGTGTACTGGAAAGAGCACCGAACTTGGAATACAGTTCCCTAGATTGAAATGTCAACTCTTTAATGATATAAGATGTAGATAATGCTTTTTCTCAGAGTTCATAAATAGCTACAATGCACTGAGCACTGTGCTAGGTATTGGGGGTGTATTAGTGATCACTAACAATTGTATGCCAACAACTGTGAGAGGTGCTCTGGGAGATGATACAGAGTACCATCACAACATCTAGCATGAAGGTCTGTCCTTTTCAGAAGGAAGCCACAACTGTATGAAAGAACATTGTAAGCTGTAAAATCAGATGGAAATGCAAACTATAACAATTTATATTCTGATCTATTTCTCCTCTTTCTGTCTTTTCCTCATTCCTTTTCTTCTCTTCTTTCTTTTTTTGGGTCCCTCAAATCAACTCTAGATTCTCAAGCAAGATTAAGAACTGCCAAGTACCCAAACTCATCTATACATTCAGTGCGATCCCTGTCAAAATTCAAACTGCATTTTTTTAAGAAATAGAAAAAATGACTCTAAAAGTTTGTATGGAATCACACACACACACAAAAAAAAACCCTAAATAGCAAAAGCAATCTTCAGAAGAACAAAGCTGGAGGTATCACACTTCCTGATTTCAAACTATACTACAGAGCTATAGTCAGCCATTAAAATAGTGTGGGTCTAGCACAAAATCAGACACATTGACCAATACAACAGAATTGAGATCCCAGAGATAAACCCATGCGTGTTCAATGAACTAATATTTGACAAGGGAGCCAAGAATACTCAATGGGAAAAATATAGCCTCTCCAATAAATTGCTCTAGGAAAACTGGACAATCACATTCAAAAGAAAGAAACTAGACCCCTATCTTACTCTGCTGGCAAAAATTAATTCAAAATTGATTAGAGACTTAAATGTAAGACATGAGACCATATAACTCCTAGAAGAAAACAAAAGGAAAAATTGCCTGACATTGGTTTCAGCAATAATTTTTTGCATATGATGTGTAAAATACAAGCAATAAAAGTAGAAATAAACAAGAGGAAATAAACAAGTAGAAATAAACTACATCAAACTAAAAATCTTCTGCAGGGGTGTCTGGGTGGCTCAATCAGTTGAGCGTCTGGCTTCAGCTCAGGCCATGATCTCATGGCTTGTGAGTTCGAGCCCTGCATCAGGCTCTGTGTTGACAGCTCAGAGCCTGGAGCCTGCTTCGGATTCTGTGTCTCCCTCTCTCTGCTCATCCCCTGCTCACTCTCTGTCTCTCTCTCCTTCAAAAATAAATAAACATTTAAAAAAATTTTAAGCTTCTTCAGAGAGAAAGAAATGGTTGATCAACATAATGAAAAGGCAACCCACAGAATGGGAGAAAATAATTGCATATCATGTATCTGATAAAGGGTTAATATCTAAGATATATAAGGAACTCCTACAACTCAATGGCAAAATAATAATAATAAAATAATGATAATAATACAATTTTAAAATGGGCAAAGGACCCAAATAGACAGTTTTCCAAAGAAGACATACAGATGGCCAGCAGGTACCTGAAAATGTGCTCAACATCACTAATCATCAGAGAAATGCAAATTAAACCCACAATAAAATATCATCTCACACCTATTAGAAGGGCTATCATCAAAAAGACAAGGAATAACAAGTGTTGGCAGAAATGTGGAGAAAAGATAACCTTGTGCATTGTTGGTGGAGTATAAACTTGTATAGCCACTATGGAAAACAGTATAGAGGTTGCTCAAAAACTGTGAATAGAACTACCATATGATCCAGCAATCCAACTTCTGGGTATATATCTGAAGGAAATGAAATCACTATCTCAAAGAGATATCTGCACTCTCATGTTCATTGCATTATTTACAATACCCAAGAAATGGAAACAACCTAAGGGTCCACTGATAGATGAATAAAGAAAATGTAGTATGTATATACAATGGAATATTATTCAACCATAAAAAAGAAATCCCTGTCTTTTGCAACAACATGGATGAAACTTCAGGGCTTTGTACTAAGTGAAATAAGACAGAGAAAGACAAATATGGTATGATCTCACTTATGTGTGAAATCCAGAAAAGCTGAACTCATAGAAACAGAGAATAGAATGGTGGTTGTCAGTGCTGCAGGGGTTAGAGGAAATAGAGAGGTGATGGTCAAAGGGTAAAAGCTTCCAGTTATATGATGAATAAGTCCTGGGCACCTGGGTGGCTCAGTCAGTTAAGCGTCCAACTCTTAATTTCTGCTCAGGTCGTGCTAACAGCATGGAGCCTGCTTCGGATTCTCTCCCTCCCCCTCTCTCTCTGCCCTTAACCCATTTGCACTCGTGCTCACTCACTTGCTCTCTCTCTAAGGCACTTGTTGGGATGAGCACTGGGTGTTATATGTAAGTGATGAATCACTGGGTTCTTCCTGAAACCAATACTACACTGTATGTTAACTAACTTGAATTTAAATAAATAAATAAATTTTTAATTAATTAATTTTAAAACTTTAAAAAAATAAGACCAATAAGCCCTGAGGATCTAATGTATAGCTTAGCAACTATAATTAACAATGTACCACATACTTGAAAGTTGGTAAGAAAGTAGATCTTAAAAGTTCTCACTACACACACATGTAAAAGATATCTATGTGAAGTGATAGATGTGTTAACTAACCTTATTGTGGTAACCATTTCACAATATATATGTGTATCAAATCATCATGCTGTACACCTTAAACTTACACAATGTTATATGTCAATTATATCTCAAAGCTGCAAAAATAAGGTAAAATAAAATAAATAGAACTGCTTTCTATAATCAGAAAAATATATATTTATAGGGAGAATGGGATGGAGAACAGGGTATAGAAATACAAGATGAGGGGCGCCTGGGTGACTCAATTCCTTGAGCGTCCAACTTCAGCTCAGGTCATGATCTTACGGGTTGTGAGTTTGAGCCCCATACTGAGCTCTGTGCTGGCAACTCAGAGCTTGGAGCCTGCTTCAGATTCTGTGTCTCCCTCCCTCCCTCCATCCCCCTCTCTCTCTCTCTCTCTCTCTCTCTCTCTCTCTCTCTCTCCCCTCCCCTGCTCACACTCTGTCTCTCTCTCTCTCTCTCAAAAATAAATAAGCATTTAAAAAATTAGAAATAAAGATGAATCTTCAAGGATTTTTTAAATAAGGTAAGCATTTATTCAGCATCTATTGAATATCCATGTCTGCCAGCTGCAGTGTCAGACACTGAAGACAGAGTTAAAAAAAAAAGACATGTGCCTACCCTCAGAGAGCTCACATCTGGAGAGGAGACAGTCGAGCACACAGCACAATCTGACAAATGCTTTGACATGGGAAGGACTTCAGGGGAGTACAGAGGTGAGGCTCCTTAACCTGCCTGGAATGTCAAAGGAAGCTTTGCAGAGGATACAAGGTCCGAACTGGGTCCAGAAGAATAAGTAGGAGTTAGCCAGCTGCTCAGACCAAGGGAAATACATATCACCTCAAAGCAAACATAAAAATAGCCATGGGGCAGTAAAAGTCTTTAGAGGAATATTTAGAGAGAGCATTTCAAATATTCCAAGGACCAGAATGTCCTCTCTCCCTAGAAAAGCCACCGAGGGAGAACACAAGATGGCAGTGGCGCGATGGGATTGCACAAAGCAGGGAGGCCTTGAAGCATCAGACAGAAAATGCAAATCTAATAGAAGTTGACAAGACATGGGCACTCACTTGCCTCTTGGGGTGGGGGGTGGGGGGAGGGAGGTAACACAACCTTCCTGGAGGACAAGGCATTATGTAGTGAAAGCCTCAAAAATGTCCATGGTCTTTGATCTAGTTATTCAAGCTTTAGAAAACGATCCTAAGTGAAGATTTTCACACAAGGATGTTTCTAATGGCATTATTTTCAATTATTTTCCTCAGCATTTATTTACAATGCCGAGGAACTGGAAACAAGCCAAGTAATGGTTAGATGAACTGTGGCACAGTAAAATAACAGATGGCAATTATAATCATGCTCTTAAACAGCACTTAATGATAAGGGAAATGCTCAGGATATGATTTCAAGTGCAAAAAGTAGGATACAAAACTGCATTACAGCATGGTTCATTCATAGTTTACTAAAAATTTATCTAGGTATGTATGTGTGTGTATGCAAAGAAAAAAGACTGGAAGGAAAACATGAAAATATCAGCAGTGGTGGAATCACAAGTTGTTTTTATTTTATTCAAGCTTTTCTTTTTATTCCAAACTTTTATCCTATATATGCCCTGCTATTATCAGAGAAAACTAATAAACATTATAAAAGAAAATGTTAACAGAGCATATCTCTAGAAAATGGGGTTAAAGTTAATTTTTTAAATTCTTCGTGCTATCCAAAATATTTACCCAGCGTTTCATACTAGGACTGGCTATGACTCTTTAAAAGAAACCATTGAAGAGCCTTTTTTACTAGGAACCCAGAATGCTTAGGGAACAAGCTGCTATTTTAAGAGATTAGTGATTAACTCACCTGCTGAGAACAGGTGTCAGCTTAGCAGAGAATGACATGGTCGTTCCCTCCCCTACCCCCAGCACCAGAGGACCTCCTATTGCCCTTCTACCTTTTCTGCCCCATGCACCTACCTTTGAGAATGAGAAGCCAGCAGGGCTTTTGACCTTGTTCTGTAATATGCTGGTTTAACTCTCTCATGCCTTTTCTCTGTAACCTGGCATTAAGACGATTTGCAGGTGGCGGGGCAAGGCCAGCCTGTTAAGCGTGGCAGATACTCCCATGAGTGCTGGGGAAGGATAGCCCACATAAAGGGGATCCTCTAAAATAAGTACTCAAATCCCTTTGTGTAAATATCTCTTGTCTCCTGGCCATACCTCATTTTTGCACCCAATTAACTAACAAAAATTTTTCAGCAAGCACATCCCTGACAAGCAAGTATTCGGAGGCTGGACCACTTCCCCTACCTTTCCTTCTCCTCTGTATATTAGTTGGGCTCTATGGAGCTTGAAAAGCACTCTCTTGTTGGAGGGGACAGAAACAACACTCAGTGTCATTCTCCCTCGGTCTTTATCATCTGCAAACATTGCACTGAATTCCCAAACAGCAGGCCTACACCTACCATGCTCTACTTCCCCAAACATAGTTTTTTAAAACTCTTTTTCTTGTCTTTACCTTTTTTTTTTTTTAACTACAAGCTTTGGCTTGTTCTGAGCTTTAGTCTTGCTGACACTCTTCTCACAGGTATGACAGGCCTGGGCCAGCCATTGGTTCCCATTGCACCTCATCTCCATGGGATTATGTTCACCTCACTGTGTAAAAATGTTGAATTCGTTTTGTTTCTCAGGTTCTGTACCTGATCTATAGTGCACAGATCTTAAAGCCTAAGGACACTGCTTCTAACCCATTTACTGGATGCTTCCACCTGAAATATCTGTTTTCATATTCCTTTTGTGCTATAGTGGTTATCTTCCCTGAAACCTGGCTTCATGGTTTTATTTCTCCCCATTCGTTCCAATTTGGGGTGGAATCTCTCAATTAGGTAGGTGTTTCCTGTCAGACAAGTCTTCCCAGATTTAGTGCAGAGCACTCAGTAATCTCTGCCAGAAGGGCTGGTATCAAAAGCCACCATCTAAAAACCAAAGCTTGCTAGTTAACAGTGGGAGTAGCCAATACGTCAATTTTCATTCCTCATTGCTCTTCACAAGTGGCAACCTTTAAAATTGAGGGTGACATGTTTAGAGCTTCTGCCCACCTCTACCCTTAGCCTTCCATAGAGTTTATAAGGGCCTTCAAAGCCAATAAACATATATGTGTGTGTGTGTGTGTGTGTGTATACACATATATATGTGTATATATATATGTATATATATGTGTGTGTGTATATATATATATATATATATATATATATATATATATGGCAAGGCTCTTCTACCACCAGTGCTCCCTCCTTCATATATAAAGCTGTAGGTGTGACTGTTGATCAATAGGGTTGATATATACTGGTGGGCATCAGCTACATCCTGCTTGCCTGTGTGCTCCAGCCTGACAATTCACCCCTGCTCTCTGTGTCAGCCCACGGGGTTCCCCCGAAGGGAGTTGGTCACCAACCGCCATGACTCACCTCTTCCTCACTGGGCAGGAACAGCCTTGCTGGCTCCAGCTCCTGCCAGCACCTGTCACTGCCATGCTCTCTGGTTGTTGATGAGAGTGGGGCTGCTGAGCAGAGCACAAAGCTGCCCTCTTGGCACTAGATCTCTTCTGCAGGGCTGGGGGAGACCCCAACCAAGGCTTTCACTGTTTCTGCAGCCAGGGAGAACCCAAGGTGCCTGCAGGATATACTGCTTGCTTTTGCGGGAAGCTAAACATGGCATACCCTGCAACAATTCTCTTGGTTTCAGACTTTCTTCGTCCTTTGTGGCTCTCCCTGTTTAAATGTGCTTGTTCACCAGTTCATCCTCTAGAAAATCCTTTCATAGTTCTCTTAAGAAAACAGCTCTTGGGGTGCCTGGGTGGCTGAGTCAGTTAAGTATCCAACATTTGATTTTGGCTCAGGTCATGATCTCATGGTTCAAGAGTTCAAGTCCTGCGTCGGACTCCACACTGACAGCATGGGGCCTGCTTGGGATTTTCTCTCTCTCCCTCTCTCTCTCTCTCTGTCCTCTCCACCACTTGCTCTCTCTCTCTCAAAATAAATAAATAAAATTTTAAAAAAAGAGCTCTTATTGTATGTCAACTATACTACAACAATTTTTTTTAAAAAACGGCTCTTAAACCAGCTTAATCAGAGAAAATCAACTGCCTCTCACTGTTAATAATTACTCTAGCAAGTTCTCAACTTGATTTTTTTTTTTTAACGTTTATTCATTTTTGAGAGACAGAGACAGAGCATGAGCAGGAAGGGTCAGAGAGGGAGACACAGAATCTGAAGCAGGCTTCAGGCTCTGAGCTGTCAACACAGAGCCCGATGTGGGGCTTGAACTCACAAACTGCGAGATCATGACCTGAGCCGAAGTCAGATGTTCAACCGACTGAGCCACCCAGATGCCCCGCAAGTTCTCAACTTTAAATGTTTAAGAAGCAACAAACTGAAAACACAGGGACAGCTTAAACACACAATGGTTTCCTCACACCTCTTCCCACTCATGCTCATTTCCTGGGTCTTCTGTAACCAGACATTCAATAGGGGTTTCTTAAATGCCCCCACTCCCACCTAGTCCATGTATTCCTTTTCCTTCAAGAGCCTCAAGCCTCATCCCTACAGCTACGGATTTGTTCATATAGAAGAGACCTCCAAGATAATCTCATCAGTCCCATCTTTTTCTGTAGCAGGTGCAAATTTTCACTCACAGACTCAGATGTGAAAAATGTGACTTTCTTACACTATAACTGAACTAAGTGCTTAAGTCTTCATTTTTGCTTAATCTTGCCAATGCAGGGTAATTCAGTCACCTTCAGGTTTTTTCTCTTGGGTCTTTTGGGTTAATAGTCAACCAGTTCAGGATTCTTTCTCTGTTCTCATCCCCCAACACCCACACACAATCTAAGGTCAAGTGGGGTGTGAGGTACAGTTAATGTTCCATCCTGGCAACTGGAATGAGGAAATGGAGTGTCATAATCCTCTCTCCATGCTAGTCTCTGCCAAGATAACCAGCTTCTCCTTTGATCCTTATTGCCAGGCACTGGTGTCCACTGCTGCTGTTAGGGTTCCTCCAAATTGAATGGGCTGCATTCTCCTTAACTAGGCATACCAGATTTAGCAAATAAAAATATAGGGGGCAGAAAAAAAATTTATACATATATATATATATATATGTGTGTGTGTGTGTGTGTGTGTGTGTGTGTGTACTGTGTGTGTGTGTGTGTGTGTGTGTGTGTGTGTGTGTGTGAGTGAGGTGGGTTAAATTTGAATTTCAGATAAACAACAAACAATTATTTTTTTGTCTAACCAACCACCAGCCCTCTCTCTCAGTACTTTCTTATAAAAAAGAAGTGGAGGGACCAAGACTTCCAGACCTCCCCGACAGAGCCAGGCCTTGACCCAAGTCATCCCTCCTGCTACTATGTGGGTGGAAAGAAAAGCCAGAGAGAAAGCCACCCTATGTGTCTGACATTCAAACACCCTGTGACCTCCTGTAGGAAGCAAGAGCTCATACTCTAGAATCCAGCCCAATTAAAAATCCCTCTTTGGGGCATCTGGGTGGCTCAGTTTGAAGCGGCAACTCTGGGTTTCGGTTCAGGTCATGATCTCATGGCTTTGTGGATTCAAGCCCTGCTTGGGTTCTGCGCTGACAGTGGGGAGCCTGTTGGGATTCTCCCTCTCTCTTTCTCTCTCTGACCCTCCCCCACTTGCACTGTCTCTGTCTCCCTCAAAATAAATAAATAAGCTTTTTTTAAAAAAGTCCCTCTTCATGTTTAGTAGATACGGAGTTTCACTCTGGGATGATGAAAAACTTCTAGAGATGAATAGTGGTAATGGTTGCACAACGATGCAAATGTACTTAATGCTACTGAACTGTACACGTAAAACAGTTAAAATAAAACAGGTGAATTTTTATGTTGTGTATATTTTACAATCATTCTTAGAAGTAACTCTTCATGGAGACAAGGGTAGTAGGGAAAGGACAAACACTAACGTCCCAAATCATGGATTAAAAAGCAGGGATGCATTCCCCTCCTCTGTCCTCCAACAATGCCCTCCTCTATGTTTTGGGTTACTCCTCAGCTGGAGGCAAGATTGCTGCTACCAGCCTGGCCCTGCAACCATATGAAACAATAGCTGTCGGAAGACAGCACCAGCGGCTGCCAGGAGCTCTCCTAGAAATTGAAGAAGTCCTTCCCCCAAGTCTCAGCAAACCTCTCCTCACATCTCATTGGCTCAAACTGGGTCATGTGCCCATTCCTTTCCCAATCTCTGACAAAGGGGTTGAGAGTCCATTGGACCAATCAGGCCCAGACTTGGAGCCAAAGGAGGAATCAACTTCCCTTCTGCAGCAGATTGTGGGAGAGCAGGTGAGGAAAGGTGGGTTACTACCTAAAAGTTGGCCTGTTGGGAAGGGGGAAAGGGGAAATGGGTAGACAATCCACTACAGGGGGACTAGGTACAGTGGAATTGCACTGTCTGGTACTTATTAGGGTATTCTGAAAGCTTCGAGAGGCATGAAGCTGAGAGGCAGAAGCCAATTATTCTATTCTGTGACACCTCTCATGCCCACCCTCCCTACCCCCACCAAAGATAAAAATCTTGAGTAAATTCTGTTCAAGTAATTGTTGTGAGCTCTGCATGGCTGAATCTTCAGGTGCTCTAGCCCTGCTCATTGTACCCCATCCCTACCCCAGCCACCATGGAGCCTGTTTTGCTCAGGGATCCCCGTTATTCCCTGATGATACGCCCTGAAGGACTGATGCCTTCTATGTCTTCAAACCAGAACAGGTGTGAAACCAGTAGGCTAGTAAAGAAAGCTCTTTTTAACTCTAATAATGTAAACATGCAATTAGATTGATTCGATAGTGACTAAACTTTTGGAATGAGACATGAGATAAAATTACATGGGTTTGGGAGACCTGAAATGAATGTAGGAAACCCAAATGTTATGACCCACTAATAGCAGTAGAATCACCTGAAAATGAAAGAAGAATTCAGTATATAGTATTATTTCAGGTCTGGGGGCCCAGAAGAAAGAAGTTTTGTAAGAAGTTTTGAAAAACCAGAGAAAATTGTAGAAGCTCATCTAATCCAACAGAGATTCTTTCTAAAATAAGAAGTGAAAAGGGTGGCTTTCCTAGGGGAAGGATGGAACCTTTCTAATAATATTTGAGTTTAAGTTCACAGGTGCAGAAATGGAGGGGGGTCTGAAAAAGGTAGTTAAAATTGACATTCTGTGCAACAAACAAAACAGATATGAAGGAATATTTGCCTGAGGACTTTGTGCCCTACCCCCTCCAGTAAATATGCCACACATCATTTGAATACTTTTTAATGTTTAAAAATCTATAATTTTTAGAAAGTGCCTCTTTGGCATGGTAATGCAGACTTATTTGTTTGAGAAAGTGCATTAAGGACTTATTCCACAAATATTTCCTAAGCATCTACTATGTACTAGGAACTGCCTTGATATGTGTGTCTCTCATATAAATATGGTATTATAAATGTTTAAGAACCATCTGAAGTGAAAATGTTTTTTCCACATTCTTTAAATATGTTTATACCAAGACATTTTGATTAGCTTTACCTGCTTGTTTCTCTATTTGTGCATTGAGAAATTGGACATCAACTTGTTTCTAAATTAATTTCAAGGTTTGTAGCAAAATTATAGCTTTTAAAGACATCAAAGCAATAGCTCAGAGCTATTGTAAAATAAAAGTCAATACACTAAACTAGGAAAAGAATGCCATTTGTAATTGAGTTTTCCTGTTCATTATTAAATATCAGAAAAGGATAAATAATACAAATTCTTACATCACACATTTTTACTTATGAAAATAATTATTGTGATCATCTTCAGGTCTGTCATTGATCAGTTTGATAATCTGGTGCTTTATTATCTTATTACTTGTACTAAGAATTTCTGCATGAACTTAATAGGTATTCCTCCAAAGAAGATCTACAAAAGGTCAACAGGTACATGAAAAGATGTTCAATTAGGGGCACTTGTACCCCAATGTTTATAGCAGCACTCTCAACAATAGCCAAATTATGGAAAGAGCCTAAATGTCCATCAACTGATGAATGGATAAAGAAATTGTGGTTTATATACACAAGGGAATACTACGTGGCAATGAGAAAGAATGAAATATGGCCCTTTGTAGCAACGTGGATGGAACTGGAGAGTGTTATGCTAAGTGAAATAAGCCATACAGAGAAAGACAGATACCATATGGTTTCACTCTTATGTGGATCCTGAGAAACTTAACAGAAACCCATCGGGGAGGGGAAGGGAAAAAAAAAAAAAAAAGGTTAGAGTGGAAGAGAGCCAAAGCATAAGAGACTGTTAAAAACTGAGAACAAACTGAGGGTTGATGGGGGATGGGAGGGAGGGGAGGGTGGGTGATGGGTATTGAGGAGGGCACCTTTTGGGATGAGCACTGGGTGTTGTATGGAAACGAATTTGACAATAAATTTCATATATTGAAATAAATAAATAAATAAATAAATAAATAAATAAATAAATAAATAAAACATGAAAAAAAAGATGCTCAATATCACTAGTCATTTCAGAAATACAAATTAAAACCACAGTGAGATATTTTACCTCACACCTGTTAGAATGGCCATCATCAGTAAGGGGCATTAAGGAATCTACTCCTGAAATCATTGTTGCACTATATGCTAACTAACTTGGATGTAAATTTAAAAATAAACTATTTAAAAAATAAAAGATAAAAGATTAAAAAAATGGCCATCATCAAAAAGACAAGAGATAACAAATGTTGGTGTGGATGTGGAGAAAAGGGAACCCTTGTGGACTGCTGGTGGGAAAGTAAATTGATATAGTCACTATGAAAACAGTATGGAGGATTCTCGAAGGATGAAAAATAAAACTGCCATATGATACAGTAATTTCATTTCAGGGAATATATCCAAATCAAATGAAAAAACTGATTCAAAAATATACACCCCGTATACACTGCAGCTTATTCACAATAGCGAAGCCATGGAAACAACCTAAGTGTACATTGCTGAATGAATGGATAAAGAAGTGGTGGTATATATACATACAAAGGAATATTATTCAGCCACAAAAAAAGAAAAACCAGGAAATCCTACCATTTGTAACAACATGGATGAAACTTCAGGGCATTGTGCTAAGTAAAATAAGTCAGAGAAAGGCAAACCCTGTATGAGTTTATTTACATGTGGAATCTAAAACAAAACAAAACAAAACAAAACAAACTCATAGAAAAAAGAGATCAGACTTGTGGTTACCAGAGGCAGAGGATGGGTGGAGGGGAAAATGGAGGAAGGTGATCAAAAGATACAAACTTCCAGTTGTAAAATAAATAATTACTAAGGATGTAAAATGTATATCATGATTATAGCTAATGCTGCTGTAGGATGTATAGGAAAGTTAAGAGTAAATCCTAAGTGTTCTCATCACAAGGAGAATTTTTTTTTCTTTTTTCTTTTCTTCCTATTGTATCTATATGAAAAGATGGATATTAACTCTATTTATTGCAGTAATCATTTCACAATATATGTAAATCAAGCCATCACATTGTATGCCTTAAACTTATACAGTGATATATGTCAATTATTTTTCAATAAAACCAGAAAAAAGTAATTTCTTTACAAACAATGTAAGCCAATTTTCATGTGCTATCTGATATATACTTATAAATAGAAATTTGCTACATTTTAGTGTGCTTGGTAACCTTTCATAAATTGGATTTTTCATTTTCAAATTTAATCAATTCAAATTATTTATGGCTATAATTGTGTTGAGTAAGAAAGTAATTGAAGTTAAGATTTTGAAAAGCTGGCCATAAATTGAGCAACATTAGTTTTAAATGGAACTATTCCATTGTGGATTTTATTATTCAGCCATATGAATGTAATGATAGAAATTATCCATGGTGAGCATAATCGTTTTTATTTAATTGAGTTTTACCTTTGTCAATACACACTCCTGTTAAATATAATACACCTATAAAAAAAAATACTATTCTTTGGATGGCTGTGGTGCAATCGTGCAATCTTTACGCAATGTCAAGGCAGGAAAAACAGTGTGGAGTATTTAATGCATAGAATTTGGGTTGATACTTTGCAACCCGAATAAAATTGTGCTTACTGGGGTCTTGTGGGAAACAAATTTCACTGCTACACCTACATCTTTAAATGTAGTTCTGAGACTATACCATTGGGTCTGGAAATGTGATCTAGCAGAAAGCCAAAGACAGAACAAGAGCCCCAACCTCAGTATCCTTGGAGAAGAAAACATTGCAATCTTATGAAGCCTGTGGTTGGATTACTTAAGGATTCAGTTTTTATCCTCATTTTGACATGTGATTAGTAAGTGATGAAAGGAGATCAACAAAGATCTGTCTAATGTAAAAGGTCTGTGCACTTCCACCATTCGCTGCCTTGGCTTTGTGTGACCAGGAATTCAGTACAGGTCACAGGCAACACGGATTTGGGGTTCACCCTTCCTACTGGCCAGTGATCTTAGACCCAATTTTGGATATTGTGTGTAGATAAGTGTCATTTCCATCTTATATACATAAGATGGAATATATACATATATGTATACACACACACATTAATATATATCCCTCCTACTCTCCATATCTTTCAAATCACCCTCACCTGCCTCACTCCTCTAATTATGTCTAATTCATTTGGAAAGTTAACCCTTCTCAGTTAACATTTCATCAGCAGTGGGGTATGATAGAAAGAGTACAAAATTTGGCTTTTTATCATCAGATACCTGAATTTGGACTTCAGTGCATCCCACTTGATTTTGGGCAACTCTAACTCCCTAATTTACTCATTGACAAAATGGAGATGATGATGATGATGATGATGATGATGATGATGACTATGATGATAAATGGGAATAATAATATCACCAGCCTGTAGTATAAAGAAGACCCCATATTCCAGTAACATTGACTTTTGCCCCTACTCTCTGATACTGTGTTCCTGTGTCACCAGATGAAACAGGGAGACTTCTTCAGTTTATTGCTCACCTCATAAGTTTGTATATGGTGATATCTGATACATAGTTTTTTTAATATAAAAAATGAAACCAGAAAAATACAAATATTTAATGGATTTCAGAATTAGGAAGCCTTTTCAAAGCATAAAAGCATCGGAAGGAACAAAAAGGAAATTGCTTTTATATAATCCCTGCCTTAGTAAAGCTAATATTCTAGCTATTCTCGTCTCTGTATTCTTCCAAGTAAACTCTAGAATAATTTTGTTGTCATCCTCCCTAATAATCCCATCAATACTTTGACCAGGATCATGTTAAACATAAGTAGCACTGAGATCCAAGCTGAAGCCAACACCTCTTATCAAGAAAGCAAAGGTTTTCTAAGAACCCCTAGCAATTTCTGCTCACATAGCAGAACCCAAAACTGTCACAGAAATGACTACCTTTTTTGGTAAAGGAGGTTACAAAAAGGTGGTTAGCCTCCAGCTTCTAGAATGGAGGTGGGAGAAAAGAGATGAGAATGAATGTTGAGTGACTCACCCGCAGGTGTGTCTGCCACAAAGTCACCATGGAAGAGAAGCTGCAGGAGCTATTTCCATGAGCACCTGTACAAGATCAGACACAAGGACTGTTGCTGTGGGATGCAGGCAACATGGCACGCACACTGCTGAGAAGGCCACTCTGCCCCTTTTTCCCGTGGGCAGCCAAACAGCTTTGATACTCTAAGGGCTAGGAACAGCCACTCAGGAGAGTATCTGTGACTTACAGACCACAAAAAGTCCGGAGCAGCCAGCAGAGTGGTGGTCTTGTAAGAGGCGTCTCTCAAATACCTGTGGTATTGCATCTTTGGGCAAATTCTGCTGGCTGCCTACCCAACACCCATTTCCCCTTCTTCATTGCTAATGGAACCACAGTTTTGTTCTGGCAGCCATGTTCCCAGCCATGGATGAATCATGTTTGATCAAAACCCATCATGCAATTGCAGTCCACCTTGGCCTGATTGGTCTAGAGGTGGGCAATATAACACAGCTTTGGACAAGAAGATATAAGGAGAAGTCTGCTGGGAGTGGTTCTAGAAAGATTTGTCTTGCCTGATTAAAAAAAAAAAAAAAATACACCATCTTGTGCGAAGAAATCCTTTTCATCCCTGTTCCCTTCTTCCTGCCTTGAATGTGGTTATATGTAGACATTATGCTTGGAGCTATGGTTCTTCTGACTTACATCCACAAGGCAATAGTCTGAGAACAAGAGAAATTTTCCCAGGTTGGCAAAAGTGGAAACACAGAGCCTAGGTCCTTAGTGATTTTGAGAAAGCCGGTGTGCATCACTCTTAGAACTACCAACCACTGCAAAGATGATGGGAAACAATTAAGTGTCTTTATTATTTAAATCACTGATGGTGGAGTTCTTCTATTACTTGAAACTGACAGGATTTCTGTTCCAGCCCTACAAAAAGGAGAGCAGAGCATTGTGAGTTGGCTTGTTCTTGAATAAAGACCTGAGAGGCAGATGTCAAAAGAAGCAAATGAGCTAGCAAAATCTAGGTATTAATATGAACATAACTTCTGCCCGATACCCACAGGCAGTGAGTCAGCTTATACCCAAAAAGTAATTTGAGAAGAAATGACATTTTTATACAATACAGACTTCATTTTAGGAAGATTAATGTATTTATCAATTATGTGAATCTTTCTATCTCTAAGTTACACATTTTTGCCATGTGTTCCCCACCTATGTCTTGCTAAGTTTATCCCTAGATATTTTGTGTTTGGGGATGTTGTCTCTCTCGAGATGATGGGGTTCTCTAGGGATCTGTCTTCTGCCCTCTTTCCACCCCACAATTACCTTGGATGATACCTCCTCTCCTGGCTCTCCCCTAACTACTACTTCAAGCTGTTCCTTCTCCCTTCTGGGTAAGTATCCTTAACCCCCTAGGTACACAGACTTTTGACTGGGTTGCTTTTTGGAGGTCATCCAACCCTGATTGACAGGAAAAGGTAACATTTGGAATCCAGTGAGCTTGAGGTTAAAACGTGTCATGTCAGCAATTGCTAAACAACAGTACATCAGATTAGGTCAAGAATTTGTGAAATGTTTGTGCCAAGTGAAATGTCAAAGCACAAAGTGTGTGAAAGAAAAAAATCTCTGTGCCAGTCAAATGTCATTCTGTCTTCCAACAAGTAATTTATTCCTTTCTGTCTTTATCGCTGTTCTTGTTTCACATGAATTAATGTTGCCTGTAAGTAATTGAAATTAATAGTGGCATTATCAGTGGGTAAGGGCAAAAACTAAAGAGCTAATTTAGAATCACTCAGTCAATTTGGGTTCATTTTGAAAATGAAATTTGTTAACCCAACCTTAAAAAGGAGCCCTTACCTGATTGTCCAGAGCATTCACACTGCAGCCATTATTTGTTCTGTTAATTTTGGTAACGTGTAAAAACAAGGCACAGAAAATAGTTAAGAATAAGCATTTTTTAAATGCTGTATCTGAAAACTTGCAAACACAATAGAAATGCTATAGATATGATCACTAGATCAGGTAGCCCTCAACAAATGGAATCCCAGTAGCTTGTTGAGTTGATCATGAAGCAAACCTCTATAATGTTCGTCACCATTTTCCTACCAGTTTTAATTCTAAATTGGCAGAGCTTCCCAGAAAATGGCTTCTCTCCATCCCATTTGCTTTCTCTGAGAGCAGCTTTCTGTTGCACAGTCCTGGCCAAACAGTGGGGAACAGGTCCTGCTCTTAATGCTACAGCTGCCTGGTTAATAAATTTTTTTAAACATTTATTTATTATTGAGAGACACAGAGAGACAGAGCATGAGCATGGGAGGGGCAGAGAGAGAGGAGGAGACACAGAATCTAAAGCAGGCTCCAGGCTCTGAGCTGTTAGCACAGAGCCAGAGGCAGGGCTGGAACTCACAAACCATGAGATCATGACCTGAGCTGAAGTCAGACGCTTAACTGACTGAGCCACTCAGGCTCAGTCCCATACAGCTGCCTGGTTAATAAACCGAACTGCTTCTCTGTAGGCATCAGGGGCAGACGAGGGCAAGACAATCGAGGTGCTCAGAGCACAGCACTTCAGGAGGCCTTCATTCTCAGTTGCCACCCTGCACTTCTATGGCACTGAGATGAATGCTTCCTTAAATGTGTGCCTTGGGCACCGCACTTGCCTCACCCCTGTCCTGGCCCTGGTAGGCATTATTGTTGCCTTTGGGATTGAAGAAAACGACCTGGGAGTAAAGAAGAATGCTGTAAATCTTCTGACAATAACTGAGTTCCTACCCAATTATATTAATTCCACATATTAGAAATTTAACAATGATGAATTTGAAGAGTCATAAGAAGCCCATATTGCTAAGATGAGAGAAATTTCTCAAAAAAAAGTCCAACCAATGGCTCAGAATGGGTCCAAGAGAGTGAAAGGACTGTGTGGGACCACCATGTTCCAGAGTTTGGGCCTCAAGTTTTCAGATTTGGAGCTCAACTTTATCAGCACAAAGATAGGTGGTCAGATTGAGGAAAACTAACAAGAGAATTAACAAATATTCCAGAACTTCAATTCACTAAGTTAGAGCTGTAGCTATTTTCCAGTGGCAATATCCTAGTGTTCAATGTTCAGGACACCCCTCCCTAGAGTCAGAGGATGTGGAACAAAGTGTTAATCATCAGACAACTGCAAATGAACATGAAAAGAGAACAGAGCAGGGGAGGGGGGCTGTCAATGACAGGAATAATTCATCCAGTCCAGGAAAAAGTCCTGCCTCAATCCAGAGTACTCTGTGTATCCATTCACTCAACAAATACATATTGTGCACCTACCATGTGCTCAGCAAACCCTGTCACCTCTACCTTCAAAATGAATTCTAAATCCAGTACGTCCTGCCATCTCCACAGTAACCATTGAAATTGGTTTTTTGTGGGGAGTGCAATTGTTGAAATGACTGGGTTGAGGGTATGGCCCCAGGAGCACTGAGTGAGGTAGGAATGGAGACAAGACCACACCTGTGACTGGCCAGGTTATCAGACAGATGATCTTTCTTGATATACCCTGGGGCTGACACATGTGTGAGTGACAACATTAGCTACTATTCCCTGAGAAATTCGAGTGTGCCAGACAACCTGTGCTTTCCTCTCCTCTAATCCTCACAACAACCCTACAACAAGCCCAAGAATCAGAGATTGTTATCCTCCAGTTGTTTTCACAAATGAAAAAAAAAAAAATGAGGCTCATAAAGGTTCATTAACTAGCTCAGGGTAACACAACAATATGGATGCAGCATTCAGACTTGGGTCTTCTAACCCCCAGAGCCACACTCTTTCCTGTGTCTGTGCCATACCTCTTCAACCTGCAAGCTTTAGTCTGCAACCACAAGTTATAAGTGAGTTTGATCAGGAAGTCTTATGGCTCAAGTTTTGTTGTTTAAGCCTGAGGCAGAAGTCTGATCTGAAAGCTAGATGCTTCAGTCTCCTGAGAGAATAAGACTCTTTTCTCCCTTATAGGTTAGTGTCACTTTGGAGCCTTGAAAAACAACGTAAAAAGGCAAGTCTAGGGGTGCCTGGGTGGCTCAGTCAGTTGAGCTTCTGACTTCAGCTCACATCATGAACTCACGGTTTGTGAGTTCGAGTCCCACATGAGGCTCTGTGCTGACAGCGCAGAGCATGGAACCTGCTTCGAGTTCTGCGTCTCCCATTCTCTCTGTCCCTCCCCTGCCAGCACTCTGTCCCTCTCTCTCTGTCTCTCAAAAATAAATAAACATTTTTAAAAATAAAGGAGGCAAGTCTAACAGCTATAGCCTGTTAGGGTTTGTTTGCTTCATGGGTAACCTTAGTGGCCTGCCCCAGCAGCTACCTTTGTCTCAGTGTAGCAGGATACCCTTGGAGAATCCTGTAGCAAGAGCCAGGGTACTTCTTGGCCATTTATCACATTGTAACCCCTCCTTCATCTGGAAGAATGTGAGGCCTGATACCCTGTCCCTGGTATTCCCAGAGCATTCAACTGCAAGTCCAGGGTTTTCTATCCCCAGGAAGTAATTTCTGCAAGTGATAAAGAAAGAAAGTAGAGACATGAAAGTTTTCACAAAATTCATTTCTTGCTTCAGACGGGAGAAATTTGCATGCATTCTGCTTTGTAATAGTTCTACTAGAGAGCAGAGGAATCCTACCTCTCAGTGTTCCAAATGAGAAAATTGCAGTCGAATGTCATCACTGTGACTCATCTAGACCAGAACCATCCAATAGAAGTTTCTGCAATAAAGGAAATATTCTGTCTGTGCTTTCCAATTCGGTAGCCATTAGTCACATATGAATATTAAATACTTAAAATGTAGCTAATACAATTGAGGAACAGAGTTTTAAATTTTATTTCATTTCAATTCATTTAAATTTCAATTTAAGCCATCTGTGGCTAGTGACTACTATATTGAACTGCACAGATCTAGATTATAAAACAAGAGGCCAAGCCACTTTACCCCTTTGCACACAGTGACCGAGTTCACCCACAGAACCTTGCCATGAAGACCCTTGCTTAGTTAGTTCCTCCCAACAAGGGAAGGTCTTCACTGCTCACCCCTTCTGAACAAAAGACAGAAAGCCCATGTAACCATATTCTATTACTGCCATAAATTACCATAAGCTTTGAAAATTGGACCAATCCATATTTACTGTCTCACAGTTTATGTAGGTCAAAAGTCCAGGTACACGTGGGTTGACTGGATTCTCTGTTTAGGGTCTCACAAGGCCCACGTCTAAGTGTTGGCAAGGCTGCATTCCTTTCTGGAGGCTCTGGGGAAGAATCTACTTCCAAGTTCATTCAGATTATTGGCAAAATTCAGTTCCTTGCTGTTATAGGACTGAGATTTCTGCTTGTTTGCTGATTGTCCTCTGGGGGCTGTCCTTAGCTCCAAGAGGCCTCTCCCTGGTTCTTGCATGTGCCCCCCCATCTCAGATCCAGCAATAGTACATCAAATTCTTCTCCTACGCAGAATCTCTCTGCTTCCTCCTCTGCTCTCAGCTTTGAAGAGCTCACGTAATTACATTGGATTCACTCACATAATCTCCCTATTTTACGGTCAATTGGTTAGTAACCTTAATTACATCTACAAAGCCTCTTTTTCAATTAATACAGCATAAGCACAGGAGTATTATCAGGGAGCAAAAATCTTGGGACCCAAATTCTGCCTATCACAATCAGCAGAGAAAACAGCAAGGCAATAGCTAGCAATTATTCAGTGTTTTCTTGCATAGACAGTAAAAAGGACTTGTTGGAAAAAAATAATTTAAAAAATACTCTTTTGACTATTTTCTCTCAGAATCCTGAGTCATTTGTCTCACTTCATCATTACAAGAAATAGGCAAAGTGGTAGCTATCCCTGATCTCTGTCGAGGATCCCCAAACATCTCAGGTTATACTCCTTGGAGGGTCCAGATCTTCAGAATGGCTTCCAGCAGAGAAAACAGAGCTGCTACACCACGTTGGAGGTCATGTCCCATCACAGCAGAACCTACCAGCAATTTTGAGCCCTCTTTCTGGTTTAGCTAGTATTCAGTTAGATATTAAGTCCTGATAAGAACTGGATGCTGTTAATTAATGAACAAACCTTACATACAAACTAAGCTACTCAGCTCCAGTTAGCAAATTCCAGTAAGAAAGTGAAGTGAATGGAAAAATACTTCCTTCCAATTAGCTGAAAAGAGACACTGAGTTTTCAAGTCCTAAACAAAGAGCTGCTTTGTGTTTGCCCTCTCCTGCAGAGAAGGGAGAAAGATATCTTTGAGCTAGGAGTTCAGAGAGAGAGAGAGAGCTGCCAGGGAGGACCAGTCTGCCACCTGAAAGAGAGCAAATGAAGGACGAGCTGCTGCGTTTTCCGAGAGTAAGCCATTGGGTCTGGGGAGTTCCCATGAGAATTTGTTCAGGGGGCCACAATGTTGAGAACATGTAAGAACCGAGGCCTGGGCAGAAAGGTCACCAGGACAGTTCCAAGCTGTCTACTTGGCACTCACCCCAAGTCTACCAATTCTACCTTCCTTACATGAGGCTGGCCCATGCTAAAGCACGAAATAACATTACAGCCATGTTCTATCCCTTTGGAGCTTCAGAAAAAGGCATCTGGTTGATGACTAGACCCTGACAGTGGGCAGCACCTAGCCTTGAACAACACCTGACACCCTCTCTGCAGGGGCTTAGAAATCCCTTATGCTGGAAGCCCACACAGACTCTCTAGTCTAGTTAATGCTGTCTTACTCTCCACCACCGGCACAGTTTACCTCCACCCTAAATGCCAGCCCCTCTGATGGCCTGTCTTCCTGGTACTGTCACCTCCATCTTCCCCCTTGGCTCGGCCTCTTACATTCCCTTCCCATGACCCAACCCTTTCTGCTGGCCTTCTGGAGCCCTCATCCATTGATAAGCTCCCTTGCCTACAATGTTAAATGTTCCTGCTGGGCTCCTTTCTCCTCCTGCCTTAACTGAAACATGACCCGTCTTGAAGGACCCTGCCTTTTGCCTGGGACTGAGGATGCTTATTCTTCCATCCCTCACACACCCCACGTGTATGATTTGGGAAAGGGTGTAGGTACTCTTCTGGCTCCACATTACCACGTGCAAACCCTTATTCTTCATTCAGTTGTAAAAACTCTCCACCCTTCGTTGTGGCCATGGTTTTCATCTGTCCTTCTCTCGGTCCCTTGTTCCACATTCAATGGACCTCAGTGAAACTCTCCTTACACGTGTAGGTTACATGTGACCTCTGCCTCCTCTCCCCTTTACCAGCCACTCCTGTGACTTCACCCTGAATGCAATCATTACCCACAACTGTTCCAACTCTGCCCACTTAAACTCTCATACCCCATAGAAAACCATTATCACACCATTTTCCAGTTCTCTCTTTTAAGGAAAACAAACAAAAACAACTACGCTTTGGCCTCATTTAAAGTGTTATCCCATGAGTTCCTCAATTCTATTCTAATCTACCTCCCATCTGCTCTCACCATCTCACCTACTTATTCACCTACTTATAAAATAAATATTAATAAAATAATACTTCTACTAGTGTTCACATTATCCAGATAATCTTAAGATTTTCCCAGGTGCTAGCTAATATTTAATGACTACCAAGTCTGAACAAAAGCACATCAGATGCCTATAGTTAAACTCTACTTGGATTTTGATAGAGTCAGAGATGCCACCATCACCTCCCAATTAGATTTTGAGCAGTGTTGGAGCAGTAGAACTTAGAAGATCCTAGCCAGGAATAATTTAAAACTTTATTATCCAACAAATATATTTTCTGTCAGCCCTATCCTGATGCCTTCTCTTCTTAAAGAATGGTCATAATGTCTTCAGGGAATTATCTCCATCTCAACCTAACTCTCCATCCCTCTTATATCACTTTTTTCTTTTACCATAACATAGAAATATATCTTAACGTCAAATTATAAAGTCATTTATAGCCAATATTCTTGCCAAAATGTATTAATGCTAACCTTCAAATCAAATCTCTGGCCATAACAGGCAGGCCTTGCTGTTCAGATGTCAAGCACCATTTTCCTCTTCCTTCTTCCCTTTGAGCCATGGCTCTCTAAAGCTGATAACAAGAACTGTATGACCATGACTGTCAAAGTTTGTATCCAGTAAAGAGTTAGGCAAATGGTTGCTAGGAGATTGTAAAAAAGAATAGGAATGGAGGGCAATAAATCTAGAGATGAGGGAAAAGGGGATCGACAACAAAAGACAAAAATCTGGGCCAAATGTAACAGACCAGGCGTTGTGATGGCGGCGGGGGCGTGGGAATCATAGGAGGAGCCCACTCAAAAAACTGGATCAACAGAGTGAGGGGCTCTGGGTCAAAGAGATTTATTGAGGCCTTTCGTTCACTGAGGCACAAGGGCCCAGTCTCAGGAAACAGGCTGGCAGGATCAAGGTATGAAGCAGTCCCCGTCCACCTGGCTGACACACAAGGACAAGGCTTTCTACCACCACATACCACTTGGGATGCCAATGATCTGGGCACCCAGGCACAAGAGAACTTGGAAGGAATTACCACCTCCCTGATGGAAGATGACTGCAGAGAGCCTGACACCTCTGCCTGCAGGTTTAAAAGAGCCAAAATGTGGTGAGACAAAAACTATTGGTCTGCCAGTCTCTTTTTGAAAGGGATGGCACTCAAACAGTTCTGATGATTCATTTGGGTAAAGGCTAATAATTCTTCATTCATGGATTATTTACTGAAAACCCAATACATACCAAATGCAGAGCTAGGTGCTAAGGAAACAAATATGACAAAGACAAAAATATTAATGTATAGATATTCACAGCCTCCTCCTCTCCTTATAGCCACACCCTTAGCCCCTGTAAGGAGCCCACATACTAAACTTCTGGAGCCTTGTTGTGCTGATCAAGAGAATGGGTAGAAGAGATAATTGGAAGAAGTCAAAGGAGACTGTATAATAAAGACTTGAGCCACAGATGACTGGAGGAGTGGAGAGCAAAGATCGGAGGAGAGGGGAATGGAGGGAGAACACATGAGTGAGGTTGGAGTTGAGGTGGTGAGAAAATTGGGAGCATGTGGGTCAATGAATGGACTTGTGAAGACGGATCATTGAAGGCCAGAATAGCATGGAGAGTGTGTGAGGTGTGTGTGTGTGTGTCTGTTTGTAATTTCTGCCCACAGTCTCTTGGAGAGTTTATGAACTTCTTTGTGATTGGAACTGTGTTTTACTCTTGGATGTCACACAATGATAAAGCTTGTGACCCAACTTTTGGGGGATTATAAAATAAGACATGGCCTCTTCCCTCCAAGTGCTCAAACATTTAACAGGGGAGAACAGCCATTTAACAGGGGCACCTGAGGGGCTCAGTCAGTGAAGCATCCTACTCTTGACTTTGGCTCAGGTCATGATCTCACGGTTTGTGATTTCGAGCCCCACATCAGGCTTTGTACAGCCTGCTTGAGATTCTCTCTCCCTCCCTCTGTCTCTGTTCCTTCCCCACTTGTGTTCTCTCTCTCTCAAAATAAATAAATAAACTTAAAAAAAATTCAGGAGAACAGACATTTAACATAACACAAAACCTTGCAAGTGGTATGTCACACATCTATATAGGGCATGGGGTGGCAAATGAGGGAGAGGCCACCTAATTTACCTCTAGCTCAAGGAGAGCCAGATGTTCTCTCCACCGGAGCTTAGGAGGGGATTTTTTTTAGCTCCCAAATCAATTACCAAGAGCCACCTATGCCTCGGTGCTAGACAAGAAGAAACAGAAAATCCAAACTGCCTCCTTGAACTGATCAGAATTCTATCACCTCTAAGGCTCACCTGGCTGTCAGGCAGCAGCCCACTATGGTTAATTGAGGGCTTCCTTTCCTTTTTGACTAAGAGCTCCTTGGGCTGGACATATCTTCTTTTCCACTCCAGCATTACCTAAACAAAGAAAAACATGTGTAGACAGAGGTGTTAGCATGAGAGAACTCAGTACCAAACCTTGTAAGCATGGAAGGGGAAAAGGGGTGAATGCTAAATGAAGCCTGAAATTCTATAAGTGAAACACAAAGTCAGCCCCAGAGCTGCCACAGTATTATAGCTGAGGTTTGCATTGAGTCTGCTACCCCCAGGCAAAGGGAGGATTTAGAGTTTCCAAGCAGAGCTGAAGCAATCACTTTGCTGGTTTGTGCCAGCCAAGTGACTCACTCTCAAACCTGTTTAATATGAAACAGCATTAGGAGACTGGATATAGCCTCAGGGAGATCAGCTGCTAACCAGCTCAGATTATAGCTGCAATCCCTCAAACACGGCCACTTAAAGTGTCTCCACATGTCTTCAGTGGCACACAACACCGTGCAGGAAAGAGACTGTCCTTGAAGTAGAAAGATCAACGTTCTGGTTTCTATTCTGTAGAAAATTTGTCATGTGACTTGGGCCAGCCTCGTATGAAAAAATGAAGCTAATGCCTAATCCATAAAATGCGGCAATACCTTCGCTGCCCACTCCCTGTGGTAGTTTTGAGAACTGAATGAGAAATATGAAAATTAAGTGAGATGATGAAAATGGTAGAGAGCTATATACCAGGTATTATTATCACACACAAGTATCATAAATCTCCTTTTACACTTTCATTGGTACTAGAGGGAATTTCCTTAAATGGCAGGAATGAGGAAATAAACACAACAAGATTTTTGCTTCGTACTTTAATATCAACAGCACTGAAAGCACCAATTTAGCCAGTTATTGTGGACTTTTGTCATCCAGGCAATAAATTGGGTCTTCACAAGATTAGAGCTCCCCTCTTCAGTGTTATCTGAAGCTATCAATTAGACCATCTCTGATATTTTCCAGCAAGAACTTTAAAGAGATCCCTTTTAGGGAAATTTGTCAAACTATTTCTCCCATTTATGATTACAAGGACAAGAAAATAAACAAAAGGATCTTTCTTTGTTTTCTTTCTTTTCTTCTCCTCCTCCTTCTCCTTCTTGTTCTTTTTTTTTTTTCTACTCACCCCCTCCCATCCCTATCTCCCAAAGGATAGAGGTGATGTGGGTGAAGTGAGTGAGGCACTTGCCTCAGATGAAAATTTTAATTGAGCAACAAAAAAATTCAAAAAACAAGATAAATATATTTTAATGAATATTTTTAAAACAAAATTAATGCCAAAAAGCCATGATGAGCAAAATATCAAAATTAAAAAAAAATAATCAGTGGCAATGCCATGCCAAGACATATGGAAGCCGCAGGCAAAAGGAAAAATCAGTAATACTGATCCAGTTTTTATTTAAAATTTGCTTTTTTCTTCATCATGGATTTTTGCCTTAATTTTGATGTGTCACAGATAGCAATTTTTTTCTTTCCTGATAGCATCTAAAATTATAATTTGCCTTAGTCTGGATGGCATCTTAAGTTTGGTTAAATGCTTTCCACATGGTATGTAGAACAAGCAAGACTCCTGGCAGTCAAACTCCACTTGGCTTTGTCTCCCGCCATTTCTAAACATGAATTCAGTAGAAGTCACCTTCCCTGCTCCTAAATGAAAACTCTGTGTGTCCCGTGGCTCTTCCACTCACCCTTAAATAACAGACAAGTCCCACACTCATTTTAAATCACAAACACAGTCTCAGTTTAGTAATTCATAATCCCTGAGATCATCAAAACTTACAACTTTACTTAGTGGTAGATCTCCCCCTCCCCCAGCCTGGGCCTGGCAGCCCTCGGCAGGAAAAGGAAGCAGGGCCTTGTGCTCTCTGCTCTCTCTACCTGTCTTCCTGTCCCACTTGATACCTCCCCTTTTACTCTCCCCCCACCAAGTAGGGACTTGTCAGTGAAGAAAGGAAGGAGATACACCAGTTCTGACTTGACTGGTGGCTTCACATTCTCTGCACCAGGAAGATGGTTCAATGGGGACTCTTTCTCCTTGGGCCTTCTTCACTGGCTCATCAGCACTTCCTTCTACCTTCAGGTATCTGGAGTGTTTGTGTCATTTGGATGGTGGGTACTTGGATGTTTATTACATCATTAACTCTACTTTTATGTATGCTTATATATTCTAAAATTTCTTGAATTTTTTTTAAAGAACTGTGAGAGAAAATAAAAGGGGGAGAATCCTAACTCTACATGAAAACCATCTTTGCTAGATAGAAACTTCTCTCTCTCTCTCTCTCTCTCTCTCTCTCTCTCTCTCTCTCTCATTTTTCTACCAGCCATTCTTGCTCTCCTGGCCTTCATTTTTATCACCTCTATAGACCTATAAAATAAAAGTTTGTCTAGATGAAGATAAACTTCCATGCCCTGTCACATGTTAGTTTATTTCTCACTCCTTCTGAATAAGCAGAGCAATCTCCCACTGGTTTCTAATTTCTTCAAGAATAAATGGCCCTGGCCAGAATCCAGGCCACTCCTAGTCCCCTGGGAACTCATCAAGAGAACTAGAACATCTCTGCCCTCAACCTCTAAGGCAGAAATCAACAAGAGTCCCACAGCAAGAAAGGCACTGTAAAAACAGTAGTGTCACCAAAGGCAGAAAACACTTCTTGTACTTGTGCACCACTGACAGTCCCACTGTACTGCCTGTCTCCAGGCACTGGAACTGAAGACAGAAGAATGTTGCAGAGGCTAAACCGTTGTCCCCACTTTAGGAAAATAATTGCCTTCATTGTTTAACTTCACAGTGCTGGTGATATATTGTTTATATCCTTGAGCACTCATTTTCCATACCAAGTCTTCAATATTTTGCTTTATTGGTAATATTTAAATACGTGGTTCTACTTTGCCTTCAAGGATCTATGGAGATTGGAACTGGAAAACAATGTGAATTCTCACACATTCCAAAGGGCCTGCCCAGATTCAGGATGTCTGAAGCAAAATCCTTTTCCAGCATGACAAGTTTCAGGATCATAAGGAAGAAAAAACAGCTAGCTGTGGGCACATCTTACAGATAAACCCACAAAACCAATTCAGAGTCCCAGAGGGGCTACGCCTGTTTTTCACAGTTGGGGAGATGCTTGCAAACAGCTGGCTGGGCCAAGGAGGCAGAGCACTGAGTGTGGGAGTAACAGAAAGGTTGGGAGGGGGTGGGGGAGAATGACAGACATCCATTCCAGGAACCAAGTCTGCACTCACCTATCTCCTTCACTCCTTCAATCTCCTTCTAATACTCATCCCAGAGGAATTAATAAAAATGAACAGAAAATAGTAATAGGAGAGACAAATTTTAAAATGTGGAAAATGTGGAAGAATTTCAGAGAACAGAAACAGAATTCCATTATGCCATAAACTCAAATGGAGAAAAAAAAAATCACATCTTTATTTTCACTAACATGTGATTGAAAATGTAGCATTCCCTTTGATTATGAATAGAGGCAGTGGGCCAGCCACAGCTGTGTTAGTAGTACTGATGGCTTGGTCGCTGATAGAATTTATAGATATTTTCAATTAATAATCTGTATGGTTACTGAAAATATCTTGAAACATCATTTTTGTTCATCATTACTGTGAAATTATGATAGTAATTAAGTTTGTCATGAGATCTTGATATTTAATAGACAGCAACAAGCATATATAAATGTACCACACATTTGTTTTAATATTTTGCTAACTATATTTCAGTAATTGGTTTCCTTTGTGATCCTATGTGTTTTATGGAATAGATTTTAGAACATTAGTATAAGAAGAGATCCATAGGTTTCACCAGACTGCCAAAGTGGTCTGTAGGGGCAAAACTGTTAAGAACTCTTTCATTAGGCAGTTGCAGACTAGCAGCATTGGGGGAAGGGGGTGCAGAATCCTATCAACCCAAATCCAAAAATGTTTGAAAAAAGGTTTTGGGGGTGGGGGGGAAAGTGTTCAAAATATAATTTTAGGTATGCCTAGGGAACTGTGCAATTCACTAGGTTATGCTGAAAGGCATGTACTTAGGGATTCTCTTGGTTAAAAAGCCCAGCTATATAAGAAGAGATCTGACTTGTCAAGGTGTGGTTCAGGAGGAATAATTCTGGATGGTGAACCTAGATCCAGGGCCCAGGGCCCTAACCTTTAACAAGTAACTCAAATCTATAGGTAGATAATGGTCTCACATCTTCTCCAAGTAAATAATGTTATCTCAATCGGGTACACATCCTTTCCACTCTGGGATGGAATCTAGAAATAAAAATAATAGCAGCCTTTATAACCAATTTTCACGTAAATTATTAAGTTAACTAACATTCTCCATTCCTTCTATAAAAACTACCAACTGGTCCTAAGGCATAATGGGCACTCACAGCCAGTGGGCTTCTCTCTAGTATGCTGGCACATTCTCAAAACTCAATAATAAGAAAATACTCAATTAAAAATGGGCAAAACCCACCCAATTCTTAAGGCCTGCTAGATAGCTATCCCTCTGACAATACCACACAGTAATCAACACAGTGTGTTATTGGCAAACAAATAGCCAAATGGATCAATGGAACAGAGTAGAGAACCCAGAACCAGAGCCATACAAATATGCCAAAATGATTTTTAAAAATATGTTATTTTTAAATGCAGTTTTTGATTTACAGAGAAATTAAGCAGATAGCACAAAAAGTTCCCATATAGTGCACCCAGTATCCCTCATTGTTAACATCTTATACTAGTATAGTACATCAGTTACAATTAAGCAACAAATATTGATACATTATTATTAACTAATAGTCACTGTGTATTCAGATTCCCTCTATTTTTAGTTGTCATGTCTCCTTAGGTTCCTCTTGTCTGTGACAATTTCTCAGATTTCCCTATTTTTCATGACGCTGACAGCTTTGAAGAATATTTGTCATATATTTTGTAGGATGCTCCACTATTGGAATGTGTCTGATGTTTTTCTCATGGTAAGACTGGAGTGATGGGTTGTGGGAAGAAAGATTACAGAAGCAAAGTGCCATTTTTATCACATCATATTAAGAGTAAGTGTTTATCAACATGATTTATGATTTTGATATTGAGTTGGGCTGAGGTAAGGTTTATCAGATTTTTCTACTGTGAAGTTACTTTTCCCCTATTTTCAGACTATAGTCTCTGGAAGAAGTCACTATGCACAGCCCATACCTAAGGAGTGGGGATTTATGTTCCTCTCCTTGAGGACGAAGTATCAGCATCAATCATTTGGAATTCTGAGTGAGATATTTGTCTATTCTCTCCCATATATTTATTATTCAATCATTTGTTTCAGTATGGATTCATGGGTATTTGGGCTCTAATCCAATTCTACTTTGTTTTTTGCTCAAATTGTTCTAACCTGGGTCATTAGGAGCTCTTCTAGTCATGTTCTGTCCACCTTTGACATACCCCATGCATGTGTTTTTGGTTCCTTACTTTCTAATACTACAAAATGCAACTGTATTATCTTATATATATTCTTCCCTAGTTCTAGAATAAACCATTTCTCTAAGGAGCCATATTCCTTTTACGAGAAAATGGTATTAGAAACCACAATGTGGGCTCTTGGGATGCCCAATTGATTTTTTTAATGTTTGTTTATTCTGAGAGAGAGAGAGAGTATGACCAGGGGAAGGACAGAGAGAGAGGGAGAGACAGAATCCCAAGCAGTCTCCACTCCATCAGTGCAGAGCCCGATGTGGGGCTCGGACCTGCAAAACTGCAAGATCATGACCTGAGCCAAAATCAAGTCGGAAACTCAACTGAGTCACCCAGGTGCCCCTCAACTGATTTTTGACAAACATTCAAAAGCTAGTCAATGAAGAAAGGATAGCCACTTCAACAAATGGTACTGTAGCAAGTGGACATTCAAAGGCAAAGAAAGAAAAGGAAAAGAAGGAAGGAAGGAAGGGAGGAAGGGAAGGAAGGAAGGGCGGGAGGGAGGGAAGGAGGGAGGGAAACCTCACGTATTTGTGTAAAAAAGTAACTCAAATGAATCATGGATGTAGTATAAAATGTAAAACTAAAACTTTCATTTTAAAAATAGTAGAAAATCTTTAGGATCTAAGGCTAGGCAAATAGTTCTTTGACTTAACATGAAAACATGATCCATAAAAAGAAAAATTGATAAATTGGACCTCATCAAAATTAGAAACTTGCTTTGCAAAAACTCTATTAAAAGAATGAAAAGACAAACTACTACAGACTAGGAGAAAATACTTGCAAACCACATATCTGATAAAAGACTAGTATCTAGAATAAAGAAACCTCAAACTCAGCAGTGAAAAAACAGAGAATCTAATTAGAAAATGGGCCAAAGATAAACAGACATTTCACCAAACATAATATACAGGTGATAAATAAGTACATAAAAGAATGTTATTAACCATTAGAGAAATGAAAATTTAAACAACAATGACATATCACTTTCAGATAAATGAAAACTATGCTCATACAAAAACCTGTATGCAAATGCTTCTAGTAGCTTTTTTCCATAATAGCCTCAAACTGGATGGAAACAATCTAGATGTCTTTCAATAGGTGAATAGTCAGATAAACTGTGGTACATTCATAACATGGGATAGTACTCAGTAATAAAAAGGAATAGATTAATGATACACACAACTTGGAAGAATCTCCAGAGAATTATACCAAGATCAGTGGCTACCAGGAGCTGGGTCTAGGGGGCAGGGGAAGGGAAGATGTGGAGAGATTGAATACAAAGGAGTGGCACAAAGGAATTTTGGGGGCTGACAGAAATATTGTCTATCTTGATCGTGGTAGTGATCTATGTTCTATTTTTGCAAGTGTTTGTCAAAACTCATAGGATTGTTCACTCAAAAGGATACATTTTATTGTATGTAAATTGTAACTTCTAAAATTATGAAAAACAAAGAAGATTTTTAAGCCAACTTTCACTCAGCTCAATCACTAGATTAACCAGCATTCTCCATTCCTTCTGTAAATATACCAGTTGGTACCCAGGAACCTCATAGCTAAGCACTTACAGCTAGTCCTTTTCTAGTATACTGACGTTTTCTGTTCCCATTACTTGAGCACAACACATACCAAGAATCAGGGGCATTTGTTTCCAGATCTACAGATGTTAATTGTGCTTACTACTATAAATATCTAATTTAATGAAATATGACAAAGGACCATGAAATCCAAGTATGGAAAAAGGGTTGTTGTTTCTATGAAAATTAGGATGAATGCTTTGGAAAGACTAACTAATGGCAACTTACTAAAAAAATTCTTAAATCAAAAGTGGACAAGACAGTTAAAGAAAGATTGCAGGGAAATTTAAAAATTGAAAAATCAGTCCACATTTATATTGCTTTGCAAGTAACTTAAACTTTTTGCTCTGTTTTAACATAATCCCAAAATTATGGAAATCCCGAAATAACGGAGGATACTACATGAGAGTGGTTTATGCAGCAAAGATGTCTTGGAACTCCAGTTAACAGACTACTCAAAGAAGGGGTATGGAAAATGAAGTGAATTTACATGTTCTACACTAAACATTTATATGTTCTAAGGATTTAATTTAAAATGTCAAACTATGTATGAACTATTATATATGATTCCTCACTTTTGCTGAATTTTTTCTAGCCAACCTTACGGTCTCCAAATAAGAGTGAAAAAGTGACTCAAACCTACAATTTAACACCTTTTGTGTTGAATTCAAGAATAGCTTATTCTTTAATCCCCTTGGAAATTTGAATGTATTTTATATTACAGGTGGGGTACTTGAAATGTTGAGTTTAGACTTGTGATTTTAATTTTAAATGTTTAAAAGGATTTAATTTATAGTAGATTGGGGATTTTAACTTGAGATATGTAAAAGTTGAATTGATTATGGTTGGGTTTTTCAGAGAATCTGAGGTACTAAATCTATAACTTAAGAGTTATTAGGTTTGTAGATAGAGTTTAAGTGCTTAGGAATATTGGTTTATTAGAATTGTAAGCTTGCTTAATGAATGTTTGAAGTGCTTTAAATAATCAAATATATTACATTTGTAGTTATAGTTTGAAAAATCTAAGAATCTAATTGAGTTGATAATAAATGTTTAGGTAATTTAATCTACCATATTTATAAACTAATTTTAAGTTATAAGAGAATACATTTATAAATAAAATTATAAAATTTTAAGTTACACTAAAGGTCTAAGAAAAACTAGATTTCAAAACTGGATACCTTTGATAAATTTGACATTTATTAAACAAAAGTAGCTATACATGTTTTCAGGTTTTTTTCCTTTCTGTATACAAAAGCTTGCCATGTACGTTAAAAAACTCAAATGATGGGGTGCCTGGGTGGCTTAGTCGGTTGGGGGTCCGACTTCAGCTCAGGTCATGTTCTCACGGTTCGTGGTTCAAGCCCCGCGTCGGGCTCTGTGTTGACAGCTCATAGCCTGGAGCCTGCTTCGGATTCTGTGTCTCCCTCTCTCTGGCCCTCCCCTGTGCATGCTCTGTCTCACTCTCTCTCAAAAATAAACATTAAAAAATTAAAAAAAAAAAACCTCAAATGATGAAATAAAAAATCAACTTCTCCCACATTCTGGTTCTCACAAAAACCATTCCATTAACATTCAAGCAAAGAAAATCAAACACTTTAAACACAGAGTTACCATATGACCCACAAAACCCACTGCTAGATATATAACCAAGAGAGATAAAGGCATGTGTCCATACAAAGGCTAATAGATGGATGTTCATAGTAGCCTTATTTGAGAGAGCTAAAAACTGGAAGCAATGTAGATGGCCATTTAGAGGTGAATGAATAAATGATCTATAGTATGGCTATACAATAGAATATTATTCAGCAATAAAAAGGAATAAAGTACTGATACATGGTTCAGTAAAACATGGATGAACCCTGAAAATATTATGCCACATATATGAGAGAAGCCAGAAACAAAAGTCACATGTCATATGATTCTATTTATGTGAAATGTCCAGAATACTTATCAATATAAAAAGTACAAGAGTGGTTGCCTATGGCTAGGAGGGAGGATGAGTGAAAATGAGAGTGGCTTAACAGTATGGAGTTTCTTTGGGGTTAGTGAAATGTTCTAAAATTGATTTTGATGATGATTGTACATCTCTGTGAATATACCAAAAACCATTGAATTTTATATTTTAAACGGGTGAATTATATGGTATGTGACTTAGGTCTTTAAAAAGCTGTTATGAGAAGAAATGAAGGAAGGAAGGAGAAAACGAAAAGAAAATCAAACACAAACTTCAGACTTTTTGGATTTCCCACAGTAACCACATTACCACATAAGGAAACAACATCTCTGGATTCTCTTGCAAATATATCCAATGACTTTATTGTGTTGTGTGGATGGCCTGCTTCTTCACATTATGACTTTTTTTTTTTTAAGTTCATTTATTTATTTTGAGAGAGAAAGCATGTGTGTGTTTACAGGGGAGGAGTAGAGAGGTTGGGAGAGAAAATCCCAAACGGACCCCTCACCCAGTGTGGAACCTGATGTAGGGCTTGATCCCATGACCATGAGACCATGGCCTGAGATGAAATCAAGAGTTGGAAGCTTAACTGAGTCACCCAGGCACCCCTCACATTGTGCTCTTCTTAATTATAATCTTATGTGGTACATTTGAGTAAGCCTTGATCACCATACCCTCCTCTAGCTGCAAAGGATGTGGGGAAAGTGAGTTCTGGATCCCACCTTAAGAGTCAGGGCTCCTAACAGTAGAGATTCCCCAAATAAAGGAAAGCTATATGACAGGTGCTGGGAAGCTATAAGAATGTGAGACTGTGCACTGTTCAGCCACATGTGGAGAGTGAGTTAAAAGAGGGCAAGATGGAGGGCAGAGAGACCAGTTAGGTGGCTAGTACATGCCCACAAAGAGACATGGCGATGACCTGATCCACTGATCACAGAGGAAGCAGTAATAGAGGCAGAGAGGAGCAAACAGGTTTGAGAAACAATTTGAAAGAAAAGTCAAAATTTGGATATTTGTCCTATAAGAAAGATGAGGGAGCAAGAGGAGTTAAGAATTTCTCCTAAGTGACTGAGTGGACAGTGAGATCTTGACCTAAGATAGGAAAGGAACACATAAGAAGGAACAGGTTGGGGAATTAGGGGAAGGAGAAGGAAATACACTGAATTCTAGACATGTTATTGGTTTCTAATATAATTCCATTGTGGTCAGAGACCATACTTTGTATGACTTGAATTCTTTTAAATTTATTTAAATTTGTTTTATGGCACAAAATCTGGTCTATCTTGGTAAATATTTTGTGTGCAATGGGAAAGTATGTGAATTCTGTTATTGGATGGAGTGTCCTACAAATATAAATTAGGAAAGCTGCTTGATAGTGTTATTCAAGTCTTCTATATCCTTGCTGATTTTCTGTCAATTTGTCCTATCAATTACTGGGAAGAAGGTATTGAAATCTACAACGATTGATTGTAGATTTGTCTATTTCTCCTTGCTCCTATCTATATTTTCTTCATGAATTTTGAATATCTATTATTAAATGCATAAACATGTACAATTGTTATGTCCTCTTGATGAATTGATCCCTTCATAATTTGAAATGAAATTATTTACTCCTAGCAATATTCTTTATGTGAAATATTTTCTTTTGGCTAGTATTCTTATGTTTGCATGGTAAATCTCTTTCTATTCTTTTACTTTTAACCTGTTTATGTCTATGCATTTAAAGTGCATTCCTTGTAAACAGCATCTTGTTGTATTTCCTTTTAAACCCAATTTCTGCCTTTTAATTGGGAGTGTTTAGTCCATTTACATTTACTGTGATTATTGGTATGATCTGGTTTAAGTCTATCGTCTTAACTATTTTTTATATTTCCAATCTCTTCTCTGTTGCTCTTTCCTCTTTTTATATCTTCTTTTGGATTAGTTGAATTTGTTGTTTTATTATTGCCTTGTTATTTCAGTAGTTGCTTTAGGGTTGATAGTATAATTCTTTAACTTATCAAAATCTACCTTCAAGTGAAATTATACCACTTCAGATATAAGTATAGTGTAAGAAACTTATACTATTATGCTTTTATTTCTGGCCTTTTTGCTGTTTTTTGTCATATATTTTAGTTATTTATATTATAAACTTCAAAATTAGGGCTGCCAGATCTAGCAAATAAAAATACAGGACACCCAGTGAAGTCTACATTTCAGATAAATAATGAATAACTTTAAAAAATAAGTGTGTTTCATGTAATATTTAGAGATAATTATACTAAAAAAGTAACATCTATCTGAAATTCAAATTTAACTTGGGATCCTGTACTTTATCTGGCAATCATACTCATCGTACATTGTTGTTATTTTTGTTTAAGTAGTCATTTTGTTTTAATGAGATTTTAATGTCTTTAAAATAATTTTATTTTTTTATATTTTTATTCATGGCAGTTACTATTTTTGTACTCACCCTTCTTTTTTGTAGATCCATAATTCCATCTAGTTTCATTTTCCTCGGGCATGGAGGACTTTCTTTTTTTTTTTTTTTTTTTTTAATTTTTTTTTTCAACATTTTTTTAAATTTATTTTTGGGACAGAGAGAGACAGAGCATGAACGGGGGAGGGGCAGAGAGAGAGGGAGACACAGAATCGGAAACAGGCTCCAGGCTCCGAGCCGTCAGCCCAGAGCCTGACGCGGGGCTCGAACTCACGGACCGCGAGATCGTGACCTGGCTGAAGTCGGATGCTTAGCCAACTGCGCCACCCAGGCGCCCCAAAGAGGACTTTCTTTAGCATTTATTGTAGTGCAGGTTTGCTGTGATGAATTATTTTAGTTTTTGTATGTCTGAAAAAGTCTTTATTTTGTCTTCACTTTTAAGAGATATTCTAGATGACACTAGAATTCTAAATTGATAGTTTCTTTTCCAGTACTTTAAAGATGTTGTTCTACTATCTTCTTGCTTGTATTGTGTCTGACAAGAGATCTGCTGTCATCCTTTCTTTGTTCCTTTGTGCATAATACTTCCTTTTTTCTCTTTGCTACTGATGTTGAGCAATTTGATTATGATATGCCTTCATGTGGTTTTCTTTATGTTTCTTGTGTTTAGAGTATGTTGAAATTCTTAGATCTGTGAGTATGTAGGTTTTAAAAATTTTGAAAATTTGGGGGAGGGCAAGATGGGTGAAGTAGGTGATGGGTATTTAAGAGTGCATTTGTTATAATGTGAAGCAGGTAATGAAAATAAAAACTTAAAAACATTTTTGGAAAATTTTGACCATTATTTATCCAAATATTTTTTGTCCCATCTCTCTCCTTTGGAGATTCCATTTACATATATATTAGGCCACTTGAAATTGTCCCACAGCTCACGAATGCTCTTTTCATTTTTTAAAAAATCTTTTCCCCCCTACATATGTTTAATTTTGGATAATTTATATTGGTATGACTTCAAGTTCACTAATCTTTTCTCTGGCAATGTGTAACTCACCATCAATCCTATCCAGTGCATTTTTATTCAGACATTATAGTCTTCATCTCTAGAATTACAATTTGGCTCTTTTTTAAGATCTTTCATGTCTCTGTTTAACTTTTTAAACGTTTGGAATACAGTTACAGTAACTGTTTTCATGTACTTGTCTGCCAATTCTAATACCCATGACAGTTCTGGGTCTGATTTTGAACAATTGACTTTTCTAACTTAATCATGGATTGTATTTTATTAAATATGATCAAGTCTTTAGTTCTATTATCAGTTTATGAGAAGAAAAGAGGTAGAGAAACATGTTAACACCACAGGGGTGAAATCAGCAAAGTACAGAATGTGGGGAACTCCACAGGATAAGCAATCAATTTCTCCAACATATAAAGTGCAAGGAAAGAAAAGGGTTTAAGAGATTTTAACCAAATGCAATGTGAAGAACTTGATTAGATACTGACTTGAAGCAACAAACTAAATAAAACATTTTATAAGAAAACTGGACAACTATATGGCCAACTAATCCTCAAGAAAGCAGGAAAGAATACCCAATGGAAAAAAAGACAGTATCTTCAACAAATGGTGTTGGGAACATTGGACAGCAAAATGCAGAAGAATAAAACTAGACCACTTTCTTACACCACACACAAAAATAAATTCAAAATGGATGAAAAACCTAAATGTGAGACAGAAAACCATCAAAATCCTAGAGGAGAACACAGGCAGCAACCTCTTTGACCTTGGCAATAGCAACTTCTTGCTAGAAACATCACCGAAGTCAAGAGAAACAAAAGCAAAAGTTAAATATTGGGATCTCATCAAGATAAAAAGCTTCTGCCTGGTGAAGGAAACAATCAACAAATCTAAAAGGTAGCCTATGGAATGGGAGAAGATATTTGTAAATGACATGTCTGATAAAGGGTTAGTATCCAAAATCTATAAAGAACTTATCAAACTCAACACCCCAAAAACAAATAACCCAGTTAAAAAATGGGCAGAAGACATTTGGCAGAAGAAATGGGCAGAATACACAATTTTCCAAAGAAGACATCCAGATGGCAAACACATGAAAAGATGCTCAACATCAATCATCATCAGGGAAATACAAATCAAAACCACAGTGAGATACCACCTCACACCTGTCAGAATGGCTAAAATTAACAACACAAGAAACAACAGGTGTTGACAAGGGGTGGAGAAAGGAGAACCCTCTTGCACCTGTTGGTGGGAATGAAAATTGGTGTAGCCACTCTGGAGAACAGTACAGAGGTTCCTCCAATAAGTTAAAAATAGAACTACCCTATAATCCAGCAATGGCATTACTAGGTATTTACCCAAAGTATATAAAAATACAGATCGAAAGGGTACATGCACCTCAGTATTTACAACAGCATTATCAACAATAGCCAAACTATGGAGAAAGCTCAAATGTCCATCAACTGATGAATGGGTAAAGAAAGATGTGGGGTGTGTGTACTTATATTTATATATATATATATATATATATATATATATATATATATATATACACACACACACACACACACACACACATACATATATATGTATATATATGTATATATACATATATATATGTGTGTGTGTGTGTGTGTGTGTATATATATATATAATGGAATATTACTTAGCCATCAAAAAGAATGAAATCTTGTCATTTGCAATGATGTTGATGAAGCTAGAATGTATTATGATAATCCAAATAAGTAAGTCAGGGAAAGACAAATATATGATCACACTCATATGTGGAATTTAAGAAACAAAACAGATGAATCTATTGGAAAAGGGGGAAAAAGAAGAGAGGAAAGCAAATCACAAGACACTCTTAATGATAGAGAACAAACTGAAGGTTGATAGAGGGATGGGTGATGAGTATTGAGGGCATGTGTTGTGGTGAGCACTGGGTGTTGAATGTAAGTGATGAATCACTGAATTCTACTCCTGAAACCAATATTGCACTGTAAGTTAACTAAAATTTAAATTAAAAAAAAAAGAAAACCGGGGACACCTGGGTGGCTTAGTCGGTTAAGCGCCTGACTTCGGCTCAGGTCATCATCTCACAGTTGGTGGATTTGAGCCCCGCATCGGTTCTGTGCTGACAGCTCAGAGCCTGGAGCTTGCTTTGGATTCTGTGTCTCCTTCTCCGCTCTTCCCCGACTTGTGTTTTGTCTCTCTCTCTCTCAAGAATGAATAAACATAAAAAAAAAAATTTTTTTTTTTAAAAACTGGGAAATTTTGAACACTGACTAGATGTTAAGAAATTTTTAATTTTTAAAGACATTGTAATGGTTTTGTGGTTGTTATCAAAAATATACTGTATTGTTTAGGGATACATAGTAAAGTATTTATGAGTAAAATAATATGCTGCTTATGATTTGCTTCAAAATAATCCAAGAAGAGAAAGAAAAGGTGAGGTTCAGAAAGAACAAATTGGCCAAGGGCTGATAATTGTTGAAACTGAGTAATGAATATGTAATAGTTCATTATATTATTCTCTTTACTTTTGCAATATTTGACATTTTCTCACAATTTAAACAAATCTGATGTTCTCTTGTCTGAGAAGTCTTGCCCTATGCCGTCCTAATAGAATAGGACACCTAATAGAATTAATTGTGCTCAGGACTGTTCCCATCCAAATAAATTAAACCCTCACTTATCTCCAAATCTTCCTCCCTCATTGGCTATAATCCCTGGAGAGCAAATATTGTGTCTTACTTATTTTATATTCTTTGTATTCCCACCACCAATCACAGAGCCAGGGTGCTCAATTAATGGTAGCAAATTGATAGCTCTCTAGCCCATTTACCAAGGTGCCCATGACAGAAAGACTGACTCCATCCTGTTAAATCAAATTTCCAGTTAGGTATTCTGTCCTTTATAAATTCAAGTCATATTGCATATAAATGTATGGCAAAGGGACCAAAAGAGTCCTTATGTAAAAACTCAGGCACTAAAACTGTCAAGGCAAATCAGGAATCCAGTAGGGATTGGCAGGGTCAGCAATACTGAAACTGTTTTATAGTTTGCTATGTACTTCTTCTTCTTACAGGTATGCATTGCACTGTGACCTTTGCAAAACCCTTCTGTCCTGCCCTGCCTTTCTCACAGGACTGCTCTAAATCTAAAATATGATACCATAATTTAAAGGGGCTTCTTTAAAACTGGAAAGCAGTATAAAGTTTAAATCATTATGGCTTCTTCCCAAGGCATCAAGACATCTCACAGAGGACATCATTTTAGCAATTCGAAAAACTGACCTTAGGTGAAATTTTCAATAGGCAAATCTTTGCGAAATAAGTACACAGCACCTATTTCATGCCTGGTGTTGTTTTAAGGGCCAGTAACACACAGTGAGGACAGCCTAGGTGCCCCGAACCTAATCTTTGGCTCCTAGATGTTCCTTACTCATGCTTTTTTGATTGATATTTGTAACTGAGAATTTTACAAATACATCCTAATTGGAGGTTTTTAATTCTGCGGAAATTTCCATTTGTTCTTGCAGAGGTTATGATTATGGGCAGATGGCCTTTGATTTCCTGTGGTAGTTACCAGGAGGAGAATCTTGGGAGGCCCTTCCAAGGCTATGTCTTCCCTGATATGGATGAACTTTTGTTTTTACCCATTTCACATAGCGTTAAATCTGGGGTGTGATTATAAGGGTGTGTGTCGCATAATTATTTCATTAAGGTGTGCTTTAGGTTTACATGGCTTTCTGCATTTGTGTAAAATTTCACAATAGTTAAAAATAAATCTTCCTTCAAAATTCACACAGGTTGTACTCCTCACAAGGAAACATGGCACAGGTGCGGGCCACAGGGAGTATCAGAGCGACCTGGGGCGTCGGTCGGTAGCAAGGGCTGCGTGTCCGCCATCTCTGGCCTCCCTGGAACCATCCCGTCGCCTCCAGGAGGGGAAAAGAACCCATGAAGATAACAATAACAACGACTATAAAATGATAATCGCAATAAAATCACAGTAGTAACAAATCTGAGCGAGATATTCGCATCTGACAGATAGTAGTAAGAACGACAAATCGCGTCCCCGCGGAGCCGCCGTACCAAAATACCCCACTGGCGGCGGATACCGCGGCTCTCGCGGCGCCCCTGGCGGGCCCCTTCCCCGCTTCGGTCGGCGGGGTGGGCGGAGCGTGGTGGGCGGGCGGGGAGGGGCGGGGCGTCAAGCCCGCGGCTGAGGGTGGGCACAAGGGGGAGGAGGGAACGGGCGGGCGGCTGGGCGGGGCGCGAGCGGGCCTCTGCTCCTCACACGCCGCGCTCGCAGCCGAGATCCCGCGCCGCCGAGAGTCCCGGCGGCAAGCGCCGTCTTCGAGCCGAGGCAGCAGCCGGAGGAGGAGCCGCGGGCACTGAGGTAAGCGCGGGGACGTCCGCCGCGTGGCCTGGAGCCTCGGCGCCCCCGGCCCTGCCCGAGGGTTGTGGTGAGGCCGAGGGGCGGCGCGCGGAGGCCCGAGCGGGCGGGGCCGGGGCCTGGGGGCGGGGACGGCCTGGCTGGCGGGGCCGGAGGGGCCGCGCGGCGCTGGGCCGGCGGGCACAGCCTTGGGAGTCGGGGTTTGAGGCGGCACGGGCGCCTGTGCACACCCAGCTCTGTCCCGGGCCGTGGCAGCCCGGGAGGTGTGGAAACCGCCTGCCTCGGGGGCGCCCACAGAGGAGGGAAGGCGGGGGACGGCCTTGTCCCTCCCACTTTCGGGGCTCCTAGGCCAGTTCGCCCGCACAGCCCTCGGGAACTTGTTAACAGGAAAGCTTGGCAGGAAAACAAATGCCAACGTTTTGGAAGAACTGAGAGTCACGTCGTTAGGCGCTGAGGCTTTATTTTCCTTCCCCGCCCCCTCCCAACCTCAACCCGACTTGGCCAAAGAAGGATGTGTCACCAGCTCGGGGCCTCGGGCGGGATCCCCGGCCCGGCTGGAAGCAGGAGTACCTGAAACAAAGGTAAACGGAGGCCCGGCATACCCCGACCCTGCCCTGCGGCCGCCCTCGAACCGCCCCAGTGGGTCTCTCCCGCGCCGACCCTGGCCGCCGCCTCGGAGGGGCTTTCTCCCGGGGGACCTCTCGATGGAAACCAGCTGGCGGGGCTCGGAGTTGATGTTGCATCTGAACTCTCTTGTGCTCACATTATTCCCAATCCCCCAACTCTGGTAAAGCTTAAGGAAATTTTACCCGGTTTTAGTGGTCAGTAAATGTAAGGGAGGATAAATTGCTGTTTGTAAATTATAAGGTATTTTCTTGTTAGCAAATGGTCTGAAACATGAAATAAAAAATCTTAACACGTAAGCAAAAAAGAGCGATTTCTAGTGCTTTCCAAAATCTGAAGAAATGTTCCTCCTGAAATCACTCATGTAGAAAACATCCCCCCAAACCTTTGGTGCCAGGCATTTTTCTTTGTTCTTTATTAGTCTCAGGCCTCAGTTTCTTGTAAACAGAGCACCCAGTGCTGAGACCCTAAGAATTGCCATACTAGGTCAGAGCATGTGCATCCTGCTCAGTAGGCAGCAGGCTTGTGTTGTAGTAAAACACAGTTTGCTTTCTTGGTGATACCGTTAAAATTATCGTAGTTTCATTCCTTTCAGAAATATTCATGACTTTTACTGAAAGCCTTTTAAAAAATCTGTAGACCACTCCTAATTTATCCATAAAATGTATTCACATTTATTGCATCCAAATGGCTCTCCTATCGTTTCTGACAGAACTTGAGATACTGTGGAGGAAACTCGGATCTTTTATAAAACTGGGAGCTCAGAGATTGAGGACAGGGGGAACAAAGTAGTTTTTTAAAATAGAAAGCTTTGAAGAAGTCTTTACCAGAATCAACCTGGCTGATGAGTTCAAAAATAGTTTTATCCAGGAACAGCCTGAACATTAATCAGTTGAAGGTTTATTTGTATTCATAAGTATTTGCATATTTTAAAATGCAGCTAACATTCTGGAGAGTGAAGGGACTATCTGACTATATCTTAGTCTGAATTAATTTGGGCTTAATGTTTTAGCTGAAACCAGCTGCCCTAAGAGAATGAAAGTTTTGTTTCAGCAAGAAGGGAATAAAAGAGATGAGTAATTTTGGAGTATGGATTACTTGAGGGGGGCTCCCGTTCAAACCATAACTTTACTTTTAAACTCTTCATAGACTCCTCATTACCTCTAGCAAACATAGTCTCCACTGTTATAGCCACAGTCACTTTTCAACACACAACCAAAACTTCTCTTAACATTTACCCGCCACTGCTCATCCCCCCAAAAAACCTTACCACCTGGAGTAGTTAATTGCCCTTTTGTGCACTACCATTGTCTAAATTAGAGGTTTTAATTCATGATACTGTTGATAATTTGGACTAGATAATGCTTTTTTTTAATATTTAAAATTTTTATTCTCAAGTTGGTTAACATACAGTGTAGTTTTGGCTTCATAAGTAGAACCCATTGATTCATCACTTACATATAACAACACCCAGTGCTCATCCCAACAAGTGCCCTTCTTAATGCCCACCACCCATTTACCCCTTCCCCATCAACCCTCAGTTCTCTGTATTTAAGAGTCTCTTATGGTTTGCCTCCTTCTGTTTTTATCTTATTTTACCTTCCTTTCCCCTATGATCAATCATCTGTTAAGTTTCTCAAATTCCACATGAGTGAAATCATATAATATCTGTCTTTCTCTGACTTATTTTACTTAGCATAATACCCTCCAGTTCCATCCATGTTGCTGCAAATGGCAAGATTTCATGCTTTTTTCATCACTGAGTAGTATTCCAGTGTGTGTGTGTATATATACACATATATATTGTTGATAGCCCTGCTATAAACATTGGTGTGCATGTGCCCCTTTGGATCAACATTTTTGTATCCTTTGGATAAATTCCTAGTAGTGCAATTGCTGGGTCGTAGTGTAGTTCTATTTTTAATTTTTGGAGGAACCTCCACACTGTTTTCCAGAGTAGCTGCACCAGTTTGCATTCCCACCAACAGAGCAAGAGGATTCCCCTTTCTCCACATACTTGCCAACATCTGTTGTTTCCTGGGTTGTTAATTTAGCCATACTGACAAGTGTGAGGTGGTATCTCATTGTGGTTTTGATTTGTATTTCCCTGATGATGAGTGATGTTGAACATCTTTTCATGTGTCTCTTGGCCGTCTGGATGTCTTCTTTGGAAAAGTGTCTATTCATGTCTTTTGCCCATTTCTTCACTGGATTATTTGTTTTTGGGGTGTTGAGTTTGGTAAGTTCTTTATATATTTTGGATACTAACCCCTTATCCAATATGTCATTTGCAAATATCTTCTCCCATTCTAACGGGTGCCTTTTGGTTTTGTTGATTGTTTCTTTGCAGTGCAGAAGCTTTTTGTTTTGATGAGGTCCCAGTAGTTCACTTTTGCTTTTATTTCTCTTGCCTTTGGTGACATGTCAAGTGAGAAGTTGCTGCAGCCGAGGTCAAAGAAGCTCCTGCCTGTTTTTTTTCTGTTGGATTTTGATGGTTTTCTGTCCCACATTTAGGTCTCATCAGTTTTGAATTTATTTTTGTATATGGTGTAAGAAAGTTTGGACCAGATGATTCATTGTTGTGAAGGGCCATCCTTTGCATTTTAGGGCTGCATTTAGCAGTCTTCCTGATCTCTACTAAATGGATACCAGTAGTACCCCCCCCCCCACACACACAATTATAACAGTCACACAACCCACACAGTTATGACAATCAAAAATGCCTCCAGATATTGCCACACGTCCTCTGAGAGAACCCCAAATCACCCCCAGTTGAGAACCACTATTCTAAACAGACTGTTGCCTTAACACTAGTGACCCTGTATTGTTTTCATTTGCTTGTGTGTTGATTTTCTACTGTCCTAAACTTGAGGGCAGAGCAGTCGTTCATTTATTTACCAAATATCTGAGGAAAGGCCTACTTTGCCAGCCAGATGCTAGTTTAGGTCTGGCAGTATAGTGGTAAAAGCGACTGCTGTAGTCTTTGTACTCCTGGACATTACAGATGCACCCATGTGTAATGATACAAATACCTCATAAAATTGTGATAAGTTCTGGGAGAAGTACAGGGTGCTCTGAGTACATAAAATAAGGGTCCTGACCTAGTTTGGAAACTAGGGGAAGTTTCCTGGGGAAATGACCTTTAAGTTGAGGTAGACATTAAAGGAAGAATAGAAGTTATAGGGGCACCTGGGTGGCTCAGTCAGTTAAGCATCCAACTCTTGGTTTTAGCTCAGGTCATGATTTCATGGTTTTGGGAGTTCGAGCCCCACATCAGTCTCTGTGCTGGCAGCACAAAGCCTGCTTAGGATTCTCTCTCTCCCTCTCTTTCTTCCCCTCCCCAGCTCACACTGTTTCTGTCTCTCTCAAAACTAAATACTTAAGGGCGCCTGGGTGGCTCAGTCGGTTGGGCGTCCGACTTCAGCTCAGGTCACGATCTCGCGGTCCGTGAGTTCGAGCCCCGCGTCGGGCTCTGGGCTGATGGCTCAGAGCCTGGAGCCTGCTTCCGATTCTGTGTCTCCCTCTCTCTCTGCCCCTCCCCCGTTCATGCTGTGTCTCTGTCTCAGAGATAAAAAAAAAAAAAAAACAAAAACGTAAAAAAAAAAATTTTTTTTAAAAACTAAATACTTAAAAAAAAAAAAAAGTTATAAAGTGAATTTTAGGGGGACAGTATTCCAGGAAGAAAGAATAGGGCCTTTCCTGGGACCTCAGAGGCCACTGTGGCTGGAGCAAGGAGAATGATAAGGGCAGGATGATACAAAATGAGTAAAGGACTTTTTTGAGCAGAAGTTCTCAGTCCAGCCTGTTCATCAGAATCAAAAGAGGCACTTAATACAGTAGTAGTGCCTGGGCCATGCTCCAGGCCCAGTAAATCAGAATGTCTGCAGTGGGTCCTACTTCCTTCCCCAGCTGCCGTTTTCCCTACACCTTCCAAAGGGATGACCACTGGTACTAGTTTTGTGTATTGTTCTAGACATTTTTTGTGGGCATTCAAGCAAATGCATATTATTCATTCCTCCTGTTATTTACACATATGGTAGCATACTGTACATACTATTATGCTTGTTTTCAACAATGTCTTGGAAGTCTTTTGATTTTAATATATAGTTTCCTTACTCTTTAATGACTGTATAGTATTCCATTGTATGGCTATACCACAGATTATTTAACCATTCTTTTATTGATGGACAGTTAAATGGTTTCTAGTAATTTACTATAAATAATAGTACATGCATATACCAGTTCACATATGTCAGTATATTTGTAGGATAAATTCCTAGAAGTGGAATTGTTGGGTCAAATATGTACATACACACGTGTAAATATTTGTAAAAGATCAGTCTGATCATATTGGAGAGAATGGTTTGGAACGAAATAAGTGCTTATGGGAGATAACTGAGCCTAAATAAGGTTATTTTGTGCATAGAATGAATTTTGTCTCCCTAAAATTAAATTTTGAAGTCCTAGCCACTATGTGACTATATTTGGAGATAGCATCTTTGGGAGGTAATTAGGGTTAAACAGGGTCAAAGGGGTGGGGCCCTAATTCAGTAAAATTAGTGGCCTTATAAGAAAAGGAGGTAGGAAAAGCCATGTGAGCACACAGTGAGAAGGTGGTTGTCTGCAAGCAAGAAAAAGAAAACTGACCTTGCCAGACCTTGATCAGGACTTCTACCCTCCAGAACTGTGAGAAATTCATTTCTTTTGTTTAAGTAATCCAGGCTATGGTATTTTATTATGGCAGCCTGAGCTAAGACACTGTGGAGAGGTAGGAAAGAAAAGATGGTAACTGGGACCATGGTAGTCACACAGAAAATGGAGACAGGTAGATGGATACAGGAGATATATTTAATAAGCATAACTGATAGGACTTAATAATATGCTATAAACAGTAAGAAGGAGAAATAGGTGGGTAGGATGACTCCCAGGGTTTTGGCATGCCCAACCAGGTAAATGGTGGGGCTGTTACCTGAGGTAGAGAACACTAGAAGAATGAATAGTTTTGAAGTGGGTTTAAATCACAGTTCACTTTGGGACTGGTGAGACCTCTAAATGGAGATTGCACATAAACTTTAGATAATTCAGATCCAGAGCTTGGAGGAGTGGGCTGAACTGGGGACACAGATATTTAGGTGTAAATTGAAGGGTGTGGATGGAATTGCCAAGAGCAGAAGTTGTGAATCCAAAGCCCACAGCTGAATCTGGCTTACAGATGTGTTTTGTTTTTCGCAGAGTAGTTTTTGTTGTTTAATTTTGAGTTAGTTGCCAATAATTTAAAATCTAAAGATTTCCCACGAAAATCTAGATTTGGGGCTTTTCTTTAAAAGTAGGAAGATGGGGGCGCCTGGGTGGCGCAGTCGGTTAAGCGTCCGACTTCAGCCAGGTCACGATCTCGCGGTCCGTGAGTTCGAGCCCCGCGTCAGGCTCTGGGCTGATGGCTCGGAGCCTGGAGCCTGTTTCCGATTCTGTGTCTCCCTCTCTCTCTCTGCCCCTCCCCCGTTCATGCTCTGTCTCTCTCTGTCCCAAAAATAAATAAAAAACGTTGAAAAAAAAAATTAAAAAAAAAAAAAGTAGGAAAATGTAGCACTACTGAGCTGGCTTTCCCATATGGGAACAATTGATTGGAGCTAAGTCACCACTGATCCCAGCTGCTTTCTGTTTACCAGCGAGCCCTCCACTCCTTAAAACTTATGCCTGGCCTACTTTGTTTATTTACTTGTCAGACCCTGTAGGCACTTAAGTGTGTAATCCCTGCTTTAGGAAGAGAGTATAGAATAGTGATTCTTATCTTGGCTGCACATTGGAAATATGGGATAATTTTAAAATACTGATGCTGATAACCCACACCAGAAATTTCTGTTTTTGTTTACTTGGTCAGAATTGCAGCCTTGTGGGCTCCTGGGTGGCTCAGTGGGTGAAGTGACCAACTCTTGGTTTTGGCTCAGGTCATGATCTCACAGTGCATGAGTTCGAGCCCCACAGTGGGCTCCTCGTTGACAGCATGGAGCCTGCTTGTGATTCTCTCTACTCTGCCCCTCTGCCCCTCTGCCCCTCTGCCCCTCTCCCCCTCTCCACTTGCTTTCATGTCTCTCCTGAAAAAAAAAATTAAAATTAAAAAAAATTGCTACCTGGGATTTTTAAAAGCTCTTCAGGTGATTCCACTGAGCAGTAGAAACTGAGAACCATTGACAGAGGTTAAGAAGAGAGCTCATGCCCAGTGTTTCACAGTGGGTAAAGGAGGGTAGCTCCAGGAAAGGGATGAGAAGTGGCCAGAGAGATAAGTGGAATGGGATCTTGCAGTTAAGGTATGCAAACTGAATCCAATACACTTGAAGATGTTTTTAATTAGATGAGAGAGAATGAAGTTTATTTTGCATGTATACTTACTGTTTGTCTTGTATGTCCTGTATTATATATGCTGTTCATTACTGTGTAGAGTGTATGTACACACAAAAAAATAGCTATACTTTATCTAATGGTCCATTTAAAGGATTTCAAGAGTAATTTAAACTATGCTTGATTTTTGTCTTAGGGATTTACTTTAGAATCTAATTCCAGTTTAAGGTGTGTCATAAAAGGCAAGGGAAGAGCGTATTTAAAAAAAGAGAGAAGTTATCAGGTCAAGATGTAGATTGAAAATGACCTATTGAATATAGCCAGATGGAGTCTTTGACCTCAGTGAAACCATTTTAGATTGGAAGAGGCAGAAACCAGATTGAAGTAGGTAGAAAGTAAAGAAATGGAAAGAATGAATGTTGGGGAAATCTTTTGAGTTGACCCGAGAAGGGAGGTGATGAGGGAAGGTCAGGTGTCTTATATGTCTGTATGGCAGGTGTTCAGTCTGTGTTGGTTACCTAAATGCATCTAACTCTTGAGGGAGGTAACTCATTGGTACCTGATTACCCTTCTCCCCATTTTAGAGGTGTCTTGCTTGTATTTGTTTTGGAGACATTGTGCTTTACACTGAGGAGATAATTTTGCCAGGACGTTAGAGACTCAGATGTTAGTGATTAGGCCCTTAGTCTCTTTCTTATCTGAAAAGCCACAGGGCTCCTAAAGGCCAGCAGGGCTCCAGTGACTCTGACATCATCCTCCCATCGAACTGATGAACAAATATCAGATTGTTGGCTTGTTGAAAATGGAATACTCGGCTATGTCAGGGAATATGTATCTAGCTTTCAGATTCCCAGGAGCAATTTTTGCAGCTGTACTTTATCCATTTAACTTGATATTATAGCTGGTTTTCCAGTTGCATATATGTAAAATTTCTCATACTTTGAAATAAGTTGGAAGAGGCCCTCATTGAGCTCAAAGAGAAGAGAGCACTGAATAAACTGGTTTCCAAAAGGTTGTGTGAATGCTGGAATGCAGTTACCTTGAAAACCTTGGGTTAAAGTGGCTGTCTAGAGTGGGTTGTCATGCACATGGCCACTACCTATCTGTCTCTTAAACATCTCTGCCTCATTGGCAACTTTAATCTGGCATAGGAGGTTAAAGAGTTTTGATCTACCAGCAGAACAGAAACCAGAACAGAACAGAACCAGCAGAACAGAAACCAGAGCGGTTGGGAAATGCCAAGGATTATTAGTGAAGAATGGTGTTGATTAGTTGAAGACATAAGCCCCATTGCTATACTCTTTTTGCAAACAAGAGTGTCATTCTGTGAGGGATTAGTCTTCACAGCTACTATTATTTGATGTGTCAGGTGGATGTGATGGTTGACTTCTGTATAACGGATGTCTTTATGACATGAATAGCAGACCTCAGTCTACAAAAGTTTATATTGGGTACCTATGATAAGAAAATATTTTGTTTAGAAACTTGTATGTGCTTGGGCAGTTGTAGGAATTCTACTGCCATAAATATAGTTAGGTACTGTGCCTGGATGGTGGTAAAGGGGAAAGGTCATTGCCATCGTGGTCCAGAGCTTCTTTGGTTTGCAGAGGAAATAGGATGGTTGAGTGGATAGAGGATTTGGAGTCTGTTCTTGCATGTGAAGCCATGATGTGTCAGGTGTCAGCTGTGTGATTTTTGTGTGTGTGATTTTTTTTTTGAGTTAAAGTTCACATAAAATTAACCAAGTTAACCATTTTAAAGTATACAATGCAGTGACCCTCAGTACATGCACAATATTATGCAACCATCACCATTAACTCCGGAACATTTTTAACACCTCAGAGGGAAACCCTTTACCCATTAAGCATTCACTCCCCATTCCTGTCTCTCAGTATTCCCTGGAAACCACTGATCTGCTTCTTTCTCTATGGAGTTGCCTATTCTGGACATTTCATATAAATGAAATCATACAAATGTGAACTATTGTGATTGGCTTCTTTCATTTAGCATAATTTTGTAAAGGTTTATTCATATTGTAGCATGTATTCCTTTCCTTTAATAATCATTGCTTCCTTTGAATAATTCAGTTATATAGATGTACTATATTTTATCCATTTATCAGTTGATGGATATTTGGTTTGTTTATACCTTTTGACTATTGTAAATAGTGCTAGGAACATTTATGTACAAGTTTTTGCTTGAATACCTGCTTCAGTTCTTTTGTGTACACACAAAGGAGCAGAATTGCTGGGTCATATGGTAATTCGATGTTTAACTTTTTGAGGCAGCATCAAAATGTTTTCCATGACAGCTGTACCATTTTACATTTCTACTAGCAATGTTCTGAAGTTCCAGTTTCCCCATATCCTTGTCAATACATGTTATTTTTAAAGTTTTTAATTCCAGTTAATAAACAGCGTAATATTAGTTTCAGATGTGCAGTATAGGAATTCAACGAGTCTATACATCAGTGCACTCCTTAATCCCCATCACCTATTTAACTCAACCCCCCACCCTCTGTTTTTTTGTTTGTTTGTTTTGTTTTGTTGGTTATAGCTATCCTGGTGGGTGTGAAGTTGTAGCTCGTCATTTTGATTTGTGTTCTCTTAATGACTAATGATGCTAAACACCTTTCATGTGCTTGTTGGCCACCTGTATATCTTTGGAAAGATGTGTATTGAAGTTCTTTGTCCATTTTTTCATTGAATTGTTTGTCTCGTTGGTGTTGAGTAGTTGTTAAGAGTTCTTTATGTATTCTGGATACTAGACCCTTGTCAGATGTATTATTTGCAAATATTTTTTCCTGTATTGTAGGCTGCTTTTTCATTTTCTCGATAGTAGTTTGCATATAAGCATTTAATTCTGATGAAGTCAAATTTATGTCCTTTTTCCTTTTGTTGCTTACACTTTTTTTAACGTTTATTTTTGAGAAAGAGCAAGCACATAGGCACATGCAAGAGAAGGGGAGAGGGAGAGGGAGGGGTGGAGTGAGGGGCGGAAGAACAGAGAGAGGGAGACAGAAGATCCAAAGTGGGCTCAGCGCTGAGAGCACAGAGCCCGATGTGGGGCTCAAACTCACGTGAGATCATAACCTGAGCCACCCAGGTGCTGCTGTTTCTTAGACTTTGGGTATCATATCTAAGAATCCATTGCCAAATCCAGGGTCATGTCAGTTTACCCCTATTTTTCTTAAGAGTCTGTAGTTTTCTTAAATTTAGGTCTTTGATCTATTTTGAGTTAATTTTTGTATATGAGGTAGGGTCCAACTCCATTCCTCTGCATGGATATCCAGTTGTCCCAGCACCATTTGTTGAAGGGCATGTGTTCTCAACCCTACATTTTTCATTTGTGAAATGAAAGTGATAAAAACACTTGTGTCACAAAGTTGTTGTAACATTAAAAAGAGAGGGTGTATATTGAACAGTAAAAAAGTCACTAAAATACTTGTGACTGTTATTGTTCTGCCACATACATATCTCACTTGCACAAGGCCTCTATAAGTTAGTGTCCTTCATCAACCACCAGAAGTCGTCCATGTAGTGCATAGTGAGTCATGACATAGAGGACTGGGGATCATGTTGTACCCGGAATGCAAAGTCACAGGGTCGCTGATGCAGGAGGTAGTTGGAGAGATTGAACCTATCCAAAATTGAAAGTCTCTTTCCTTGTAGAGTATTTGTCAAATTCTGTTGCTGTTCCTCTCAAATTTAGGTGTCCTGGGTGTGTAAGCATAGTTTTTAAAACTAAGGAGTTTTTAGGCATCGTAGAAGAATAAAGGCAGTTCTTTTTACTGGACCAGGAATCCTCACATTTCACTATCAGCTTTTAAATGGCTAGAACTGAGACTTTCCTGATTCAGTGGCTAGTAATCTCAGTTCAATCAACAAATATTTCTTGAGTTACCATTATGTGCTAGGCACTGTACTAAATAATAGAGATATAATATCTTATCATACAAGACCAGACTCTCTTGACCCTGCATCCCTCTTTAAATCTGTTCCTTTCTACAGTTGTCTAACTTGCTGAGTCTAATTGCTTTCTCCTAGTCCCTCTTGAGTCCCTGCTAATCACATCTTTACCTCCCCTCCCCAACCAAGCCCTCCACATTGTAACTCCATCCAGTGAGTCAGTTCTCAGTCTTTTACTTGATCTTTCAGCAGCATTTTACACAGTTAAGATTGTTCTTCTTTCATTTAGCTTCCAGAACAGTGCTTTCTCTGGATTTCCTCCCACCTTACTAGAGGGTTTTTTCTCAGTCTTTTTGCTAGTTCCTAATCATCTTCCTGATTACTAAAAGTTGGGAGTGCTGTTTACTCCTCAAACCTCTGTTCTTCGTTATCAACCCTATTTCCTTGCATTTCACTTGGTCTCATGACTTTAAATACCATCTATACGTCATCAGCCACATTCCAATGACTATGAGATTTTATCTCCAAGTTAGACCTCTCCTCTGAATCTTACAGTCTGATATTAAAGTGCCTGCTTGATATCTCCATTTGGATATCTAATAGACCTCTCAAAACTGAACTGATTTTCCCCTCCAAAGCCCACTCTTCCTGTAGTCTGTCCCATCTTGTAAATAGCAGCTCCCTTCTAGTAGCCCAGACCAAAACCCTTGAGTCATCCTTGGTTGTTGTCTTTCTCTTTCTTCCCACATTCAGTCTGTCAGCAAACTCTGTTGGCTCTACTTTCAGAATGTATCTAGAATCGGTCATATACCACTATCTCTCCTGCTTCCACCTTTTCCAAGCCATCATATCTCACCTGAATAATTGCCATAGCCTAATTCTTTCTTCCCTGCTTTTGTCTTTGCTCTCTTACAGCCTGTTCTCAACACAGCAGCTTGAGGGACCCTATTAAAAGTAAGTTCTTCACTCAGAGGCTTTATGCTTACCTACAAGACCCTACAGAATCTAAACCCCCACTTACCTCTCTGGCTTCATCTCCTGTTCTCCACTGTGCTTACTTTGTCCGAGTCACAAATGGCACCTTGCTCTTCTTCCAACAAACCAGTTATGTTCCTGCCTCAGGGACTTTGCTTTCCCCTCATATCTACAAAGCTTTCTCCCTCACTTCCCTCAGGTCTTTGCTAAAGTTCACTTTCTCCAGTACTCCCTATCTCCTTCCCTTTCAAACTCTGCTTCCCAGAGCTCTCCTTAGTCTGGGTGCTCCTCTTACCCCACCCCCTGAGACTGAGCACTAAAGCTATTCCTCTCCCTCCTGTTTGTCTTTAAGTTTATAGTTGAAGAGTCTCTTCAGTTAAAAAAGCAATTTGAAAACTGCTCGTCTGTGAGGTTAGAAATAAAAAGCAGAGATTAGCGGCCATGAATGGAGAGGGACTTAGCAAGGGCACACTTATCCTTTCCATTTTGTGGATCAAAGGCATGGTCCCTATTTTACAGTCTTGGAGATGGATACTGTAATACTGTTCTGATGAACACAATGCTCCTATTGTATCAAGCCTTCCCCGCAAGTACTGTGGCTCAGGTGTCAGTATTTTGTCTTCCTTCCACATAGTATGTCTTGGTATTCTGGCAGTTCTGTTGGGACCTCTTCCCCATGGTAGGCCCTGCTCAGTGAGTGGAAGAGGCTCAACTGGTACTGGTAGCAGTATTGGGATCTACATATTAAAGGCAGTTAAGAGTTACATATAATGGAGAGAGAGTGTTGATTCTACTGTGAGATGTCCAGACCCTAAAGAAAAGGGCAAACAGATCACATTTAGTGCCAGTCTCCCTTGATAGCAAGTTCAGAGGCTTCATCAGTTTTTCAACCTGTCTGCATTATCATGGGTTATTGTTAGTATAGCCTGGAATGGTGTTTGTTTTGATATGCCGTTTTTAAAACACAGTGCATTATTTCTAATGAATTTTTAACCAGCAGGTATTATATAAGTATATTCTTCTTGCCTTGGCTCTTTTCCTAGATAAGCTGATTTTCTTTTTTAAAAATTTTTTTAAATGTTTATTTATTTTTGAGAGAGACAGAGACAGAATGCGAGTGGGTTGGGGCAGAGGGAGAGGGAGGCACAGAATCTGCAGCAGGCTCCAGGCTCCAAGCTGTCAGCACAGAGCCTGATACAGGGCTCGAACTCACGAGCTGTGAGATCATGACCTGAGCCAAAGTCGGACACTCAACCGACTGAGCCACCCAGGTGCCCCAAGATGAGCTGATTTTTCTAAATGACAAATGAATAGATAAATTATACAATTTCAGGTAGTGGCAATAGTGCTATGAAGAATATTAATGTCCCATAATAACAAACACTTGGATCATTTCCGATTTTTCTCTCTTAAACAATACTGCGATGAACAAACATCTTTATACTTATGCAGATGTGTGATGTTTGTATTGCATAGATCTGAAAGATGGAGTTGCTGGATCATCTAATCATATAATCAAAATTTTAAAAAATACTACCAAATTGGTCCCCAAAGTGTCTATACTAATATTATAAACATAATTAAAAACAGTAATGTGTTTCAGTTTTTCAATAATATTTCCTTTATTTTTCAGTCACAGTAGCAGTATTGAGTACATTTCTTTATTTAAAAAAATTAACGTAAATCTAAAAATTCTCATGCCTTCACTAATTAACAAATTTTTGCCTCTCTTAAAAGTTTTAAAACCTCATGCCCCCTTGTTTTCACTTTTATTTCCCTGTGGTTGAATATCTTTTCTCGAGGTTTTGACCATTTATATTTCTTTTTCTGTTTTTTTTTTTTTTTTTTTGGATAGCACAACAAAGACTGTTAGTTACCTTTTATGATCTGTTCTTCCTTCATCTTCAGTAGTGGGAACCCCAGCTTTTAGCCAAGCCCATTGATGCCCATTCTAGAAGACTACATTCCTTGGTCTCCTAAGAGCTAAGTACAACCATGTGAGTTTTAGCTGATGGTACACAAGCAGAAGTGTTTGGTGTGATTTTCTGAAATCTCCTTAAAGGGAGAAGGCACTCTCTTCCTCATTCCTCACCCATCCTGTATTGGAACACAGATGCAGTGATGGAGCTCTAATGGCCTGCTGTCCTAGGAAAGTAGAACTATCTTTGTAGCTCAGTGAGCCAGAAAACCTGGGCCCCTGACCATTTGTTGGAGTCACTGTACCAACTTTTAACTTCTTTTGCATGAGAGAGAAGTTTAACTTCTGTCTTGTTTAATCACTCTTATTTTTGGTTTTTCTGTTATATGTGGCATAACAAATACTTGTCTTATTTATTTGTAGGAGTTCGTTGTGTTGCAGATACTCATCTTTAATATAAAAATGGCACACATTTTTCTCCGGTCTGTTCAAGTTCTCTCCCTTTGTTTGTGATAGTTTTTAATTTTGATCTCAAATTTAACTGTCTTTGCTTTTGTGACTTTTGATTTTGCTTTTTTTTTTTTTTTTTTTTTTACTATTTAATGGACATTTTTCCTGCCCTGAAGATCTAAACATAGAATCTTATATTTTCTTATACTCTTATAGAAAATTTTAAGTCTTTAATTATATTGAATTTATTTTTATGCATAGTGGAAGGAGGAGTCTTGTTCAGTTGGCCATTCATAACAAGTAGCATGTCAAATTATTAGTTAATAAATTCTCATATGCATAGATTGGTTTTAGAACTCTGTTTAGTTTCATTGATCTTTGGTTCTTTGCCAATAATATACCTTTAGTTACTGTAGTTTTATAATGTGATTTTTGGTGAGGCAAGGTCTTCTTTCTTTGTTCTTTTTTAGAAATTAAAGGTTAAATGGCTGTAGCACAATATTTGGAAAACATGTATAAGGTGAAGAGTATAACAATACAATGAACATTTGCTCAGTACCCATTGCTCAGTTTAAGGGACATATATTGCTATTACTTTGTCTTTGTCCCCCTACCCTAAAATTGTCTTGACTCCTGCACATTTTCTCTTCTGTGCAAAATTTTAGAGTTAGATTATAAATTGATCTTAGAATTAATTCATATCAGTGACGGCAGTAATAGTGTCTTTATTAATAACTGCTTTCTGAAAAATAATAAACTAATTATTTAAATGCTTTTACTATTTAAAAACAATTTCATGTGATGTGAACAGTGGTTACGAGATACTAGTTGAATGTGATTATGAGCTCTAGTAGTTGTCAGTTGAGCATTTGTTTTGGTGGCTTTTGACCATTACACTGTTTTTATTGTTTTATTGAGATATAATTGACATAGAACACCATATTAGTTTCAGGTGTACAACAGAATGACTCAATGTACATATATATTGTGAAATGATCACCACAATGTCTAGTTAACATCCATTGCCACACAGTTACAATTTTTTTCTTGTGATAACTTTTAAGATTTAGTCTCATCAACTTTCAAATATACAATAGAATATTATTAACTGTAGTCACCGTACTGTACATTATATCCCCAAGACTTACTTATTTTATGGCTAGAAGTCTGTACCTTTTGACTACCTTCACCCATTTTGTTCACCCCCTACTCTCCACCTCTGTCAACCACCAGTCTATTCTTTGTATCTGTGAGTTTGGGTTTTGTTTTCTTGGGAGGTTTTTTAGATCTCACATAAGTGAGATGACACAGTATTTGTCTTTCTAACTTATTTCATTTAGCATAATGCCCTTAAGGACCGTCCATATTGTCACAAATGGCAGGATTTCTTCTTTTTATGACCGAATAATATTCTCATTGTGTGTGTGTGTGTGTGTGTGTGTGTGTGTGTGTGTGTACCACATTTTCTGTATCAGTTTATCCATTAATTGACACGTAGGTTGTTTCCATGTCTTGGTTTTTGTAAATAATGCTGCAGTGAACATGAGGGTGTAGATATCTTTTTGAGTTAGTGTTTTTGTTTCCTTCAGGTGAATACCCAGAAGTGGTCTTGTGGGGTCGTAAGTAGTTATATTTGTAAATTTTTGAAGAACCTCTGTACTGTTTTTCATAGCGGCTATACCAATTTACTTTCCCACCAACAGTGCACAAGTGTTGCCTTTTCTCCAGTCCTCACCAGCAGTTGTTATTAGTTGTGTTTTGATAATAGCTACCCTAACAGGTGTGAAGTGATAACTCATTGTGATTTTGATTTGCATTCTCCTGATAATTAGTGATGTTTAGCACCTTTTCATGTACCTGTTATCAAAGAACTTGTTGCCTGTGTTTTCTTCTAGGAGTTTTATGGTTTCAGGTCTTATATTCAATCTTTAATACATTTTGAGTTGATTTTTGTGTATGGTGTAAGATATTGATCCAGTTTCACTCTTTGTGTATGGTTATTGACTTTTCCCATCACCATTTATTGAAGAGATCATTGTTTCCCTCATTGTTTATTCTTGACTCTTTTGTCTAAATTAATTGACCATATGTGGGTTTGTTTCTGGACTCTATTCTGTTCCATTAATTTATGTGTCTGTTTTTATTCTAATTCCACACTATTTTGATTACTGTAGCTTTGTAATATAATTTGAAATCAGGGAGTAATGCCTCCTGATTTTTCTTGTTGCTCAAGATTGTTTTGGCTATTCATGGTCTTTTGTGGTTCCATGCAAATTTTGGAATTGAAAAATGCCATTGGAATTTTGATAGGGATTGCATTGAGTCTGTAGGTTGCGTAGTTATGGACATTTTGACAATGTTAAGTCTTCGAATATATGAGCATAGAATATATATACATTTATTTGTGTCTTCAATTTCTTTCATCAGTATCTTTCAGTTTACAGTGTACAGGTCTTTCACCTCCTTGGTTAAATTAATTCCTAGGTATTTTATTCTTTTTTTTTTTTTTAAGAGAAAGTAGTTGTAAATGGTACTTTTTTTTTAAGTTTATTTGAGAGAGTGCACGCACACGCGGGAGGGGCAGAGAGAGAGGGAATCTCAGGCAGGCTCCACATGGAGCCCGATGTGGGGCTTGAACTCACAAACTGTGAGATCATGATCTGAGCTGAGACCAAGAGTCAGTCGTTTAATCGACTGAGCCACCCAGGCACCCTGGGATTGTTTTCTTAATTTCTAATAGTTTATTATTAGTGTATAGAAACACAACTGAGTTTTCTCAGTTGATTTTTGTATCGTGCAACTTTACAGAGTTCATTTATTATATGAGTTTTTTGGTGGCATTTTAGAGTTTTTTTTATATATGTAGTATGTCATTTGCAAACAGAGACATTTTCACTTCTTTCTTATTTGGAAGCCTTTTATAAAATTTCTTTTTCTTACCTAATTGCTCTGGCTAAGATTTCCAATACTGTGAGAAATAAATGTGGCAAGAGTGGGCATCCTTGTCTTGTTTCTGTTCTTAAAGGAAAAACTTTCAACTTTTAACCACTTAGTATGTTGCTAGCCATGGGCTTGTCATACATGGGCTTTCTTTGTTGAGGTACATTCCCCTCTATACCCACTTTGTTGAGAGGTTTTATTGTGAATGGATGTTGTATTTTGTCAAATACTTTTTCTGCATCTTGAGATGCATTATAAGATGCAGATGATTTTAAGTTTTTATCCTTTATTTTGTTAATACGGTATTTCACAGTGGTTGATTTGTGGATGTTGAACCATCCTTGCATCCTTGGAAAAGATCCCGCTTAATCATGGTAGATGATCCTTTCGTTGTATTGTTGAGTTTGGTTTGCTAATATTTTGTTGAGGAATTTTTGCATCTATATTTATCGGGGATATTGGCCTATAATTTTCTTGTAAGGTCCTTGTCTGGTTTTGGTGTCCAGGTAATGCTTGCCTTGTAAAATGAATTTAGAAGCCTTTCTTCCCCTTGTTGTTTTTTTGGAAGATTTTCAGAAGGACCATTAGGCTGTTTTTAATTGTTGTTTCTTAGTCATAAGTATAGTTTAATTTGTACTCATAATTGGCTATTGCTTAAAAGTGGAACATGTGTGAAACAGATGTCAAAACGTCATAAATTAATGAGCATAAAAAATGATAATTCTGAAAAACTATTTCAAGATGTCCTTTATGGAATACATAAGCTGCATTCATCTGATGAAAATTTTTATAAAACATCAAGATGTCTCTAATACTAAACAAGCTACATGATTACAGGAAGCTGGGTAAAGGATATAAGGGAATTCTCTGTTCTATCTTTTCAGTTCTTGAAATCTGTAATTATTTCAAAATAAATGGGTTTTTTTAAATCATTATAATGTAGAAACATTAGCTAGGCATGCCTTATGTTTACAGTTATACATGTATTCATACATGTGTATAACTGGTATTTGCTATTGCCTATTCTTAAAGTCACTCTAGAGAAAATAATTTTGGATCGGTTCACTAAATATAAATAGCAAAGTAAAGACATGCTATTGAATCTCATGAAATATAGAAGGGGCCTAATCAAATTAAGATGGATTGTCAATTGAAAGACTCCATGTTGTATTAAATTAGGAAGAGGTTTGCTTTAAAACTTATCAACTATACAGTGGTATTGTAGACAGCTGGATGTTTATTTTATTGTAATTGATCTTCCTCTGCTTAGGTATTTAAAATTCTAAAAAAGAAAAACTTAAGCAATTGAAAATGTGAAAAAGGAAAAAATATGGGGTTATTCAATCCAATTTGGCTTTTCATTTATTGGTAAGAAAAATCTACAATGTACTATTTGCTGAGAACTTCTCTCAAAGTGTAGCATAAAGCCATCTCTCCTATGTTGACATTTTAAAACAACTAGGAGAGCCTTGGTAGCTCAGTTGGTTGAGCATGACTCTTGATTTCAGCTCAGGTCATGATTCCAGCGTCATGGGATTGAGCATGGAACCTGCTTGAGATTCTCTGTCTCTCCCTCTGCCCCTTTCACCTGCTTGTACTCTCTGTCTCTCTCTAAAATTAATTAATTAACTAATTAATTAATTTAAAAACTAACCTTCGACTTACAGAAGAATCTCAAGTATCAGTTTTAAAAATCAGTTTGTTGGGGCACCTGGGTGGCTCAGTCGGTTAAGTGCCAGACTTCAGCTCAGGTCATGATCTCACGGTTTGTGTGTTTGAGCCCCACATCAGGCTCTGTGCTGACAGCTCAGAGCCTGGAGCCTGCTTCAGATTCTGTGTCTCCCTCTCTCTCTGCCCCTCTCTGGCTTGCGTTCTGTCTCTCTCTCAAAAATAAATAAACATTAAAAAAAAATCTGTTTATTTTGGATGCTATAATACAAATGAAATTTCAGCCTACATTTCAGTATACTTTTGGTGCTAAGTCCCCATCTTTTAAATTTAATACATTTGGTTAAAAATCCATCTTTCAATTTCTTGATAATTTCACTGGGCAACATATGATTTTCTTTACATGATAAAACAGTTCATCAGTGAGTAGAAGTCAAAACTTGTCCTTAGATATTATCAGCATAATTAAAGACTTTACCATGTGAACCTTGTAACAAATCTTTAATAATATGTTGACCTAAAATAGAAAATTTTACTTAAATTTGTTTTATCATGTGTCATACAAAACTTTTTAAATTCCTAAGGAGATTTGCAATATTACTTTAAAAAAAGGGTTTTTTTAATGTTTATTTTTAAGAGAGAGACAGAGTGCAAGGGGGGGGAGGGGCAGAGAGAGAGAGAGGGAGACACAGAGTCCCAAGCAGGCTCCAGGCCCTGAGCTGTCAGCACAGAGCCTGATGCGGGGCTCAAACTCACAAACCATGAGATCAGGACCTGAGCCTAAGTTGGATGCTTAACCGACTGAGCTACCCAGATGCCCCTGCAATATTACTTTTTAAAGCTCATTGGTCAAAAAAGTTTGAGAAACACTGATCTGCACTGAAATTGTGCTATTTGATGTCAGCTTGGGCCTGCCTGGATCCAGAATGGCCAGACTGGAAAAGACATGTACTATCATCACAATGTAGGGATATGAAGTATCCTATGATGAGGCCCTTTAGCTGAAAAGTACAACATTGCTACTCACTTTCAAGAGGGTAATAATTTCCCCCTTTCAATCCATTTTCAAGAGTGGACAGATAGATGGGCATGTGTATTGCTCAGCTCCCTTCATTATAATCAAAGATTAGAGTGTTCAAAAGATTCTTGGCAGCTAAAAACCATGGTAAGTATTCACTTACATATGATGGGTTTTTTGGTTACAGATTTAATGAAGAGAAAGACCAAGTGAAGGAAGGAAGTAGAGTGTTATGAAAGCAAGAGCTTAAAGAAAAATAGAGGTTGAAGTTGTATGAGTAGAATCAAGGAAGAATCATGTATGTTTGCATGTCAGAGAAATTTGTTTTAAAGAATAAATATCCAGTTAAAGATATGATATCCAGTTAAAGATATCCAGTTAAAGATATGAAATCCATATAAAGATATGATAAATATCCAGTTAAAAAGCCTGTTTATAATAAAAATACATAGGACATATATCAGTTTGCTCTAATTTTATTAAGTACAGCCAGCTATCATGGAAATAAACGTGCTTCTTTCTCTCTGTATTATGTCTGCTCTACTTAATACCAGCTTCTCCTGCCATGTTGCTTATAATGGATGCCCCCAAACAGTGGCCTTAGTCATCAAATCTGAAGGACCTTTAAGATCTAGGACTCTCAGCTTATTACAGTGTTTCAGTGCTTCAGTTCCAAGTAGCCAGGAGAGAAAATGTAATTGGCCTGCCTTAAGTCATAGGCTCAATGGGGCAGTTCTGTGCATCACATACTTTCCAGTTCCTGGTTACTTTCCTGCTACCACTTCTTGTATGCTTGGCCTAGACTAGGAAAAAGGTCCTCTTTTGTAACCAGTTGTGCTCTCTGTCTCTGATTTGTTATAAAGTTGCCTCTCAGTACTAGGGCATTTGTAATGGGGGCCAGGGGTGCTGGTCTTAGGTTCAAAGCATATGCTAAACCTTTTCATCAGGTAAGACACAAGATTAAGCTGAGCAGTTATCAGAAATGTCCAAGAGGACCCCTTCATCCTAGATAGCATCAATCAATTCCTCCTTAAATTGATGATAAAAGATGACTTTTTAACTAGTCTAGGTCTTGGCCAAGGAAACAGAATAAATAGTAGCATATTAGCAAATTGCCGAGCAATTAGCAAATTGCCCCCTTCTTCCTTCTCTTTCTCATTAAATGCTTCCTCTGTGCCAGGCACTGAGAGACAGTGGTGAACAAGCAACAAGTTCCTTGCTTTTGTGGAGTGGACATTGCATTGTAGGGATAATACAGTATGTGTAAACAATAAATAAAACAGTTCCAGGTAATGATAAGTGCTATATACAGACAGTAAACTGGATAGTGGAGTACAGAGTAATGAGATGAACTTGGTCAGGAGAGAGGAACAGGCTGTTGGAGGAACTGAAAAAAGGCCAGGGAGAAAGCAGTGCAAGGTGAAGTAGGAGAAATGGTAGGCAGATTCTGGAGCTATATTAGGTTGTGGTAGAAGAGTTTAGATTTGTTCAAAATGGAGCATTTGAAACAGGAGAGCAATTCACCGTGTTATTTATCACTTTTGTGCTGTGTGGAGAATAACTGGAGTATGGAAAGGCAAGAGTGGAAGCAGAGGCCAGGTAGAAGGCTGTGACAGTAATGCAGGTGAGAGATGATCATTTGGGCCAGCTTCTAGCAATGAGAAAGTCAAAACTGAGAGATTTTGGAGGTAGGGTTGACCTTACTGAGTGAGTTTATATTCCAGAGATGGCCTATATTTATGGCAGATAGCCATTCCACTTTTATGGACTTCTAAACACCTACCAAGGTACCGGTAAAATGCCCTCAATAACATATTCTGATTGTGTATGTACTGGACTATGAGGTGGTCTGTCTATCCAATAAGTAATTAATAGTAAACCCTTGCTAGGCCTCATCTGCAGAATAAGGAATCCCTCAGTCCCACATGTAGAATGTCAGCTGAATAAAGAACTTTAGGAATGTCTCAGGGGTCTCAGGGTACCTGAAACCAAATGACAAGTCAATGAGGTAGGTTTGGTGGCTTCTCTGACCCTAGACTTGGACTTGTCATTTCAGTCTGACATGTCACATGTATGATCAGCCAATAAAGTCATGAATAAACTTACTTGCTCTATTACAGCAGTTAGCTCTTTATTCTCAACACTCTGCTGTCAAATTTCTGACTCTGTGCTCAACCTCCATACCTGCTTTTGGACTTTTGGTTTGGACTTCTATCATGTCTCTTTTGGGCTTCTTGCAGTTGAGCCTTGCTCTCAGTTCTGCCTTCCTGTCTGATCTCAGTATCCACTTCCCCAGCTCCCCCACTGCCACCCCAACAACACTCCTTTCATATATATTGAATGAAAAAAATTTTGTGCTGAAATCATAACTACAGAACCCCACCAGAGGTAGTGATTCAGACTTGTGCCTCACGGGTGTTTTATTTAGGGACTCCTCTTGAGCCCACAGGACTACAGCCTTTTTCTTTTGCCTGAAACTGTTTTGTAGGCAGACAGTGCTTCATGAGCTCTTCAGTGGGCAAGCTCAGAGACTTATTGGATCAATGCAAAAATAAATTATCTTATTTGTGATAAAGACTTAAGATATGTCAAGATTGATTATTTAGAGGGGATCAGTGGAGCTACAAAATAAAATCCCGAGCTGTATCCAGGGCAAAACATGAAAAGTGGGGAAGCAGTGGGTTCTGTTGAAGGACTCATGTGAGACCTAAAGGGACACATCTAAAAATTGTGAAAGTTGTCAGCTCAAAAGAATCTGTATATCCTTTTTACCTGGAGATATTTCCTTTGGGCTTTTGCCCTGTTCCCCTGCCCCATTTGACGTTTGGGGTAACTCCACAGCATCTGACAGTTCATACATGAAGAAAATATTGTTGGGGTGCCAGTGGCTCAGTTGGTTAAGCATCCATCTCTTGATTTCGGCTCAGGTCATGATCTCAGGGTCATGAAATTCTGGTTCCATGCTGGGCTTGGAGCCTGTGTAAGATTCTCCCTCTCCCTCTCCCTCAGCCACTGTCCCACTTGCGCTTGTGGTGTTCTCTCTCTCTCTCTCTCCCTCTCCCTCTCCCTCTCCCTCTCCCTCTCCCTCTCCCTCTCCCTCTCCCTCTCCCTCTCCCTCTCCCTCTCCTGTTCTCTCTAAAAAAAAAAAAAAAAAAAAAAAAACCCAAAAAACAAAAAAGAAAATATTTTTGAATCCTCTTTTATACTGTGTGCTGGCTACATGTTGGGGAGATGAGGATGTATAAATTGCAGTGGCTTTCTAACCCATCTCTGCTTCATCCCTGATTTATCACACTGCCACCTGAATCCTTTCATCTTCCTGAGAAATGATAGCAGTGCTATAAATGCCTAATAAATACTTTGTGAATAAATGGAAATTACTTCCAAGTTTTTTCTTCTGTCCAGAGAATCTTTGCACTGTGCCTTTGTATTTATGTGTCTTCTCCAAACCAAATCTCTTATTTCACTGTTGTGTTACATTTTTTTTCTTGCCCTGATAATTGCAGTTCTTCCACATTTAAAGTCTTCTGCATTTTCCATTTCTCTCCTGTTGATTTAATCTCACAGGTCACTTGTTCTGAAAAATTATGCTTTATTTGTGGCATTATGGCATGTCTTATATATAATTCTATTTCTGGATATGATCCCTTTTGTGAATATGCTTTTAATTATGTCTGAGTCAATTTTATTGTTTAACAAGCTCATTTTCTTAATTATGATTATAAAGTTTGATAATATAGGAATATACTTATAGTCTGGTAATACAGTCGGAAGTTCAGATAGGTAGCATTAATATTATTCATTGGTTTTATGAATCTGACTTTAAATTTTACTCCATTAACTATATCTGTTATGGTTTTCTTTTATATGTCTATTTTATGTGTCACAATTTTATCACTCACTAATAAATTTATTAGGTTTTCGAGCTTTCTAAAAAATAAAATTGGGGCTAAAAAAAACCTTGTTTTTGTAATTCAGGTTACTACAATAACTTCAGTGTTCTATATATTTATCTCCTTCCTTCCATTCTTCCTGTCTTCTTTTTTTTTTAAGTTTTTTAAAATGTTTTTATTTTTGAGACAGAGAGAGACAGAGCATGAGCAGGGGAGGGGCAGAGAGAGAGAGGGAGACACAGAATCTGAAGCAGGCTCCTCCAGGCTCTGAGCTGTCAGCACAGAGCCCGATGCGGGACTCGAACTCACAGAGTGTTAGATCATGACCTGAGCTGAAGTCAGATGCTCAACTGACTGAGCCACCTAGGTGCCCCCTTCCTGTCTTCTTAATGTCTACCAAGATTTCAAGACCATTCTTTTCCTAGAAATTGAGAAATCTGGGAGTATGGCAGGGACCACATACTGACTACCCCAGATCCACTAGTCTTAATATGGATATGCTATAGGACAGAGGGGCTTTGATGTTCGAGAAACCTGGGCCTAGATCAGTATTTCCATTTTAATTTCTCTTAGCCTCTGTTTATTCATCTGTGGAATGGAGATAATGTTAATCTCAACGTTGGCATAAGAACATTAGATAATACCTTTAAGTGCTCAGCACAATACTTGGCGTTATGCATACTTTAAAAATGATGACGTAATAATGGTAATCTTCCCTTTGAGAGCCCAGTATAAGAAGGGTCAGTAGGCATAGCAGCATGCCTTTGCCTCTACCCCAACCCTTCACATATACCTCTTCCTCTCATCTAAGGAATACAAGCCCAAGATGAAAGGCCAAAAAGAGGAAGCATACCTAGTTCTTCCTTTCTTGCACTCCTTGTTCTCTGTTGTTAATGGTAGCAGAATTGCTGTAGAGGTGGTCTTATGTCTGATGTATATCCATTCCTTTGATTCCTCCAGTGGGGGCCTACAGAGGGATGGTCTTACTCTGAACTCGCCAGTAAATTTTTCTTCAGGTATATGGGTATTAAAAGATACTTTTAGATGTTCTAAAAGCTTAAGGTATGACCATGAGAAAAAGTGGCTGAGACACGGTAGAAAACAATATCAACAAAATTATCATTGTGGAGATAAGGTCAAGAAACTAAGAGGCCAGGATATCAGATGGATTATCTATTTGGTGTTGAAATCAATTAGAGTGTAACAAATAGTGTTGGAGTGACAGTGAACTGAAAGCTAAACTCATCAAGGAATGAAAGGGAAACTTAAATACCATAATAAGGAAGGCTAGTGGGTGGTAGAATCTAGTGATACATAACTCTGAGCAGGGGATTTGGGGAGAGGGATTTGGACTGGAAGTGGCAATGAAGAACAAGAAAGGCATTTACCAGGCCTCGTGTTCGAATGGCATGGAAGAGAAAAAGAGTCATCATCTAAGAGGGCTACAAGGAAAGCAGTGTCCTCATGGGGAAAGCCCAGAGCCCAGTTTCAGTTTAAATAAGAAGGCAAAGGAAGCTGAAGAAAGCTTCTGAGAAGAGGTCCAGGATATGAGGATTTTGCTGGTATCTCCCTATGAGTCCCACAGGGTTCAGTGGAAGGATTTCAGGAGATAGGAAAGAGGCTTAGATTCCATCATCAGTATTATCATCTGTTCCTTTCAAACATCCTTAATCCCTTTGCACTTCTCACTTCAGCAGTCTTGCTTGGCTAAACTACAGTGCTGATTAAATCTAATTCTTTGCCTGTTCCTTGCCTGTAAAACCATGCTGCTGAGCTTGCATTAAATTAATGATCATAACTTCAAGTGGACCCATGACATTTGCTGGAAGTCATACTAGATTTCCAGTCATTTTCTGTTTCATCTCCTCCTAAATGACTATTGCATATCTTCGATCTCATCATGTCTTCACTATCTCCTCACCACTCTTCAGTTTCAACTGATGACCATGCTTCCTATTTCAGAAAAGAAACAGGAAAAAAAAGAGCTTTTACAAGCTTTTACCACCACAGATACCTAGTACCTGCAGCGGTATTCATATACCCTACTTTCTCTCCCATTGCTGTGAAAGAACCAGCCTAGCTAAGGTCTTCATAATTCTTTCATATCAATTTACCCCCTTCTTAATCATTGTCTTACGCATGAAAAAATATGCTTTTATTGCTCCCATCTTCAAAATAATCCTCCTTGACACCACTTTCTCCTCTATTGTCTTATTTCACTTGAACTTCACAGTAAAAGTTGAAAAAGAAATGTCTACATTTTGTTGCTAGTTTTTCTTCTCCCATTTCTTTTTTTTTTTTTTTTTTTACCCAAGCCAAACAGATTTCTGCCCCACAATTCCATCAAAACTGCTCTTATCAATATTGCACTATATGTTAACTAACCAAAATTTAAATTAAAAAAAAAAGTTCTTATCAGTTACTAGTGATGTCCATATCTGTCATTTCTCAATAATTATCTGACTTAACATTCAGGAGCAGAGTTATCACTCTCCTCCTTGAAACACCTTCTACACTTGGCTTCTAATATCAAATATATAATATCATATCGCTGTTAAGATCATGCCTTGCTTGTAATGTATGCAGAAACATGAGAGACCTGTAGAGAATTGTCTCACAAGCCCTATCTCTCTGGCCACTTCTTTTCAGACTTCTCCCCTGACTCCTTGTCACTTCTTCAAACTAGAGCTGCACTTTCCAGTACTGTAGCCACTAGATACATGTAGCTATTTAAAATAAATTTTCAGTTATTCAGTTGCCTAGCCATATTTCAAGTGCTCAATAGCCACATGTGGATGGTGGCTACCTATTGAATGGAACATATATATAAATATGTCATCATCACAGAAAGTTCCTTTGGATAGTACTGCTCTGTGTATTTGAGTACCAGAAGGCCCAGCCTTTGGATGTTTCTTCTAACAGAAATTTATAGAATCTTGTAGAATATGATATATTATAGAATAAACATTTCTATATATTTCTTTCTCTTTTCTTTCTATATTCCCTCCCTTTATCATCTCCTCTAGTCTCAAGGCTTTAAATGTGACTCAAATTTGGATCAGCCCAAATCTCTCCCCTAAAGTCTACACTTGATTCTCCAGCAGCATTCTGCGTATCTGTACCTGAGTGTCCACAGGCATCTCAAAAGTAACATCCCAAACTGAACTAGTAACCTTCCTTGCCATCACTCCCTCTCCTACTGACAATTCTGTTCTTCCTGCGGTCTTTCTAGTATGAAAATGCCCGTTCTCTTCTTCCAGTTGTTCAAGCAAAACAAAAAAGTAACAGTTTTTAAAAATCAACCCGTAAATTCATCTTGACCTCCCTCTTTTCCACAAAGCTCACACATCTGTTCCGTTGACTCTTGTTTCAGATTCTATTCAGAATCTGACTACTACTCATGCTTCCCCTGCTACCAACTGGTCCGAACTAGCATCATGTTTTGCCTGGATTATTCCAGGTGTATTTGGCCCCTTTTTGGAGTCCCTGCTTTCTCCCTTGTCTCCTGTAGTCAACTCTTATCACAGCAACTAGAATGGTCTTGTTAAAAAGTAATTCAGATCGTGTGATTTTTCTGCTCAGAGTTCTTCAGTAGCTCTGCATCTCACCCAGCAAGAGTCCGAGTCTAGTCACAGTGGCATTCTCATTCTTGTTGAAACAGTTAAGATGTCCTCCCACCTCAGAACACAGAGCTGTTATAGTTGGTTTTCCTCGACCTCCTTTCCCCCCAGCTCATCTCCACACATGTACTTCTTCCCTCATGGTACTGGCCTATTGAACAGACCAGGCCAACTGTCTTATAAAATGATCCATACCTTGAATTTCTCTTGTTTCCTTATGGTAGTAACATATTTTGCTACTGCCCACATTTCCTATAACTGGACATTAGATCTCCAAAGTTGGCTAAAGCTAAATATTTTTGGCAAGAGAACTTCATAAGTAATACTTTGATCTTCACATTGCATCATATTGAGAGAGGTACATACTGATTGTCCCACAGCTAGTGGTGATGCTGTGTTTAACTAGGGTGTTAAATGGTAACTTTCACATCCCTCCGTTATTTACGTTTTTATATTTATTAACACAATCTGAAGGGTGAACGTTATGTTTCTTTAATCCTGTGTGATTTTAAGTGTATAGTTGAGCTGTGGAACTTTTTTTTTTTTCAAATGAAATATTTTTTGGAGATCCAATATATAAAACAGATGAAAGAGAGCTATTCTGGTTGCAGTGGGAAATGCCTAGTATTGGCAGCTTCCAAGGGAACTCTGACCAGCATACTTTGCAACTCACAGAGCCTGCCTAAACACGAGGAAACGGAGGTGATCTTAAGTCTACCTAGCATCTCACCAGAAAGGCTTAATACACTGTCAGAGCACAATTTGGGGGGCTCTGTCACTTCCTTGGAAAGCTGTGGTTGTGGATGACCACTAGAATGGCACTTGGATTTTCCCTGCCAGTCCACCCACTGTTTTTAGTTGTCTGAGTACTTGCTTTGACATTCTATCTGTTGTGCAGATGTGAAGATTTGAAATTACTTCATTTTTAGTGTGTGCTGGGTTGCAGTCTCTTTTTTTGTTGTTGTTGTTTCCCTTTTGGAAAGTTTTTATCCACAAAGAATTTCAGATTCAGACATTATTCATCTTATGTCTGGAACACTAAAATCTCATGAGCTCCCATATGTCTTATCTCTTTCCACCTTTAGAATATTCAGAATGCTGCCACAGCTAAAGTCAGTTTTATCATTTTCTTGGTGCTTGCTTCATTTCTATACCTTACTTATTGTACAGGATAATGTGCCTTAGTAGAGAATTCAGTAAGTAAATTTGGTATATAAGATGTATGATGTACATTTTTATTTTCATGGAAAGATGTTTCCCTATATTAAGTGGAAAAAGCAGGCAATAAACTATAATTCTTATTTTTGTTTTTAAAAAAATCATATTCATGGGGCGCCTGGGTAGCTCAGTCAGTTGAGCATCCAGTTTTGACTCAGGTCATGATCTCAAGGGTTTGTGGGTTCAAGCCCCATGTCAGGCCTTGTGCTGAAAGCTTGGAGCCTGCTTCGGATTCTCTGTCTCCCTCTCTTTCTGCCTCTCTCCCACTTGCGTGCATGTGCTCTCTCTCTCAAAAATAACCATTAAAACAAAAAACACATTCATAAAAATTCTCATATCTGTTTATGTTGTGTATATATGCATAAAGCCAAAAAATGACATTTACAAAAATGTTCACATTGATACTCTCTCTAGGTGTGTGTTTGTTGTTTGTTTTTTTTTTTTTTTACTCTGTGTTAATCGCATGTGTGTACTCTCTATTTTTGCGGGAGGTAAGTTTTATTTCTACAGTTACTACTTTTATGAAGATTAAAACTGTTATTTAAAAAGTAGACAACAGAGGCACCTGGGTGGCTCAGTCAGTTAAGCACCTGACTCTTGTTTTTGGCTCAGGTCATGATCTCACAGTTTGTGGGATCAAGCCCACATCAGGCCCTGCACTGACAGTGCAGAGTCTGCTTGGGATTTTCTCTCTCTGCCCCCCTTTATCTTTCTCGCTCGCTCTCTCTCAAATAAGTAAGCTTAAAAAAAAAAAAAAGTAAGCAACAATTTTGATCTGTCAAATCCAAACTGCATTGAACTCAATTCTAAGCCCCCTCCCTGGCTTTCTTACAGCCATGCCATACTTTGGGATTTTCCCCTATTCTCTTATCATCCTATTAAAGTAGTTGTTTCTATTTATTTTACTCCAGGTTCCTGGTCATCTTCTAGAATTGCCCACTTGGCTCTGACAAGCATCTCTGCTCACTTGTACCAAATTTAACTTGGCAGGAAGGGAAAGGAAGATGTAAAAATTATGTTCTAACAGGAACTATCCCTAGAATGTGATCTTCATCAGGGACCAGGAGAGCCTCAATAAATACCTATTGAATAAGTTGATGTATTCTTTTTGTTTCATTTCTTTTATCCCATAAGTTCCTACAAGACAAGAGCTTTGTTTGTTTTCTGTAGTGTCCTGAACATTTTGGGTACTTAATATGCATTAGTGAATAAAATCTCTTAAGATTCATAATTTACTTAATAAAAATGAAATTAAAATCTGTTGTCAACTTTGACCAGAACTTGCCTCGAAGCCTGTCTTCATATTTGATTCTGGAATAATACCAAACTCCTGGTAGCTCCTCACACATCTCATGCCACTTCCTGCCTTGCTTTCTTTGTCCACAAGGCATTTTTCCCTTTCTTCCTGTAGCCAGCTACTTCTACTCTACCCTAGGACTAGACTTTGCAGTCCTCCTTTCTGGGATGCCTTCCTTCATATGAAGGTTAGTTGTCTTCTTTCTCTGCCTACTCGTGTTGTAAGCTGTTTGAGGCAAAAATCACTGAATTCGTGTTTTCCTCATCTTGAAGAGTACCTGGCCCTCAAGTGTTTTTTGCATTGTGTTGAATATATGTTATTCCAAAGTGTCAAATTATTTTTATCAATAGAATATGATTTTATTTTTATATGATCGCCTCCAAAATAAGAAAAAGACTTAGAAAAGGAAAATATTTAAATAAAAGTAACGTGAAATACTACTGGCAGAAAGAACTATTGTTGAGTTTTTGAATATATAATAATTTTTAAAAATTATAGAATAGAATAGTAGAACTTTAACCTGTAAATTTTCCTTTCAGAGCCACTAAAGGATATCAGTAGCTTTTCAATTTACATGCGTTAAAAATTAATAGCCAGTTCATTATACTTTTTTCTACATCAAATAATAAAAAAAGTTTTTTAGCAAAATACAGCTATTTCCTAATTCAAAACAGGAAAAAAAAATTTGTTTTTCCTCATGTTCCCTAGACCCCAGAGCCATTTTCTGTCTTGTTTTCCCAGAAGAGAACATCAAATGCCAGTGAAGGAAACGACTTGACCAATTTACTGAGATGGTCAGTACAGAAGCTAAGCTGGGATGAGGAGCTCCTGATCACTGACCTGGCACTTTTCCCCTCAGCCACATTTCCTTTTCTCCACTGGAGTAAAAATAAAGGTAAATTTTTAAACACTTTCTAATTCCCATATGGTCAAAGTAGGCCTGCTGCTGAGATACTCTTATTTTATCTTTAGTCTTATTATTAAGACATTAGCCCTGAACCTAAAGCTTTAATTGTCTTTCATATTCATGTATTCAGTTTCTTGGAGCATCAGAAAAATCTTGCCTTCTAAGAGATTTCCTAATTTACTTTCTCACCTATTTTTGAAGTGAACATAACATAAAATATTCAGGTCTCCTTTTTTTATCTTCCAAGTAGTTCAATGGTATATGTTTTTGTATTCCTCTAAATTGTTCTCTTGGGATCAGTTTCCATACTGAGTCATCCACCAAATAGTGCCTGTGTTTTCTAGGCAGACTGATAGTTTTATTATTTCTAAATGACTCATTACTTCTGAATCATCGCACCTTGTGTATTCTGTTAAATAAAAAGTTTGTAGGTATTTTTCTATAATTTTTTTCCCTTTTGCATCTTCACGTGTCCCATCTAAATGACGTGGCTGTATTAGCCAATTTTCTTTTGTGTCTGTGATTTCTGTTGATCATTTTCTTCTTGAACCCTTTCAGCAGTTGGGATAAGCAGTGGAAGTTCTGTACCTCATACTCTCAGCTGCAGATGTTTCCTGAAATAGAACACATAAATAGCAACATAAAAAATATGTGTAACACCAATCTCTGTTTTCCATCATTACATTTATTTTGTTTAAGGTTTTAATGTCCCAGATTTTTCCATGAAATTAGGGAGAAACACCTATAAAAGAGAAGCTTTGCACGCAAAATCTTTGTAATTCAGCATGTTGAAAGAATGAAATACTTTTCTCCCTTGACTTCTGTGTTTTCTGGGCTGGTTTTCTTCCTGCCCTCTAAAAATTCATTCTCTGTCTCCTTCCTTGCATCTTTTTCCTCCCCCTGTACGTGGCAGCCTTCCTCAGAGTTTTGCCTTTGACCCTTTACTCCATGGGTGCCTGGTCAGTGTTGTCCATGTTGTGGCTTTAAAACCACAAAGTCTGGTGCTTATCCCAAATCTTTATTTCAACTCCTGTCTCTTCACTGCCAAGTATATCCTTCTGCATGAGAAATGTCTTCTGGATACTCCACCCAAACCACCATGCCTGAAGCTGCATTCATCTCCCCTGTACCCTTACACACACTCACCTCACCCACCTCATGTTCACATCTCTCTAAAACTCATTTGTAATTTTAAAAATTTATTATCAAATATTATATATTATTTCTCATATTGAAGTATCAGCACTTAAAAGACTTAAATATTAGTTTCTACTCTCAGGTTGGCCCACTCCTCAGAGATAACCACTGTGGATTTGTTCTCAACTATTTCTTTCATTATTTGCCTCCATATTTATAAATGCATATATTGCAAATTTGTTATTCAAACATCAGGTCTTGCCTTCCTAATATAAATTTTAGTTCTCTTGCCCGTTTTTCATCACATTAACAAAATAAAAGGTAAAAATTATGATCATCTCAATAAATGCAGAATAATGAGTATTTGCCAAAATTAAATAACCATGTGAGATTTTTTAAAAACTCAACAAATTGGAAGAGAACTTTCTCAATCTGATAGAATACCTATCAAAAAATCTGCAGCTATCATACTTAATAGGTGAAAGATAGTATACTTTTCCCTAAGATCAGGTATAAGGCAAGGATTTCTGAACCAACCACTTCTATTCAATATTGTTCTAGAGATCCTAGCCAGTATAGTAGGCAGTAAGACAGTATATATTGTAAAGGAAAAAATAAAACAATCTCTCTTGTCAGACAACATGATTGTCTACATAGAGCATCCCAGGGTATTTACCCAAGAAATACTGTAATAAATGGATTTAATGAAGTGGCAAGTGACAAGATCAATATACATAAATCAACTATGTTTCTACCTACCAGCAATAAACAAATGGAAAATGAAATTAAAATAATAGTATCATTTGCATTAGCATCAAAAATATGAAATACTTGGGAATAAATTTAATAAAAGGCCCATAAACATTGCTGAAGGAAATTAAAGAGCATCTAAAATCAATGGAGAGCTGTGTTGTGTTCATGGATTATATAGATTGGAGACTTGATATTAAGATCTCTGTTGTCAACACATGGAGATTTAGAGTCAGTGAAATTTCAATCAGAATCCTAGCAGGTTTTCTTTGTGAAGATTGGCTAGTTGATTCCAAAATTGATATGAAAGTACAAAGGACCTAGAATAGCCAAAACAATTTTGAAAAAGAAAAAAAAATGAGGATTTACATTACTACGGTTGACCCTAGAAACCACATGGGAGTTAGGGGCACCAACCCTCCATGCAGTTGAAAATCTGAGTGTAACTTTTGATTCTCCAAAAACTTAACTACTAATAGCAGTCACTTTTTACTACAGTATGCAATTTACTGGAGAGAAGAACTACTTTCATAGAGATGATTAGTGTCATATGGCCTTTCAAGTAAATGCTTGTAACACTTGAGCTCATGGCAATAGCAACAGGAGATGGCTACAAAATTATTACAGTAGTACAGTATGTACTGTAGTTAATTTTATGCAGTTATGATTTAATATTGCATCTTTACTTTTGTTTATGTTTTTCTTTTCTTTTTTTTTTTTTTAATTTTTTTTTTTTCAACGTTTTTTATTTATTTTTGGCACAGAGAGAGACAGAGCATGAACGGGGGAGGGGCAGAGAGAGAGGGAGACACAGAATCGGAAACAGGCTCCAGGCTCTGAGCCATCAGCCCAGAGCCTGACGCGGGGCTCGAACTCACGGACCGCGAGATCGTGACCTGGCTGAAGTCGGACGCTTAGCCGACTGCGCCACCCAGGCGCCCCTGTTTATGTTTTTCTTGACTGGGAATGGTGCCATGTATGGTTTGTGTTTGTGTATGTTTTGATAAATTTTAACTTTTCTTAATTGATTTGCATATATTTTATGGTAGCAAATGATAAAGTAGACTATCTACATATATTTTATGCATTCGTGACATACCTAGCTTTTTCTTAGTTTTTTCAATATTTCTAGGATATGGGGTTCATCTGTGAGGTTTTTCAAAGTATAATAATTAAGACAAAATGGAATTGGAGTATATAAAGACAAGAGAGAGAATCCAGAAATAAACCTATGTGTATGACTATTTTTCAACAAAGACTCCAACATGGGGATAGGCTTTGGTGGGGACAGGATAGTCTTTTGAACAAATGGCTACTGGGTGATCTTCAAACTCAACCTATTAACTACAAAAGAGAAATTGATTCATCAGATTATTAGAAATTAGTAGGATTAAGACCTCCTTTTCAAAAGCTTCTGCTAAGAAACTGAAAGCCAAAGACCAGAAGATAATACTCATAGCTAAAATATACAAATGTACTTCTAGAACTCAATAATCAAAGACAACCTAAAAGAGTTGAATAAACACTTCATAAAAGAATATATATCTAAATTGTTAATAAGCATATGAAAAAATGCTCAATATCATTAGTCACCAGAGAAATGCAAATTAAATCCATAGTGAGATACCACTTCATATCCACTAAAATGGATAAAAGTAAAGTAACCGATAAGTATCCAAAAGGATATAGAGACACTACAGCTCCCAAGTATTGCTGATGAAAATGTGAAATGGTAGAACCACTTTGGGAAACAGTTCTACATGCTTATATAAAATTAAATGTGCAGAGGTTAGAGTGGGAGAGAGCCAAAGCATAAGAGACTGTTAAAAACTGAGAACAAACTGAGGGTAGATGGGGGGTGGGAGGGAGGGCAGGGTGGGTGATGGGTATTGAGGAGGGCACCTTTTGGGATGAGCACTGGGTGTTGTATGGAAACCAATTTGACAGTAAATTTCATATATTAAAAAAATTTAAAAATAAAATAAATAAAAAAAATAAATAAAATTAAATGTGCACTTGTCATGACTCAGTAATTCCACTGTTAATTACCCAGAAAAAATGAATGTATATCCACAAAGACTTTACTTGAATGTTCGTAGCAGCTTTAATTCATGCTAACCCAAACCAGAAATGACTCAAATGTCCTTCAACTGGTGAGTAGAGAAGACAAATTTTGATACATTCATATAGTAAAATATCTACTAAGCAGTAAAAAGGAATATACAACTGATGCATGCGGTAACATGCCTGAATCTCAAAACCATTATGTTAAGTGAGAGAAACCAAACTAAAAAGTATGTGTATTGCATGATTACATTTGTATGAAGACCTAGAATCAGATCAGTGATTGTCAGATACTGCAGATCAGGGGAAATGATTGGCACAGGGATACTTTTAGGATGGCGTAAATGTTTTGTCTTTTTTTACGGCAGTGGTTACATGGTCCTTGTTAAATCTTATTGTACACTTAATATGTATATTTTTATTGTATGTAAATTACACATCAGTAAAGTTGATTTAAAATGAGAGTGAGGCTCCAGAAAGCTGAGAGGAAGCTCTCTGTGGGTAACATTTGTCAATTAGTAGACTTCACTGTAATGTGATGTGGTTAGATGGGATTTCTAATCTCTAGTAAAGGATTCTTTAATCCACATTGGTGGATAGGAGGTAGAGGTAATCAGCCTGGTTTCTAGGGACCTAGACTTGGGCAGGGGAAAGTGGGCTTATTCAGAATGTAGACTTACTCAAATTCCAGTCCTTTACCATCCTCTCTGTCTGCCCCTGAGGTTGGTGCTTTCCTGGTTCAAGTTTTTTTTCACCAGCAAATAAACGTTCTCTCTTCAAAAGGGTGAAGGGGTGATTTTATGAGTTTGTGGAGTGAGACTGGGAAGGTCTATTCCTTTGTGGACTTTCAAACAGTCCCCCTATGTGCAGCCCATTTCTTTTTTCTTTTTTTTAAATTTTTTTTTAATGTTTGTTTATTTTTGAGAGACAGACAGAGTGCAAGCCAGGGAGGGGTAGATAGAGAGGGAAACAATCCGTAGCAGGCTTCAGGCTCCTAGCTGCCAGCACAGAGCCTGACCCGGGGCTCAAACTCATGAACCGTGAGGTCATGACCTGAGCCAAAGTCGGATGTTTAACCAAGGGAGCCACCCAGGCGCCCCTATCCTAGCCCATTTCTAAACCTAGACCTTTTTTGTGTTGTTCAGGGTGAATTGGTTTGCTTGACATTAGTATGCCTTCCTCCCCTACTCTGCTAAGTCATTTACTAATCATTCCTGCTTCTGTTTTCTATCTTCAAATGTAGTGATTTGGGGTTACAGGAGTCAGGGTCTTTGAATATGGAATTTACATTCCTGTTTTTATTCTTACTGGTTAGAGGATACCTTAAAACTGAAAATCTATGCTGTACATTTTTAATTTCAGCAATGTCAAACTCATTATAATTCTCCAAACACACAAGGCCTTTTGATATCTCTGTGCCTTTATAGAATTCCTTTTTGAATATAAGGTCTAGTTTAATCCCTTCTTCATTGTAAGCTCTTATCTTTCAAAATCCAGTTCTCTCCCTCCTAACTTTTGTCTGCAGCTTCTGTACCTTTGTTTCACAACAAATCCACTTCATCAGAAATAGCCATATAGCAGTTTTCTATGGAGGAATACATGGAGCCACTGGAAGGTACTTGTGAGACTAATTGTAAACCACTTAAAGTGGAAGAAATAATAAGTGCTGAATGAATTCTGAAATTGGATATGAACCACTTAGGCAGTTTGTTGGTACTAAAGAACCAGGAGAGACAAAAGGCTTGGGAGGTGGGTGAGCAACACACAGACACAGCAAGACCTGAGGTGGAATCAATGTAAATATGCAGAATAATTAACTAAGTTCCTGAGACATCTGTATTCTGTTCTCTACTTCCGATACAACAGATGTTCAGACTGAAAAATTGTGCTGTATATTTCGAGTCAAAGATTGTTTGAAACACTCATTTCATGTGCTATTAAGACAAAACATTCATGGGTGCCTGGGTGACTCAGTTGGTTAAGCATCCAACCCTTGATTTGATTTTGGCTCAGGTCATGATCTCATGGTTCATGAAATCAAGCCCTATGTCTGGCTCTGTGCTGACAGTGCAGAGCTTTCTTGGAATCTCTCCCTCTCTCTCTATACCGCCCCCCAAAATAAATAAACATTTTTTTTAAAGAAAAAATTCAAAACTATGATACAATGCTTATCATTTAGAACTTTTTACTAATTGAAAGAGTTTTTTGGACTTATGTTGACAGGTGTTTGTATTTATCACTCTTGTGCATACATTGTCTTTGGGACTATCCCATAGTCTGGAATTTCTTTGAAATCCCACTTGCTAAGGTTACCAGTGACCTTCACATTGGCAAATCCAGTGGGTAATTTTTGTTTTGCTTTCACGTCTCAGCAGCATCCAATACGAGTGACCTCCATTTTGAGTCTCTCCTTCAGCCTCCGTGAGACTGCTTTCTCCTGGTTTCTGTGTTACTTATTGGCTCTTCCTTCTTATGTTTCCTCTAAAAATTCTGTTCCTCTGTTTAACCCAGAAGTGCCAGTGATCCCAGTTCTGTCCTCAGCCCAGAACTTTTCTCACTGTATGCACTCACCCTGAGTAACCTCTCAGGACTGCATTGCCAACCCAGTTCTTTCTGCTGTCCTCCAGATTTTTTTATTCACATGTCAGCACATTCGCCACTTACATATGCCACGGGTACCTCTTCACGCAACACATTCAGAAAAACACTCTATTTCTCTATGGTCACCCTCCCTTAAAACAAAAGCAAAAAGTCTGTGTTGGGAGTAGCAACACTAGTCCCCTAAAACCCAAGCCTTAAACACAAGATTCCTCCCTCTCATTTTCTCCTCCTCCTCTTCTGTGAATTCTTCTTCTTTGACTATCTAATCACTGCCCTCCTCTTTGTTAACTACTGCCACCTACTTGGTTTTGGTTCTCACCACTTCTTGCATGGATTATTACAATAGTTTCCTAATTGATTTCCATGTCTCCATTCAGCTGCTAGAATGATCTTTCTAAAATATAAATTTGATCCTGTTACTCCCCAGCCTAAAAGGTCTTTTACTTATGATTTTCAGAATTAAGTTCAGGCTCTTAATTTATCACACAAACCAGTCTATGGTCTAGTTCCTGCTGCTCTTCTGGTTTCCTCCCCTCTTGCTTGTCTGCACACTCCCCCCCCAGTGAAATCAGCTGGAACTACTTGTAGTTCCAAACTCAACTGTGCCCTGTTAGGCCTCTGAGCTTTCACAAATATGTTTTCCTTTGTCTAGAGTATTCTTCTTTCCTTTTTGTCTAATTTTCGTTGATCCTTCAAAACTAGGTACATCCTTCCCTTATTTGGGAAGTCTTGCCTGACTCTTCAGTCTAATTTGGATGCTCTCTTTCAAAATAGACAAGAAGGCATAAAGAAAGGCTTCACAAATGAACACAAAATACAGAATGTCTATGAGGTAAATAAAAGAGTGTTCAGGCACAATTTAAAACAATGCGCTTCCATTTTTTCATCTGTCAAGTTAGCAAAGATTTAAAGAGTGATGTCTCTCAAGGAGAACATGGGGAAATGGGTCCAATCCTACCCTGATATTGGAAGTATTAATTTGTCATTTTTCTGGAGGAAAAATTGACCTTGTATATCTAAGAATCTTTAAGATGTGTACACATACATACACAACACTGCTTTTGACTTGGCATTCTGCTACTTAGAATATATCTTAAGAAAATAGGGGTGCCTGGATGGTTCAGTTGGTCAAGCATCCTACTTTGCCTCAGGTCATGATCTCACAATTTGTGGGTTCAAGCCCCTCATCAGGCTCTGTGCTGACAGGTCAGAGCCTGGAGCCTGCTTCAGATTCTGTCTCTCTCTCTCTCTCTCTCTCTCTCTCTGCCCCGCTCATGCTCTGTCTCTCTCTCTCTCAAAAATAAATAAACATTAAAAAAAAGGGGGGACACCTGGGTGGCTCAGTCAGTTAAGCATCTGACTTCAGTGCAGGTCATGATCTCATAGCTCATGAGTTCAAGCCCTGGGTTGGGTTCTGTGCTGAAAGCTCAGAGCCTGTAGCCTGCTTTGGATTTTGTGTCTCTCCCTTGCTCTCCGCCCCTCCCCCACTTGCACTCTCTCTGTGTTTCTCAAAAATAAATGTTTAAAAAAATTTTTTTTATTTTTTTATTTTTATTTTTATTTTTTTTTTAACGTTTATTTATTTTTGAGACAGAGAGAGACAGAGCATGAACTGGGGAGGGGCAGAGAGAGAGGGAGACACAGACTCGGAAGCAGGCTCCAGGCTCTGAGCCATCAGCCCAGAGCCCGACGCAGGGCTCGAACTCACGGACCGCGAGATCGTGACCTGAGCTGAAGTCGGACGCTTAACCGACTGCGCCACCCAGGCGCCCCTAAAAAATTTTTTTAAAAAGAATAGACAACTATGTAAAGTGTATGTATAGAATGTCGTTATTTATTTAAGACAAAAAATAATAAAAAACCCAAAAGTATAGCAGTGGTAGATATCTAAATTATTATATCCATATGGTAGAATATTATATATCCATTAAAATGATCTAGATCTGTTTTGACATGGAATATATTCATGAGATATTGCTAACTTGAAGTAAGTTTTAAAGTACATAGTATTGTCAAATTTTTGTACAAAATACACATTTATAAATTTTCATAAGAAAATGTCGGTATATCTATCCATAAAAATATTAACTGGTTATTTCTGAATGGTGTTATGGGTAATTATGTTTTTTGCTTAAGAACATTTTCTACCTTTTCTGACAAGAAAAGGTATTAATTGTGAGAGCAAATGGGGGAAAACAGAAGCCCAACCCTATTGCTCCTGATTCCCACTGTGCTTGATTTTCTCATTGCCCTCAAACAGTAAGTACACTCAGGGCCACTGTAATGAATTATTCTGGGCCTGACTCAGAGTAGGAAATGTTTGATGAGTGAACTAACTATACCAACAACAGCTAACCGTGATGGAGCATTTCTTTTGTCTTAGGCATTGTTCTAAGCATTTGACATGTTCACTTAGGCCTCATGTTATGGGTACTGTTATTATCTCTGTTTTGAGGGTGAAACAGCTGACAAAAATTAACCAGCTTATGTAAGGCCGTTAGTGGCAGGGTGGGGATTCAAACCCATGTAGCCTGAGTTTCACTTAGAGACATAAGATAGCATGGGGGTTCTGAATTACAAAGATTATGATCTCTCTGATTGAGACTGGTTGGATTAGATTCCATGTCTAGGATTCCAGCTGAACAATTGGGCATCAGTTAATCGTGGTCTGAATAAAAGGGCAGAATTTGACACCCACAGATCTGAACTAAATACCAGGGAAGTAATCTTGGTTTCTTTAGCATTTTATATAAAAAAAAAAACTCAAATCATTTTAGACTGTAAACTTCTCATTCAAATTGGTGCCACCCCTTGGGGTTTGGCTTTGTTATATGCTTCCTCCCTCTTCCAATTACTTCCCTTCCAAACTTTAACTTAGAGAACTAAATTTGCAATTAGTTCTTTAACTCTTCTTCCCACTTTTTTTCTCAGTGAAATTACCTATGGCAACTTCATCAAATTGCATTTTTAAAACCTATCAATCTTCCTTTTTGCCATATATTTTTTTCTTCATGCTTTTCTTTTATTTTTTTAATATGAAATTTATTGTCAAATTGGTTTCATACAATACCCAGTGCTCATCCCAACAGGTGCCCTCCTCAATGCCCATCACCCACTTTCCCGTCTCCCCCACCCTCCATCAACCCTCAGTTTATTCTCAGTTTTTAAGAGGCTCTTATGATTTGGCTCCCTCTGTCCCCCTTCTTTTTTTCCTTCCCCTCCCCCATGGTCTTCTGTAAAGTTTCTCAGGATCCACATAAGAGTGAAAACATATGGTATCTGTCTTTCTCTGTATGACTTATTTCACTTAGCATAACACTCTCCAGTTCCATCCTTTTGTTGCTACAAAAGGCCATATTTCATTCTTTCTCATTGCCAAGTAGTATTCCATTGTGTATATAAACCACAATTTCTTTATCCATTCATCAGTTGATGGACATATAGGTTCTTTCCGTAATTTGGCTCTTGTTGGAAGTGCTGCTATAAACATTCAGGTACAAGTGCCCCTGTGCATCAGCACTCCTGTGTCCCTTAGGTAAATTCCTAGCAGTGCTATTGCTGGGTCGCAGGGTAGATCTATTTTTAATTTTTTGAGGAACCTCCACACTGATTTCCAGAGCAGCTGCACCAGTTTGCATTCCCACCAACAGTGCAAGAGGGTTCCCGTTTCTCCACATCCTCTCCAGCATCTATAGTCTCCTGATTTGTTCATTTTAGCCACTCTGACTGGCGTGAGGTGGTATCTCAGTGTGGTTTTGATTTGTATTTCCCTGATGAGTGACGTTGAGCATCTTTTCACATGCCTGTTGGCCATCTGGATATCTTCTTTAGAGAAGTGTCTATTCATGTTTTCTGCCCATTTCTTCACTGGATTATTTGTTTTTTGAGTGTGGAGTTTGGTGAGTTCTTTATAGATTTTGGATACTATTTGGATACTATAGATTTTTGGATACTAACCCTGTGTCATTTGCAAATATCTTTTCCCATTCCGTTGGTTACCTTTTAGTTTTGTTGATTGTTTCCTTTGCAGTGCAGAAGCTTTTTATCTTCATGAGGTCCCAGTAGTTCATTTTTGCTTTTAATTCCCTTGCCTTTGGAGATATGTCAAGTAAGAAATTGCTGCAGCTGAGGTCAGAGAGGTTTTTTCCTGCTTTGTCCTCTAGGGTTTTGATGGTTTCCTGTCTCACATTCAGGTCCTGTATCCATTTTGAGTTTATTTTTGTGAGTGGTGTAAGAAAGTGATCTAGTTTCATTCTTCTGAATGTTGCTGTCCAGTTCTCCCAGCACCATTTGTTAAAGAGACTGTCTTTTTTCCGTTGGATGTTCTTTCCTGCTTTGTCAAAGATGAGTTGACCATACTTTTGTGGGTCCAGTTCTGGGGTGTCTATTCTATTCCATTGGTCTTTGTGTCTGTTTTTGTCATGCTTTTCTTTTAAAGTCTTAGAATTTCTGAAAGCTACATTCCTATTCTGTATAATATGGTGGCTACTTCTATGTGAGTCTAAAATAATTTCAAAATTAAAAATTTTTTAATAAAATTAAAATTCAGCTCTTCAGTTACACTAGCCACATTTAAAGTGCCCAATAACTCCATGTGGCTAATGGGATTTACATCAGAACAGATAAAGAATATTTCCATCAACACAGAATGTTTTATTGGGCAATGCTGGTCTAAAAGCACATGTCTGTCTTAAGCCAGTGTTCTCTCTTCCTTAACTATTTCAAATTCATGTGGTATATACACATGAATACTTGTGTTTTCTGTCATGTTACCTTATCAACTGGTTGTTTTGGTTATATCAAAGGTTAGAGAAATACTTTTTTAATTTCTCAAATTTCAGAGAAATAGTCCTTATGTTAATTTAGGAATTTATCACATATTCATAGGTTTCTGGATATATAAATTTTCTAACACTCATGTATTTTGCCTCTGAACCAGTTTTATCACCTATATTATCAACTGTATTAGGATATAGTCCTAATATCTCTTACATAATTATCCAAATATACTTTATTGGTAATATCCCTTGTTTTCCTTTCCTTTCATCCCTTATCATTACCCAAAAGCTCTTGAAAAATTTTGGATTTCTAAAAGATGCATAGGTTTTCACGTTTGGTGTTATTTCTTCCCCCTCTTTTGTGCATCTCTCGGAAAGGTAATTCCTTCTATTGCCATGTTCTAGTATTTTGTCCCAAAACACCTCTTGGCTTCTTTGCATTTTCAGTTAAGAATTACTGGCCACTTCCTTTACTATGGAACTTCTTTCTGCTTCAGCTTCATCCTTCATGAGAGCTAGTTCTATAGTTTTATATAAGCCACCATCTCAGATTGGAAGGCAAGGAAGTAGAGGAAAACGCAGTAACTGAAGATCTATTCACGTAGCAACAAAGTTAAGACACTGAAGGATAAGAATGAGATGGGTGTAGGGGGGTGACACACCTGAGGAAAACCACAAAGACAGAACTAAAGGAATATTGGAATTAAGATTTAGATCTTCCTGGGTAGAAAATCTGAATATTAATAGTGATGTCAGTGTTTCTTCAAAATAATTCATAAGTTTATTGCAATTGTAATGAAATTGCAATAGCATTTTTTCTTAAAACTTGACAACTCAAAAAATACATCTGGAAGACCATCAAAGAATATTTGGAGTATAAAAAAGACAGTGGGGCACCTAAGTGGCTCAGTTGCTTAAGCATCTGAGTCTTGATTTCGACTCTTGATTTCATGAACTCATGGTTCGTGAGTTTGAGCCCTGCATTAGGTTCCATGCTGACAGTGTGGAGCCTACTTCTCTCCCTCTCCCTCTCTCTCTGCCCCTCACCCCCTTCAATAAATAAATAAATTAAATTAAAAAAATCATAATTAGGGATATGGGAAGCAAAAACAGTAAAACTTAAAACAACCGTAATTACAATAGGGTAGGACTGGCATAAAAACAGAGTAATCATTGAATCCAGAGAGCCAGGAAATGTACTCTAGCATAAGAATTCAACAAAATAAAAGGTTCTTCATAAGTTAATTGTATGTGTATTCACTAAGTCTCTAATACCTAAATGACCAAAAGATAGGAAGAGACAATTTACCAAAGAAGAAATGTAATAAGCAAAAAAGAGTTTTCTAGGATTGAAGAAATAAAAATGAAATTGAAGTTCTTTTTCTCATTAAGTGGATAAAGATTGTCATTGTTAAAATGCCACTGCTTTTGATGATGTAGTGAAATTGATGCTGTCCTTCATTTCCATCATCATCTCCTTACTATCATTGCTTCACTGCATTATTCTTGGTTTAGTAATACTGCACATCCATCCTTTGCAAATCCTATTTGGCTCTACCTTTGATATAGATACAGCATCTAAACTTCTCCATTATTACTCTCCTGCTCCAAGCCCCCAAGCCTTCTTGCCCAGTTTATTGCAGTAGCCTCTAATTTGTTTCTCTGCTGTTTGTCTTGCTCCTTCACAGTTTCTTCTGAATATAGCAGCCAAAATTACCAATTTAAAATGTAAGTCTGATCATGTAATTCCTCTGCTCAGTAGCCATCAGTTGTTTCCCAGCTTGCTCAGGATAAAGCCAAATTCATCATAAGAATCTACATATTCTGCATGATTTAGACTCCCACCTTTCCTTTCTGACCTTACTTTCCACACTACCTCACTTGCATTCTCCGTCCAAGTCACTTTAGCCTCCTTGTCATTCTTTTAGTAAATCAAGCATACTCTCACCTCAGGGCCTTTGCACCTATAGTTAACTCTGTCTGAGATGATTTAGCCCAAAATGCCTCCTCAGTGTGTTCTCTCTTTTCTTTCAGGTCTTGGTTCAGATGTCAGTGAGGTCTTCCCTGACTGCGCATTATAACCCTTCTCATTCTTTCTGAACCCCTGTCCTGCTTCATTTTTCTCCATAGCACATGTCACCATGTTTAAGTTACATGTTTACATACATGTTGTTTTTCTTTTTCCAACTAGATTATTAACTCCATAAGAATAGGGACTTTATTTTATTCACTGCTGTATCCCTAGCACTTAACAAGTGCCTGGCATATAGTAGGCACTCAGTATGTATGTATATATTTATTTTTATGTTGTTTATTTTTGAGAGAGAAAATGAGCAGGGAAGCGGCAGGGAGAGAGAGAGAGAGAGAGAGAGAGAGAATGAATGAATGAATGAATGAATCTGAAGCAGGCTCCATGCTGTCAACGCACAGCCCGAGAGAGAGAGAGAGAGAGAAAATCTGAAGCAGGCTCCATGTTGTCAACGCACAGCCCGAGAGAGAGAGAGAGAGAGAGAGAGAGAGAGAGAGAGAGAGAGAGAATCTGAAGCAGGCTCCATGCTGTCAACGCACAGCCCAACACAGGGCTTGAACTCACCAACCGTGAGATCGTGACCTGAGCTGAAGTCAGTCACTCAACCCACTGAGCCACCCAGGCACCCTAGGCACTCAGTATTTATTGAACAAGTAAATTGAACCTTTTTAGAAAGTATCCACAGCATGGTTTAAAAGCCTTTTTTTTTTTTTTTTTTTTTTTTTTTAGTCAGGATGATTAAGTAAACTCTGTCCATTTGGTAATAAGAGATCTGCATGTGGCAGGGTCTGAGAGGATAGGATCAAGAGCAGTAATGAAGGCTGTTTCTTTCTTAGGTGGTAAGAAAAGGGAAGATGATGAAAGAATAATTTCCAAGTATAGAGGAAGTTATAGAATCAAGGACAAGCACTGTGTGTTGGCAGTCTTTGAGAAGATTAGGTTGATGGAAGCAAAAGGTTGGTTCAGGGCCATAGCAGAAAATAAAGTTATAGGTGGATGGGAACAGATGTTGAAAGTCTTGAAAATAAGTCAAGACTTATTTAGGATGTGTAGGATGCATGATGGAGATCAGGAGTGTGAATTCTTGAACGGTGAGGGATAAAAAAGCCATCTAAATCTAAGCTTTTTGGTGTTGTGTAAGGTGGCAAGGAGGGTAGGGTAAGAAATATCAACTGGAAGGCAGTTGTAACAAGGCAGAGTTGAGGTAGTAATACTCTTATAGTAAGGAGTACAGGGTGTGATGAAACAAAGACATGAATCAAAGATAAGCAGTGATATGGCAAAGAATAAGGCTTGGTGATTAACTGCAGTGGGGGGGCAAAAGAGGAAATAAAAGAACTCTCAGTATTAAGAAATCGTATTTTTAAAATTCTTTTCTTTTTTTTTAGGTTTGTCACTCACAAAAAAAAAATGGATCATTTAAATCTTTGGAGGACTGAGTTATCACAATACTTCTGTACTTCCAACTAAGATTTATGACAGTAAATTTATGACAATAAGTTTCTGCATCA